>NC_140641.1:43039947-43617470 GCF_978046115.1 Saccoglossus kowalevskii | reverse complement strand
GCTGTAAGCATGCGCAGCGGCCATGGCAACACCCAGCTTGAGCCGGAAGACAAGCGACCTCAGAGGCGTTAAGTTGTTTAAATCCATGGATCAGCTGGAGTCAGGAAATGCGTGTGTCGTCCATGCCGTGGGTTGTCATGACAACCACACATTACGAACGTGGACATATTTTTATCTTTATTCTAGTGATGCATAAGTGACGTCATGACATTAAATACCCAACTATCTTGGCCAAATTCAAAAATGTAAAACGTCGTAAAACAAGCAGCCACACGTCCTATGCTTGCGATGCGCAGTCGATTATTTCGTTAGTCTTTTTTTTTACTCAAGAATCAACAGGTTGCCCAATCGTGTAGCACAAATATTATGAATATGAAGTTTACGAAAGACCAGTTAGCCAGCCATAGCCTCATTTGCATATCTTTAATCAACATTGACGCTACCGTTGACATTTGAATGGGCGATATTACTTCCACGGGGACATGTATTTTCAGCGCTAAAATTCAGGTTTAAAATACTGTGATCTCAAATAAAAAACATTCACACACAAGGAGTATGTTTAGAAATGTACCAAATTCTAATTTTATTGACAATCTGATGTTTATTTTCTGAAATAAGAGACGTCAAAACGAACAATCGTCAGTAATAGTATTTCACGGCAGACTTCTGGCTGATTTACTCAAAAAATAATCAACATGAGAAAAAGACACTTTGCGGGAAGGTAACATACTACGTAATGCACCGAAATAAGTACTTACTATATTTTTAAATCCTTGCGTTATGCAACGTGTCAAAATTAACCGTCACGAAGTCATTGCCGATGAACGCAAGGGCCACCACTTCCGCGGAATTAGGTCATGACCTCACATAGAACGGCTATTGAAAATGCTGGAAGGTGGGGGTGTACAAGCATTATCTCTAAGACAAACACATTATTACATGGATTATTTTATGGATCTTAAACGAAATAATTTTGTTTACACTAATTTATTAGTGTTATGGTAATTTTATATTTAAATACTGTTCATCGGGTAATAAATATAAAGAAAAATGCAGGAATAACAAAGAAGTAAACACCCCCCCCCCCCCGCACAGCAGATACCTACTGTGCGTGTGTGTGTGTGTGTGTGTGTGGATGCCATAAAACAGAACTTTCCATCATACATTCTGCAAAAACAATATAGAAAAATACAGCCAAAAAGTTCAATGTTTCTCAGCTTGAAATATAAAAAAACATGTATACTTTCAATAGCAAGGCTAGTTTAAAATAAAATCCAATATCTGAAATTCATTTTTATGATACGAAATAAGCCGGCATACAATAACACATTCGCGCATAAATGTGATCACGTGATCCGTAATATAACAGGCGTGCTTGATTGATGTTTTATTGCATGTTGGACATTATGAAATTGAATAAATTATAAAAAAGAATTTCATCTTCTTGCATGCCTAAGCATATGTTTGTTACAAACGAAGTAATGGTTTCACTAAATTACCGAATTAAGTATTCAAACATAACTTAGCAACGTGTACCATTAAATATACACGTATAAGCAATGATATACCAAAATGGCAAGCAATTTAAACACAAATTGAGAGCGAGTAGAGAATGGTTAAACTGGTCCAAAAAGATCAAAGTTGCGGCGCTTTGACTTAAAATTGTGTTTTCCATAAAAAATGCTAATGTTAAAATGGTCGAAATCTCAAAGCAAAGCAAAAGTTAATGAGCAAGAAAATATTCAGTCATGAACCATTCTCATTAGTTTTGCTATGTCACCATCATCATCATCATCAGGGTAGATATCTTGATCATCCTGTTCTTCAATCCATACGTGTTGCTCTACTAATTCTGTCAAATCGGGGTCATCTTCTAAGGTATCAATTTCTTCAATTCTGTTGTTTTCCATTTCCAATAATTCCTCCATTAAAAGTGTTTCCGCAAGTTCTTGGTCTGAATTTCGCACATTAGCCGTGATCACTGGTGGAGAATCAGTTTCCATTGCTTTTGGACAAATTCCATGTTTCTTGGAACCATTACAAGCTCCTGTATTATGTGGATTGTTACACCCAAGACACAAACAAGCTGGTCCACAAAATCCATGGATTTTGTAGCACTTACAACATCGATTGGTACAGGTTGGTGCTTTCTTACACCGGCATCCCTTTGTAAGTAGAGCAACAGTATTGGAAATTTTTTTAATGTTTTCATCACTGTCCCACACAATACAAAGATTACCATCAGTGCCAACCTTGTATCCATGCAAGTGCAAATCTGGAAAATCAACTACAGTTTGGTCAGCTTGTGCCCATAGCTGAGAAACCCAGCAAGATCTTTTCCAGTGTAGCTCAAGCGCATCAAACGACTGACTGAGCTCATCTTCGTACTGGATTCGCGGCCACATACGTTCCCTTATTTCGTTTAGCCATTTCTGATGATTTGCAAGTGCATTACAGCTGCTATCCTCTAATTTCCGATACAGTTGTGCTGGTGTGTTTTCCTCAAAAGCTGTTAAATGCTTCTTAAAATAAACACTACCAACAAGTCTAACAAATGCAAGTAGGCCATCTTTTAATTTATCCTGGCACGTATCAGACAATGTACCTGGATGTGTGGACACACCTGTAATGAATTCACAATACTGGTAAAATATATTGTAAAATGATCCTTTCCCTAACCCAGCAAAGAATGATACAAAATCACATCCTGTGCACATGAATAATGTTTGCATGATTTTACCAATCATGTCAAGTCGTGTGTGCTGCAAGTCAGGATCAAGATTTAGGGCTGATTTTAATTCAGACATGCTAATATATTTTAGATTGGTAGGATCATTATCCAATTGAACATATATCTCTTTTTGTGAGTGTTTATACAATAGGGGCAGTAACGCGTGATACGTGTCTGTATCAGGTGAAAATATCACTCCTTGATTATACTGTGAACTCAATGCATGTAAAATACACCGACTATCTGCTTCCTCGTGATTACTTTGAGCAATCCATTCATTTGTAATACCTGTAGCATCAACACACATAGAACTGTCCTTTTTATTTCCATCAAACCCACCAGCTGTTATAAAACGTTGGTCGCCTTGTAATAATGGGGCCACCAATTTCAGACACTCCTCAGATAGGAAATTCACTAATTTTCATTTATTGGGACGGCAACCAATAAACTTTCTCCAATTAGTGGGCACTGGGGTTTCTCTCTGAACTAAATCAATTTCCACGTCTGTATTAACATTCTTGTCCCGTCTTTGTCTTTCAATGTCCTTAGGACTGACACCCAAATGCTGAGGATCGTCAAATATTAAATGGACTTCAAAACAAAACCTATTGTAATGGGGAACAATCCATCTCCGAACAAAAAACTCAGCATAATGGGCAAAGGTTCGATGTGAAGCAAGAGGGGCCTTATTGATTAGAAACATTCCATCATATATCATAAACTTTGCTCTCCATTCAGGGGGTAAACTCTCTTTCATAATATCACTGTATCTGGTCTTAAGAATTTTTGTTGTATTGCTCTTTTGACTTTTATATGGCAACCCATCAGATAATGAAATTGCCCTGGGAAAAGTAACAAACTGTTCAAGTGTCTTTACTGGTTCGCCTGTTTTTTTTTGAATGTGCTATCTGTTTTTTTAAGCAGGCAGTGACCATTCTATGGTCATTATCTCCTTTTTTTGACTTGACTATTTGTTTTACTTTACCGGAAAAGGTTTTCAAATGGCGTTTACGAACTGGAGCTCCAGTACTTGGCTGAAACATGATACGAACTCTGACATATGCAAGAAAATCCTGTTTGCTTATTTCCCGACAAGACAATAAATCTTGCTGGACTAATTTCTCTGCAACTTCTCCAGTGAATACATTGAGTACACCCCTATATAAAAATAAACTCCAGACAAAAAAGATGAGTGTAATATAAACTTCTGTAATCCTCAATAATTTATAATATAACAAAACAACATCAGTAGTGGCACACTTGGTATTCTGCAAGATAAAATAAAAAAAAATATGAATAAATAATTTGTAAACACATTCCACAATTTGAAACGAAAAAAACAGAAATTGGGAAGGATCATTGTAGCCCATAGCAACCAGTTTACGGTATTTATCAATAATCTCCTTCAAATCCAATATTGTAGAATTTGTGTGGTAATTACCACCCTTTTAACTATTCTATGTAATGTGTATGTACATTTTAATATAATATTGGGAGTATAACAATTTTATGTGAGGTGATGAGATGTTAAATATCAAACTTTGTATTTTTTATCAACTGGAATTTTAATATTTGTACTTATTTGTAAAATTATGGAAATTCATTTTGTAGTTACCAAGGTATAAATATTGAAGCCCCTCCCCATATATGTATACTTGAACTAGAACGGCTTGCTACTTTGGGGCATGTCAATTTTTATTACATAAAATCACTAGTTGCTATAGAAAGTGTACTTATGAATATATATAACACCTAAAAAACAAACTTAACACGTAAGTTAACCGCACCGTCTCAGGCCCCACATTGACCTGACTAAAGTTGACCTCAATTGACCTAATTTATATAATGGCGCCAACGCGGTATAGTGGGAGAAATTGCTCGTTTTCAGAAAATCGCCAAATATTCTACAGAAATTTTGAAAACTTGAAACTTCAGGGAATAATTGCCTATACCCTTTGCTTAGTCCCCATATATTTGTTATAAATCAAAATTCTTGCGTTATGGTAGGTGTCACTTTTAAAGTTGGGGCGAAATCGTGAGCGTATTTTACCACAGCGGTTCCTATTTTCTAATTTACGAAAATATTTCATTGAAACCACTCTAAAAAATTACATATTCGGCAAGGATGAGATACTAACCTGTTGTGTAGCAAAAATCAGGAAGCTGCGTTGGCCGGTTTTGCTTAAATCACGGTTTCAATATGACCACAAGTCACAGCAGAAATTTGCCGGGAACAGAGTGATACAAATGTACTGGTCTGGAATTTCGAATTAGAATACTGTATAAATTATGTTAATGAGGCTTTGGCTGGCTAACTGGGTCCCGTGGAATTTGTAACTATGAACGACCCCTTCACATGTACAGAGAATAAATATTCGAATAGGAATATACTCACGCGGGATTTGATAATAAGTAGCGAGAGCCGAATCTGAATAAGAAACTACTAGTATTTTGATCACACATTCAAGATGGCGACTTCTTCACATGCCTTTGTCATTGTTGGACTGTTATCGCTGGCACACGCCGCGTATTCGGCGGCACAGCGTAAGTATATGGTGAACACTCGGTTACTCGAAAAATACATCAGGTTGTTGACTGCTATCGGCATTATAGCTCGAAGCTGTGTGTTTTGATATTGATGCTGAGGGCGCTGTTTATTTAATTTTTTTCTCTCTTGATTTAGTGATAAATCATATCCCCGGTCTATATACGACCTCTCAGGACTGACTGTACTCACGGTTAGACTTGGGCAGGGAAATGGTCATCGGAAGGAGGCCAACCTATATGACTGTACTCAGGGTTAGACTTGGGCGGGGGGATGGTCATCGGAAGGAGGCCAACCTACATGACCTACTCAGGGCTAATTAAATAACCAAGAACGAACCTCAAACATTAGCATCCATAAAAAAATACTTGAAAGAACAACCCCAAAAACAGTACTGAGATTACACAAAATATTCTCAAAATTGGATACTGAAACTCTCATGCCATGGGCTTGGATATAATGTAGTAACACTACTTCTAAAACAATTGATTGAAAGCTGCATTAAAGGATATCATATTTATGAGTTCTCTGAAACATGGCTTGATCAAATGTCAGTGTAATTACTTAAAAAATATGAAAACTATTATGTTCATCACAAAATACGCAAACAACTCAATACAGCTTGAACAAATGCTGGAGAAATCATTTATTCATTCATACTGTATTTATGAATGATTGATGACGATAAATAAACTCCTCATCCTGATCCAAACTACATTTATGACAGTAATTTTACAAAACAAGATGGGAATTTCCGAAAAATGTTTGTGGTGACCAACTAATACATCTATGTAATACTACATATTCTGAATACAATGGTGACTGACTTTCACATTTTACATTTTATGCAGATAACAGTGGTTCAAAAACTCTAGACTACATCATTATAGTTAGAACATTATATAAATGTATTCTAAACATCAAAATTGAAATGTTAATGCCTGGCAATAACAGCATTGTAGTCAAGGGTGCTTCTGAATTTTGCTGAATATTTTTGGCATTTTTGGTAAAAAGTGATATTTTTCGACTTCTTGTTGAAAACCACAAGTCCAATTGCTTTGATATTACATACATTGTATATAAGTACTACATGTGGACCTCTCTTTGTTCATTTTGTAATGATATCTTTAATTCTCTAATTTTGGTGAATATTTTTGTAATTTTTAGTAAAAAGTGATATTTTGACTTCTTGTCACAAGTTCAATTGCTTTGATATTATACATATAGGTACTACATGTGGATCTTTCTCAGATTTGTTCGTTTCATGATTATATCTTCAATTCTATAATTTGATGAATATTTTTGGTGAAAAGTGATATTTTTGAATTCTTGAAATGAAATGTGCATTGCTAACAGCGCAGCTATCTCAGCAGACAGGCTGCTTGTTTTTGATTTTTTTTTAACCAACATGTTTTGTTAAGAACAAATTCAAATTATGTTGTAAATATTGCTGAATATCATTGCTGATGTTGTCATCCATACATGTACATTACCTCATGTGGTGCACGTACATACATGTAGAGTTTGAGTGTAATTTAGCTGGCTTAAAGTTTTGATCTCAACATATTCAATAATCATATACATGTATGGTTAAGTGACCTCTTTAGATTACATAAATATCATATCTAGAGCACTATTACAGATTGACATTCAAGCAGTGCTTTATAGAAAAAAATCAATTTATTCATTTTAGAAAGATTATAAGATTTTAACAGATGGGTGGATTTACAATCTGGTACAATCTGATAATTGCTGTTAAATACTGTAAAATGCTTAATTTTCACTGCTAGAAATTCTAGTGATTTCATGGTATTCGATGAAGATAAAATTTTGCAAATATTTCTGACTGTGTTGTTGGAACAGAGAGATATTTTTACTGCTACAATATTTCACGATTTCACTTAATCTGATTTTTGAAAATTTATCTCTTGTAAATTAAAGTTTACATATGGTACATGCAGTGTATTGTAACAATAAATTATTGTATGTTTTCGTTACAACAGATAGAGCATATCTTCGACTCACAGAACAAGAATTTACCAGCTTACCCTCAGATGTAAGTAATAATTATTGCTTTATAATGGGTTTTCTGTTATCACTGATGTCCTATTATCCTATTACATGAATACCATCCCATAATATTAGCATGTAAATTTAATTAACTAAAGAACCTTCATTCATTTAAACTTATGTACAGAAAAACATGTTCTTTTACAAATTTCAAAAAGTAAATTTTTTTTTTTGTATTCTATATGTTTTTGTAATGTTCATGTGCTTTTCCATTTCTAGTCTCTGTTTCCAACATAATGAGTAAAGCAGTCTGAATAAAACAAAACATGCGCTAGATATATTTAAAATACAGTAGGTTTTGTTAAAAAGCAGTGTAAGTTTTAATGTGAAAGACGTACTTATTTATCCAGCTATGGTAAATATTGTGGATACATTTAACCACAAGTATATACATAGAGGTTTGCAATTATTATAGTCACATCTAACCATGTAAACCATGGAGCTAAAAAAAAGCATAAATTGAGTTTTGTTTAGCTAATTATTTTCTTGTATACACTAGCCTTTCACCCTATGAGAATATGGGAGGGGTGTTGTGGTGGAAGTATTATGGTTCATATTAGTTGGGTTCCCTCCTAATGCACAGGCTAAGATTAAGGTCAAAAATGTTAACCACTGCTAAGAAAACATGCATGTACATTTAGTATGAGTACAAGCTACGGTATATCTGACCCATTTTTTAAACCCAGACTGGACTCTTAGCATGACTAAAGAAATGTGCGTGGAAACACCAAAAATCAATGCCAATTTTGAAGATGTAGTATATTCATAACTATTCATTTTGGTATGTCATTTCCAACTTGACAAAGAACACAAGCACACTGAGAGACGTTATTCTTGAGAAAAGGAATGAACTGATGATGAGACTTGGTATCCAGGGTACTCGCTTTAAAAATAATATGCTTCAGGGGTGTGGTCACTCAGCTGAGCACCCTTTGAAAATGAATGCAAATGACAATTTTAGTTCACCATGTGTCATATTGTGAGAAATGAATGCAAATGACAATTTTAGTTCACCATGTGTCATATTGTGAGAAATGAATGCAAATGACAATTTTAGTTCACCATGTGTCATATTGTGAGAAATGAATGCAAATGACAATTTTAGTTCACCATGTGTCATATTGTAAGAAATGAATGCAAATGACAATTTTAGTTCACCATGTGTCATATTGTGAGAAATGTTTTGTCTCTTTCAGGAAAAAAAATTGCAAAATTATTTATGTCGTCATTGATTTCCATAACACTTTTACAATTCAAAAACAGTAATGATAACAAAAATATGCACATTTTATTACAATATTAACTATGTATCAGTACCACCAGAATATGCAATGTTGAAATTATTAGGATCTGTGATACAGTCTAAATCTTCTTCATTATCATTAAATTCTTGTAATCTCTAGTTGCTTAGGTTGCTGTATATATATATATATATATATATATATATATATATATATATATACTGTTTTATCTAAAATGCTTCTCTTTTATAGATTGTTCTTCAGTGTTTAATCAGTCTGCTCATTACAATTTACGGTGTTGTCCATTTAGCTGGCAATTTTAGAGAAATAAAAGCAGCAGCAGAGTTGGAAAACAAGTAAGTGTAATTTCAGTTCTGGTTTATTCTGTTAAATACAAATCCTATTACATTTACAGACTTATTCTGGCTGCTTCTCTGTGTTTTTATGTAAATTGTAAATAACTGTCATTTATGTGCGCACAAGTGTGACTAATAGAGCAAGATATTAGTGACACGTGTATTTATATAAAAATTGTAATTAGAATTTGTACTCGCATGGTGATTTAAATGACTACAACTGTATTCAATAAATTAATAAACGCTGCTCGCACTGATAAATATGATAAACATTTTCTTCTATGCTATCGATAAAGAGCCATTGTTCAAAACGTCTAGCTATTTTTAATAGTTATTTAGGACTATGATTACCAAATATTATCTTCTATATATCATACAGCTGTATTCACATGGACATTAAAATGGCTACATTGTATTCATATGGAAATTGGAAATGGCTACATTGTATTCCTGTTCCTGTGAGTTAAAAGTATATTCATGTAGGGAATTGTTACATTGTATTGTTGCTTTCTCAACACACTTGTTTCTTTTCATCTTATTTTCAGATCTTTTGATACAGCAAGCAATAGACCATCATATTATATGTTTATGCATCGAGGAAAGGTGTTAAATTGTCAGTAAAAACTGAACTGAAATTTATTGAAGAACATTTGCATATAGTATGTGAATTCAGTTGCCAAGACTACACTTACATACTACTCATTGATGTACTGCTATGATGAATGTGAAGGGCATAATGTGTAATGTTAACTGTTTTAACAGGGCATTTATATGAGCTTTCAACATGGTAGTCTCCACAATGTATATTTTAACAAATCCACATTGCCTCATACAATCTAACAGTAGCCATGAATTTCTTTCACTATAATAAAATATAAGAAAATTGTATGATTTGTATTAAAGATTATAACCACACTGATGTAAGACAGTGAACATTATTATGTCACAGTATATGTATTGATAAACTGTATGCCATCAAAGACATATGCCACAGTTATATGTATTGATGTACAGTATGCCATCAAAAACATATGTCACAGTATATGTATTGATATACAGTATGCCATCAAAGACATATGTCACAGTATATATATTGATATACTGTATGCCATCAAAGACATATATCACAGTATATGTACATGTATTGATATACAGTATGTCATCAAAGACATATGTCACAGTATAGGTATTGATATACTGTATGCCATCAAAGACATATGTCACAGTATAGATATTGATATACTGTATGCCATCAGAGACATGTCACAGTATAGATATTGATATGCAGTATGCCCTCAAAGACATGTCGCAGTATAGATATTCATATGCAGTATGCCCTCAAAGACATGTGTCACAGTATAGATATTGATGTACTGTATGCCATCAAAGACATGTCACAGTATATGTATTGATAAACTGTATGCCATCAAAGACATGTCACAGTATATGTATTGATATACAGTATGCCATCAAAGACATGTCACAGTATATGTATTGATATACTGTATGCCATCAAAGACATATGTCACAGTATATGTATTGATATACAGTATGCCATCAAAGACATGTGTCACAGTATATGTATTGATATACAGTATGCCATCAAAGACATATGTCACAGTATATGTATTGATATACTGTATGCCATCAGACGTATGTCACAGTATATGTATTGATATACTGTATGCCATCAAAGACATATGTCACAGTATATGTATTGATATACTGTGTGCCATCAAAGACATATGTCACAGTATATGTATTGATATACTGTATGCCATCAAAGACATATGTCACAGTATATGTATTGATATACAGTATGCCATCAAAGACATGTCACAGTATATGTATTGATATACAGTATGCCCTCAAAGACATGTCACAGTGTAGATATTGATATGCAGTATGCCCTCAAAGACATGTCACAGTATAGAAATTGATATGCAGTATGCCCTCAAAGACGTGTGTCACAGTATAGATATTCATATGCAGTATGCCCTCAAAGACATGTGTCACAGTCTAGATATTGATATACTGTATGCCCTCAAAGACATGTGTCAAAGTATAGATATTGATATGCAGCATGCCCTCAAAGACGTGTGTCGTAGTATAGGTATTGATAAGCAGTATGCCCTCAAAGACGTATGTCACAGTATAAGTATTGATATACTGTATGCCATCAGAGACATGTCACAGTATTTATATTGATATGCAGTATGCCCTCAAAGACATGTCACAGTATAGATATTGATATGCAGTATGCCCTCAAACACATGTCACAGTATAGATATTGATATGCAGTATGCTCTCACAGACATGTGTCGCAGTATAGGTATTGATATACTGTATGCCATCAAAGACATATGTCACAGTATAGATATTGATATACTGTATGCCATCAGAGACATGTCACAGTATAGATATTGATATGCAGTATGCCCTCAAAGACATGTCGCAGTATAGATATTCATATGCAGTATGCCCTCAAAGACATGTGTCACAGTATAGATATTGATGTACTGTATGCCATCAAAGACATGTCACAGTATATGTATTGATATACAGTATGCCATCAAAGACGTATGTCACAGTATATGTATTGATATACTGTATGCCATCAAAGACATATGTCACAGTATATGTATTGATATACAGTATGCCATCAAAGACATATGTCACAGTATATGTATTGATATACTGTATGCCATCAGACGTATGTCACAGTATATGTATTGATATACTGTATGCCATCAAAGACATATGTCACTGTATATGTATTGATATACTGTGTGCCATCAAATACATATGTCACAGTATATGTATTGATATACTGTATGCCATCAAAGACATATGTCACAGTGTAGATATTGATATGCAGTATGCCCTCAAAGACATGTCACAGTATAGAAATTGATATGCAGTATGCCCTCAAAGACATGTCACAGTATAGATATTGATATGCAGTATGCCCTCAAAGACGTATGTCACAGTATAGGTATTGATATACTGTATGCCATCAGAGACATGTCACAGTATATATATTGATATGCAGTATGCCCTCAAAGACATGTCACAGTATAGATATTGATATGCAGTATGCCCTCAAAGACATGTCACAGTATAGATATTGATGTGCAGTATGCCCTCAAACACATGTCACAGTATAGATATTGATATGCAGTATGCTCTCACAGACATGTGTCGCAGTATAGGTATTGATATACTGTATGCCATCAAAGACATGTCACAGTATAGATATTGATATGCAGTATGCCCTCAAAGACATGTGTCAAAGTATAGATATTGATATACTGTATGCCATCAAAGATTGTATTGCCATCAGTATTGATATTATCCAAGGATCTGAGGAAGGATGCTTAAACCAGATTCAGGAACTGTTGGTAACCCAGGCGCAGCTGAACGACATGGAGTACAGGCTTAGAGAATGGATGTTCAGCCCAGGCACTCAGTAAGGATGTTTAGCGCAGGCTTAGAGGTATGATGTGTAGCCCAGATGAAGGCTGTTTGTGAGGGGAGAGATCCAAATTTCTGGGATGATGACAGGGTGTATAATGAAACTATAATGAAATTTGGTTGAGTATGATATAATGTATTGTATTTCACACAGCTTATATCAGTAAATGCAGGCTGGAATGCTATAGAAGTTTATCTTGTATAGCCTTGATAAGATTCACACGAAATTCAGACGAAATAACCAGTGCTACACAGTGACTGGTCATTGGGTTTTTACTTAGCATTGTATCAAGGAGAAGAATTTCTCGTCTCAGGTTTACATATGAATACACAAATGGCTACAGCTGTGTCTGTTTGCCATTGAAATACATGCAAGTGTAATGAATGATAAATGTAGAATCTAGTAAATAAACTAGTGATTATAAAGTTTCACTGATAATGTGTAACACAGACCCTGAGGAAGGATGTGTAACACAGACCCTGAGGAAGGATGTGTAACACAGACCCTGAGGAAGGATGTGTAACCCAGACCCTGAGGAAGGATGTGTAACACAGACCCTGAGGAAGGATGTGTAACACAGACCCTGAGGAAGGATGTGTAACACAGACCCTGAGCAAGGATGTGTAACACAGACTCTGAGGAAGATGTGTAACACAGACCCTGAGGAAGGATGTGTAACACAGACCCTGAGGAATGACGTGTAACACAGACCATGAGGAAGGATGTGTAACACAGACCCTGAGGAAGGATGTGTAACCCAGACTCTGAGGAGGATGTGTAACCCAGACCCTGAGGAAGGATGTGTAACACATACCCTGAGGAAGGATGTGTAACCCAGACTCTGAGGAGGATGTGTAACACAGACCCTGAGGAAGGATGTGTAACCCAGACCCTGAGGAGGATGTATAACACAGACCCTGATGAAGGATGTGTAACCCAGACTCTGAGGAAGGATGTGTAACACAGACCCTGAGCAAGGATGTGTAACACAGACCCTGAGGAAGGATGTGTAACACAGACCCTGTGGAAGGATGTGTAACACAGACCCTGAGGAAGGATGTGTAACACAGACCCTGAGGAAGGATGTGTAACACAGACCCTGAGCAAGGATGTGTAACACAGACCCTGAGCAAGGATGTGTAACACAGACCCTGAGGAATGACGTGTAACACAGACCATGAGGAAGGATGTGTAACACAGACCCTGAGGAAGGATGTGTAACCCAGACCCTTAGGAAGGATGTGTAACACATACCCTGAGGAAGGATGTGTAACCCAGACTCTGAGGAGGATGTGTAACCCAGACCCTGATGAAGGATGTGCAACCCAGACCCTGAGGAAGGATGTGTAACACAGACCCTGAGGAAGGATGTGTAACACAGACCCTGAGGAAGGATGTGTAACACAGACCCTGAGGAAGGATGTGTAACACAGACCCTGAAGAGCATGTGTAACCCAGACCCTGAGGAAGGATGTGTAACACAGACCCTGAGGAAGGATGTGTAACCCAGGCCCTGAGGAAGGATGTGTAACACAGACCCTGAGGAAGGATGTGTAACCCAGACCCTGAGGAAGGATGTGTAACACAGACCCTGAGGAAGGATGTGTAACACAGACCCTGAGGAAGGATGTGTAACCTAGACCCTGATGAAGGATGTGTAACACAGACCCTGATGAAGGATGTGTAACACAGATCCTGAGGAGGATGTATAACACAGACCCTGATGAAGAATGTGCAACCCAGGCTCTGAGCAAGGATGTGTAACACAGACCCTGAGGAATGATGTGTAACACAGAACCTGATGGCGGATGTGTAACACAGACCCTGAGGAAGGATGTGTAACCCATACTTCGATGAAGGATGTGTAACCAAGACTCTGAGGAATGATGTGTAACACAGAACCTGATGGCGGATGTGTAACCCAGACCCTGAGGAAGGATGTGTAACACAGACCCTGAGGAGGATGTGTAACACAGACCCTGAGGAAGGATGTGTAACCCATACTTCGATGAAGGATGTGTAACACAGGCCCTGAGGAAGGATGTGTAACACAGACCCTGAGGAAGGATGTGTAACACAGATCCTGAGGAAGGATGTGTAACACAGATCCTGAGGAAGGATGTGTAACACAGACTCTGAGGAGGATGTGTAACACAGACCCTGATGAAGAATGTGTAACCCAGACTCTGAGGAATGACGTGTAACACAGAACCTGATGGCGGATGTGTAACCCAGACTCTGAGGAGGATGTATAACACAGACCCTGAGGAAGGATGTGTAACACAGACCCTGAGGAGGATGTGTAACACAGACCCCGTGGAAGGATGTGTAACCCATACTTCGATGAAGGATGTGTAACACAGGCCCTGAGGAAGGATGTGTAACACAGACCCTGAGGAAGGATGTGTAATCCAGACCCTGAGGAGGATGTATAACACAGACCCTGATGAAGGATGTGTAACCAAGACTCTGAGGAGGATGTATAACACAGACCCTGAGGAAGGATGTGTAACCCATACTTCGATGAAGGATGTGTAACACAGGCCCTGAGGAAGGATGTGTAACACAGACCCTGAGGAAGGATGTGTAACACAGGCCCTGAGGAAGGATGTGTAACACAGACCCTGAGGAAGGATGTGTAACACAGACCCTGTGGAAGGATGTGTAACCCAGACTCTGAGGAATGACGTGTAACACAGACCATGAGAAAGGGTGTGTAACGAATCAAACCACCTAATATATGTGATTGACTCCTGTGTTAGTTCATCATTCACCCCTTGTTTCGTATTGCTTACAGCACAGCCATTTCTAGATATGCCATATGCCCATAGCTTAGCAACAGCGATAGATAATCAAACGTTTTACTGAGGTCCATCTATGTGGTGATATTGCCAAAATTCAAGTGTTTTTCTGTATATTATCATTAAGTTGACATTTTTATATTTGCATTAAGTTGGCATTGTCTTGGCACTTTTATACTGTCTTTGTATTAGGTTGGCACTTTACATTTTATCATTTTGAACTTTCGTTATTATGTCTTGACATTGTTTAAACTTTCATTATTATGCTTTGTGTCATTATCATAATGTATACTCTACCCCAGGTATTACAACACCCCATTGGCAGCTAATTGATGGGTGGCTGTATTTTGACATTAATCTCAGAATATTCTCACTTTGTTCTTATCAGATAAGCTACTATGTTGGATAATTAAAATTGTCAAAATCACATGGGGTCAGCACCATCAAAATGTCTTCTGATCACGCTATGGTAGAAAGTTGTATATCTTTTCTTATCGTGTAATGGCTGTTGAGAGAATGCATGTTGACACCTCGGACCTCGTCGATCGTTGTTGCTTGACAGCCTTTCTGTACTTTATTATATTAACCTCATTTCAACCTTTTTGTCATTCCAGATTAACCTCATTTCAACCTTTCTGTCATTCCAGATTAGCCTCATTTCAACCTTTCTGTCATTCCAGATTAGCCTCATCACAACCTTTCTGTTCTATCATATCAACCTCATCTCAACCTTTCTGTCCTACCTTATTAACCTCATCTCAACCTTTCTGTCCTACCATAAATAACCTCCTCTCAACCTTTCTGTCCTACCTTATCAACTTCATCTCAACCTTGCTGTTCCACCTTATTAACCTCACAATCTCCGTCCTACCATATCAACCTCTTCTCCAACTTTCTGTCCTACCATATCAACCTCATCTCAACCTTTCTGTCCTACCTTATCAACTTCATCTCAACCTTGCTGTTCCACCTTATTAACCTCACAATCTCCGTCCTACCATATCAACCTCTTCTCCAACTTTCTGTCCTACCATATCAACCTCCTCTCAACCTTTCTGTCCTACCTTATTAACTTCATCTCAACCTTGCTGTTCCACCTTATTAACATCACAATCTCCGTCCTACCATATCAACCTCTTCTCCAACTTTCTGTCCTACCATATCAACCTCATCTCAACCTCTCTGTCCTACCTTATTAACCTCATCTCAATTTTCTGTCCTACCATAAATAACCTCCTCTCAATCTTTCTGTCCTACCTTACTAACTTCATCTCAACCTTGCTGTTCCACCTTATTAACCTCCTCCCAACCTTCCTGTCCTACCATATTAACCTCCTCACAACCTACGTCCTACCATATCAACCTCTTCTCCAACTTTCTGTCCTACCATATCAAACTCATCTCAAACGTTCTGTCCTACCATATTAACATCATTACAACCTTTCTGTCCTACCATATTTACCTCATCTCAACCTTTCTGTCTCACCTTATTAACCTCATCTCAATCTTGTGTTCAAATTTTTAATATTCGTTATACATCATGTCATATATATACAATTATTGGTTTGACGATCCTATTCAAAATAGCCGAATGGTGGCCATTTTTGTGCTAAAAAATCACTTCTGGCTGGCATTTATGGATGGATTTCGTTCAAACTTGGTACATACATTAGACAATACTGGTTCCTGATGCACATCATTTTATTTTTCAGATTGATTTCAAAATGGCTGACTGGCGGTCATTTTGTTTTAATGAATGTGCTTCTAGAGCCATATCTCTGACATGCTTTGACTGATTATGTTCAAATTTTATTCGTTATACATCATGTTATATATATACATGTATTCAAAATGGCTGATTTTGAATGCTGTTCCAGAGCAATAACTCTCTATATGGACAAGTAGTTGTTTAACGATCAGATACAAATGTCAATCATTTTAATGTTAAAAAATCATATTCCTAACATGGTTATATTCCAGCTATATTACTATAAACAAAACTGTATATCTTAAATTTGATAACTAACAGGGACTGTTTCATGCATGGCTTTTTAACCTCATCTAAACCTTTCTGTCCCACCATATTAACCTCATCTCAACATTTCTGTCCCACCTTATTAACCTCATCTCAACCTTTCTGTCCTACCACATTAACCTCATCTCAACCTTTCTGTCCTACCTTATTAACCTCATCTCAACCTTTCTGTCCCACCATATTAACCTCATCTCAACCTTTCTGTCCTACCTTATTAACCTCATCTCAACCTTTCTGTCCTACCACATTAACCTCATCTCAACCTTTCTGTCCCACCTTATTAACCTCATCTCAACCTTCCTGTCCTACCATACTAACCTCATCTCAACCTTTCTGTCCTACCATATTAACCTCATCTCAACTTTTCTGTCATACAATATTAACCTCATCTCAACCTTTCTGTCCCACCATATTAACCTCATCTCAACTTTTATGTCATACAATATTAACCTCATCTCAACCTTTCTGTCCTACAACATTAACCTCATCTCAACCTTTCTGTCCCACCTTATTAACCTCATCTCAACTTTTCTGTCATACAATATTAACCTCATCTCAACCTTTCTGTCCTACCATATTAACCTCATCACAACCTTTCTGTCCTACCACATTAACCTCATCTCAACCTTTCTGTCCCACCATATTAATCTCATCTCAACTTTTATGTCATACAATATTAACCTCATCTCAACCTTTCTGTTCTACCATATTAACCTCATCTCAACCTTTCTGTCCCACCATATTAACCTCATCTCAACCTTTCTGTCCCACCTTATTAACCTCATCTCAACTTTTCTGTCATACAATATTAACCTCATCTCAACCTTTCTGTCCTACCATATTAACCTCATCACAACCTTTCTGTCCTACCATACTAACCTCATCTCAACCTTTCTGTCCTTCCTACCATACTAACCTCATCTCAACCTTTCTGTCCTACCATATTAACTTCATCTCAACCTTCCTGTCCTACCTTATTAACTTCATCTCAACCTTCCTGTCCTACTTTATTAATCTCATCCCCTTTTGTGTGACTTACCCTTACTTATCTTCATGTCTCTGCTTTCACATTTCGGTCTTTTCGTTAAATGACAATAATTCAAACAAAATATAGATTGTATGAAAACACAAAATATCAAATATACTACTTTTATTGAAAACTGTAAATGTAAACAAATCACAAGATTGTTGCATAGTTTATTACAGAAACAATTACTACTCAATTTCATGGCCGAGATGTCATTCACAGGCTCAAATTTCTCAAGATCCCTGTTAACTGACAGCGCATATTTTCATAACGCGCAAACCAATCAGAGTTACACATTCATGAGACAGAGATGACCAAATATCCGTCGTCACAGTACGCCGGACAATACGTAACGCGTAAGCCAATCTGAGTTGTACATCACTAGATGGATAAGTCCAGTTGTCTAGCAGCACCCCCTGTAACCTCACATATCACATTACGTAAGATAATTTAATCTCGCATTGTGCATTACATGGAAGATATAAACTGATCTTGTCGACCTAATTGTGATTTAAAATTAGTGAGAAAAAAATTAAAACAAATATGCGAGTGAATCGCTATAAATCAATAATGTAAATATCCAATTCAATCAATTATATACTACATGACCTATTTTACGTCAGAAACGGCAATAACCCTATGGCAAAACAACGTTGTGACTGCGAACTGCAAGATCAGTTATATAATAGATTAGTTATAAAATACTACATAAAATATAGATTTATGTACAATATGGTAAACAAATGTTTTAGAGTTCAGTGTCGTTTTCTTTGGCTTCCTCTTTATTGACGACTTGTGCTAAATTGTTCCATGTGCTGAATATGCTGTAGTCTACGCGTGGTGAACGCATAGACCGCAGATTCCTCAGTGTTTCCACTTCTCCTTCAGGATCAGAAAACGCATATTGATCAAAAGCCTTGGCCCTGGCTTCGGGTAAAGTCATTCCCAGACGTACCGGATCCGGCGTTATTCGATAAGGTCGACGTTTCAGAGATAGCGCGAATGACGTCATCGTTGATCTATTCGTATCTATAAAATCGTCACTTCTTGCATCCCCTGCCGTATAGCTACTACTAGTACGCATCCCACTGCGCATGCCCTCTGTTGTAATACTGCCATTACTGGTTTGCGTGTATTTCGGTGAATCCCACATTGAATGGCGTCTTGCAATGTCAAGAGAGTCTGTTAGTTTGTCAGCATCTAGTGTTCTTTGATTTGTACTGGAACCAAGCAACGTTTGCAATGCGCTTTCTTTTTGTGAATCCCTGTGTAGCAGTGAGTCGTGATTGCTTGATGGGTGGGATGATGATTTAATGACTTTATCATCAATAGAACTTTGAAGAGATTTGGAATCACGTGAACTCAGTAACGCATTGGTTGTTTTAGTATTTCTCAACTTGACTAGTTTGTTTAAGTCATCCTGAGTAATTCCCGAAATGTGTGTGCGCAATCCTCCATTTGAATCCTGGGTAATTCCCGAAATGTGTGTGCGCAATCCTCCATTTGAATCCTGGGTAATTCCCGAAATGTGTGTGCGCAATCCTCCATTTGATAGAGGTCTCTCAACTCCGTCCTTTGAATTAGGAGGAAGAACGACTTCTGCTCCATTCTGCGTTTCTTGAAAATAATTGCCTTTTATTGAGTTTCGTTTTGAGTTCCACGTTTTGTTCTGTTCACTTGATATGTGTTCATCCTTCTTTATACCATCTAGAAATAAAACATATTCGTGGTATGAGATACAAAATAGAATGAATATGTTTACAGCTCGATAGAAGGTCTAAATTAAATCATTAACTGTAATTTGTAATACTACTTTCTGGTACTATGTGTCGATGAATATATTGGATTATGATTACTAAAAACATTTTGTAATACACAGCAGTATTCGGTGATTCTCTCTCACACGTGAGTTTATTCTTTTGGTAGTACATACAATAACAATCACTGCACATGTGTATTAGTTGTTTGATCTACGTATAGTATACAATAACAATCACTGCACGTGTGTATTAGTTGTTTGATCTACGTATAGTATACAATAACAATCACTGCACGTGTGTATTAGTTGTTTGATCTACGTATAGTATACAATAACAATCACTGCACGTGTGTATTAGTTGTTTGATCTACGTATAGTATACAATAACAATCACTGCACATGTGTATTAGTTGTTTGATCTATGAATAGTATACAATAACAATCACTGCACATGTGTATTAGTTGTTTGATCTACGAATAGTATACAATAACAATCACTGCACATGTGTATTAGTTGTTTGATCTACGAATAGTATACAATAACAATCACTGCACATGTGTATTAGTTGTTTGATCTACAAATAGTATACAATAACAATCACTACACATGTGTATTAGTTGTTTGATCTACAAATAGTATACAATAACAATCACTGCACATGTGTATTAGTTGTTTGATCTACGTATATTATACAATAACAATAACTGCACATGTGTATTAGTTGTTTGATCTACAAATAGTATACAATAACAATCACTGCACATGTGTATTAGTTGTTTGATCTACAAATAGTATACAATAACAATCACTACACATGTGTATTAGTTGTTTGATCTACAAATAGTATACAATAACAATCACTACACATGTGTATTAGTTGTTTGATCTACGTATAGTATACAATAACAATCACTACACATGTGTATTAGTTGTTTGATCTACAAATAGTATACAATAACAATCACTGCACATGTGTATTAGTTGTTTGATCTACAAATAGTATACAATAACAATCACTACACATGTGTATTAGTTGTTTAATCTACAAATAGTATACAATAACAATCACTGCACATGTGTATTAGTTGTTTGATCTACAAATAGCATACAATAACAATCACTGCACATGTGTATTAGTTGTTTGATCTACAAATAGTATACAATAACAATCACTACACATGTGTATTAGTTGTTTGATCTACGTATAGTATACAATAACAATCACTACACATGTGTATTAGTTGTTTGATCTACGAATAGTATACAATAACAATCACTACACATGTGTATTAGTTGTTTGATCTATGAATAGTATACAATAACAATCACTACACATGTGTATTAGTTGTTTGATCTACGAATAGTATACAATAACAATCACTACACATGTGTATTAGTTGTTTGATCTATGAATAGTATACAATAACAATCACTACACATGTGTATTAGTTGTTTGATCTACGAATAGTATACAATAACAATCACTGCACATGTGTATTAGTTGTTTGATCTACGAATAGTATACAATAACAATCACTACACATGTGTATTAGTTGTTTGATCTATGAATAGTACACAATAACAATCACTACACATGTGTATTAGTTGTTTGATCTACGTATAGTATACAATAACAATCACTACACATGTGTATTAGTTGTTTGATCTACGTATAGTATACAATAACAATCACTGCACATGTGTATTAGTTGTTTGATCTACAAATAGTATACAATAACAATCACTACACATGTGTATTAGTTGTTTGATCTACAAATAGTATACAATAACAATCACTGCACATGTGTATTAGTTGTTTGATCTACAAATAGTACACAATAACAACCACTACACATGTGTATTAGTTGTTTGATCTACGTATAGTATACAATAACAATCACTACACATGTGTATTAGTTGTTTGATCTACAAATAGTATACAATAACAATCACTACACATGTGTATTAGTTGTTTGATCTACATATAGTATACAATAACAATCACTACACATGTGTATTAGTTGTTTGATCTACGAATAGGATACAATAACAATCACTGCACATGTGTATTAGTTGTTTGATCTACGAATAGTATACAATAACAATCACTACACATGTGTATTAGTTGTTTGATCTATGAATAGTATACAATAACAATCACTGCACATGTGTATTAGTTGTTTGATCTACGAATAGGATACAATAACAATCACTGCACATGTGTATTAGTTGTTTGATCTACGAATAGTATACAATAACAATCACTACACATGTGTATTAGTTGTTTGATCTACAAATAGTATACAATAACAATCACTACACATGTGTATTAGTTGTTTGATCTACAAATAGTATACAATAACAATCACTGCACATGTGTATTAGTTGTTTGATCTACGAATAGGATACAATAACAATCACTGCACATGTGTATTAGTTGTTTGATCTACGAATAGTATACAATAACAATCACTACACATGTGTATTAGTTGTTTGATCTACAAATAGTATACAATAACAATCACTACACATGTGTATTAGTTGTTTGATCTACGAATAGGATACAATAACAATCACTGCACATGTGTATTAGTTGTTTGATCTACGAATAGTATACAATAACAATCACTACACATGTGTATTAGTTGTTTGATCTACAAATAGTATACAATAACAATCACTGCACATGTGTATTAGTTGTTTGATCTACGAATAGGATACAATAACAATCACTGCACATGTGTATTAGTTGTTTGATCTATGAATAGTATACAATAACAATCACTACACATGTGTATTAGTTGTTTGATCTACGAATAGGATACAATAACAATCACTGCACATGTGTATTAGTTGTTTGATCTATGAATAGTATACAATAACAATCACTACACATGTGTATTAGTTGTTTGATCTATGAATAGTATACAATAACAATCACTACACATGTGTATTAGTTGTTTGATGTACAAATAGTATACAATAACAATAACTGCACATGTGTCTTAGTTGTTTGGTCTACAAATAGTATACAATAACAATCACTACACATGTGTATTAGTTGTTTGATCTACAAATAGTATACAATAACAATAACTGCACATGTGTATTGTTTGATCTACGAATAGTATACAATAACAATCACTACACATGTGTATTAATGGTTTGATCTACGAATAGTATACAATAACAATCACTGCACATGTGTATTAGTTGTTTGATCTACAAATAGTATACAATAACAATAACTGCACATGTGTATTAGTTGTTTGGTCTACAAATAGTATGCAATAACAATCACTGCACATGTGTATTAGTTGTTTGATCTACGAATAGTATACAATAACAATCACTACACATGTGTATTAGTTGTTTGATCTACGAATAGTATACAATAACAATCACTACACATGTGTATTAGTTGTTTGATCTATGAATAGTATACAATAACAATCACTACACATGTGTATTAGTTGTTTGATGTACAAATAGTATACAATAACAATCACTGCACATGTGTATTAGTTGTTTGATCTACAAATAGTATACAATAACAATAACTGCACATGTGTCTTAGTTGTTTGGTCTACAAATAGTATACAATAACAATCACTACACATGTGTATTAGTTGTTTGATCTACAAATAGTATACAATAACAATAACTGCACATGTGTATTAGTTGTTTGATCTACGAATAGTATACAATAACAATCACTACACATGTGTATTAGTTGTTTGATCTACGAATAGTATACAATAACAATCACTGCACATGTGTATTAGTTGTTTGATCTACAAATAGTATACAATAACAATAACTGCACATGTGTATTAGTTGTTTGGTCTACAAATAGTATGCAATAACAATCACTGCACATGTGTATTAGTTGTTTGATCTACGAATAGTATACAATAACAATAACTGCACATGTGTATTAGTTGTTTGGTCTACAAATAGTATGCAATAACAATCACTGCACATGTGTATTAGTTGTTTGATCTACGAATAGTATACAATAACAATCACTACACATGTGTATTAGTTGTTTGATCTACGAATAGTATACAATAACAATAACTGCACATGTGTCTTAGTTGTTTGATCTACGAATAGTATACAATAACAATCACTACACATGTGTATTAGTTGTTTGATCTACAAATAGTATACAATAACAATCACTACACATGTGTATTAGTTGTTTGATCTACGAATAGTATACAATAACAATCACTGCACACTGCACATGTGTATTAGTTGTTTGATCTACGAATAGTATACAATAACAATCACTACACATGTGTATTAGTTGTTTGATCTACGAATAGTATACAATAACAATCACTACACATGTGTATTAGTTGTTTGATCTACAAATAGTATACAATAACAATCACTGCACATGTGTATTAGTTGTTTGGTCTACAAATAGTATACAATAACAATCACTACACATGTGTATTAGTTGTTTGGTCTACGTATAGTATACAATAACAATCACTGCACATGTGTATTAGTTGTTTGATCTACAAATAGTATACAATAACAATCACTGCACATGTGTATTAGTTGTTTGATCTACAAATAGTATACAATAACAATCACTACACATGTGTATTAGTTGTTTGATCTACGAATAGTATACAATAACAATCACTGCACATGTGTATTAGTTGTTTGGTCTACAAATAGTATACATTAACAATCACTGCACATGTGTATTAGTTGTTTGGTCTACAAATAGTATACAATAACAATCACTACACATGTGTATTAGTTGTTTGATCTACGAATAGTATACAATAACAATCACTACACATGTGTATTAGTTTGATCTACGTATAGTATACAATAACAATCACTACACATGTGTATTAGTTGTTTGATCTACAAATAGTATACAATAACAATCACTGCACATGTGTATTAGTTGTTTGGTCTACAAATAGTATACAATAACAATCACTACACATGTGTATTAGTTGTTTGATCTACGAATAGTATACAATAACAATCACTGCACATGTGTATTAGTTGTTTGGTCTACAAATAGTATACAATAACAATCACTGCACATGTGTATTAGTTGTTTGGTCTACAAATAGTATACAATAACAATCACTACACATGTGTATTAGTTGTTTGGTCTACGTATAGTATACAATAACAATCACTGCACATGTGTATTAGTTGTTTGATCTACAAATAGTATACAATAACAATCACTGCACATGTGTATTAGTTGTTTGATCTACAAATAGTATACAATAACAATCGCTGCACATGTGTATTAGTTTGATCTACGAATAGTATACAATAACAATCACTGCACATGTGTATTAGTTGTTTGATCTACGAATAGTATACAATAACAATCACTACACATGTGTATTAGTTGTTTGATCTACGAATAGTATACAATAACAATCACTGCACATGTGTATTAGTTGTTTGATCTACGAATAGTATACAATAACAATCACTACACATGTGTATTAGTTGTTTGGTCTACGTATAGTATACAATAACAATCACTACACATGTGTATTAGTTGTTTGATCTACGAATAGTATACAATAACAATCACAGCACATGTGTATTAGTTGTTTGATCTACAAATAGTATACAATAACAATCACTGCACATGTGTATTAGTTGTTTGATCTACAAATAGTATACAATAACAATCACTACACATGTGTATTAGTTGTTTGATCTACAAATAGTATACAATAACAATCACTACACATGTGTATTAGTTGTTTGATCTACGTATAGTATACAATAACAATCACTACACATGTGTATTAGTTGTTTGATCTACAAATAGTATACAATAACAATCACTGCACATGTGTATTAGTTGTTTGATCTACAAATAGTATACAATAACAATCATTACACATGTGTATTAGTTGTTTGATCTACAAATAGTATACAATAACAATCACTACACATGTGTATTAGTTGTTTGATCTACGTATAGTATACAATAACAATCACTACACATGTGTACTAGTTGTTTGATCTACAAATAGTATACAATAACAATCACTGCACATGTGTATTAGTTGTTTGATCTACAAATAGTACACAATAACAATCACTACACATGTGTATTAGTTGTTTGATCTACGTATAGTATACAATAACAATCACTACACATGTGTATTAGTTGTTTGATCTACAAATAGTATACAATAACAATCACTACACATGTGTATTAGTTGTTTGATCTACATATAGTATACAATAACAATCACTACACATGTGTATTAGTTGTTTGATCTACGTATAGTGAACAATAACAATCACTACACATGTGTATTAGTTGTTTGATCTACAAATAGTATACAATAACAATCACTACACATGTGTATTAGTTGTTTGATCTACATATAGTATACAATAACAATCACTACACATGTGCATTAGTTGTTTAATCTACGAATAGTATACAATAACAATCACTGCACATGTGTATTAGTTGTTTGATCTACGAATAGTATACAATAACAATCACTACACATGTGTATTAGTTGTTTGATCTACAAATAGTATACAATAACAATCACTACACATGTGTATTAGTTGTTTGATCTATGAATAGTATACAATAACAATCACTACACATGTGTATTAGTTGTTTGATCTACGAATAGGATACAATAACAATCACTGCACATGTGTATTAGTTGTTTGATCTACGAATAGTATACAATAACAATCACTGCACATGTGTATTAGTTGTTTGATCTACGAATAGGATACAATAACAATCACTACACATGTGCATTAGTTGTTTGATCTATGAATAGTATACAATAACAATCACTACACATGTGTATTAGTTGTTTGATCTATGAATAGTATACAATAACAATCACTACACATGTGTATTAGTTGTTTGATGTACAAATAGTATACAATAACAATCACTGCACATGTGTATTAGTTGTTTGATCTACAAATAGTATACAATAACAATAACTGCACATGTGTCTTAGTTGTTTGGTCTACAAATAGTATACAATAACAATCACTACACATGTGTATTAGTTGTTTGATCTACAAATAGTATACAATAACAATAACTGCACATGTGTATTAGTTGTTTGATCTACGAATAGTATACAATAACAATCACTACACATGTGTATTAGTTGTTTGATCTACGAATAGTATACAATAACAATCACTGCACATGTGTATTAGTTGTTTGATCTACAAATAGTATACAATAACAATAACTGCACATGTGTATTAGTTGTTTGGTCTACAAATAGTATGCAATAACAATCACTGCACATGTGTATTAGTTGTTTGATCTACGAATAGTATACAATAACAATCACTACACATGTGTATTAGTTGTTTGATCTACGAATAGTATACAATAACAATCACTGCACACTGCACATGTGTATTAGTTGTTTGATCTACGAATAGTATACAATAACAATCACTACACATGTGTATTAGTTGTTTGATCTACGAATAGTATACAATAACAATCACTACACATGTGTATTAGTTGTTTGATCTACGAATAGTATACAATAACAATCACTGCACACTGCACATGTGTATTAGTTGTTTGATGTACAAATAGTATACAATAACAATCACTGCACATGTGTATTAGTTGTTTGATCTACGAATAGTATACAATAACAATCACTACACATGTGTATTAGTTGTTTGATCTACGTATAGTATACAATAACAATCACTACACATGTGTATTAGTTGTTTGATCTACAAATAGTATACAATAACAATCACTGCACATGTGTATTAGTTGTTTGGTCTACAAATAGTATACAATAACAATCACTACACATGTGTATTAGTTGTTTGGTCTACGTATAGTATACAATAACAATCACTGCACATGTGTATTAGTTGTTTGATCTACAAATAGTATACAATAACAATCACTACACATGTGTATTAGTTGTTTGATCTACGAATAGTATACAATAACAATCACTGCACATGTGTATTAGTTGTTTGGTCTACAAATAGTATACATTAACAATCACTGCACATGTGTATTAGTTGTTTGGTCTACAAATAGTATACAATAACAATCACTACACATGTGTATTAGTTGTTTGATCTACGAATAGTATACAATAAAAATCACTACACATGTGTATTAGTTGTTTGATCTACGTATAGTATACAATAACAATCACTACACATGTGTATTAGTTGTTTGATCTACAAATAGTATACAATAACAATCACTGCACATGTGTATTAGTTGTTTGGTCTACAAATAGTATACAATAACAATCACTACACATGTGTATTAGTTGTTTGATCTACGAATAGTATACAATAACAATCACTGCACATGTGTATTAGTTGTTTGGTCTACAAATAGTATACAATAACAATCACTGCACATGTGTATTAGTTGTTTGGTCTACAAATAGTATACAATAACAATCACTACACATGTGTATTAGTTGTTTGGTCTACGTATAGTATACAATAACAATCACTGCACATGTGTATTAGTTGTTTGATCTACAAATAGTATACAATAACAATCACTGCACATGTGTATTAGTTGTTTGATCTACAAATAGTATACAATAACAATCGCTGCACATGTGTATTAGTTTGATCTACGAATAGTATACAATAACAATCACTGCACATGTGTATTAGTTGTTTGATCTACGAATAGTATACAATAACAATCACTACACATGTGTATTAGTTGTTTGATCTACGAATAGTATACAATAACAATCACTGCACATGTGTATTAGTTGTTTGATCTACGAATAGTATACAATAACAATCACTACACATGTGTATTAGTTGTTTGGTCTACGTATAGTATACAATAACAATCACTACACATGTGTATTAGTTGTTTGATCTACGAATAGTATACAATAACAATCACTGCACATGTGTATTAGTTGTTTGATCTACAAATAGTATACAATAACAATCACTGCACATGTGTATTAGTTGTTTGATCTACAAATAGTATACAATAACAATCACTACACATGTGTATTAGTTGTTTGATCTACAAATAGTATACAATAACAATCACTACACATGTGTATTAGTTGTTTGATCTACGTATAGTATACAATAACAATCACTACACATGTGTATTAGTTGTTTGATCTACAAATAGTATACAATAACAATCACTGCACATGTGTATTAGTTGTTTGATCTACAAATAGTATACAATAACAATCATTACACATGTGTATTAGTTGTTTGATCTACAAATAGTATACAATAACAATCACTACACATGTGTATTAGTTGTTTGATCTACGTATAGTATACAATAACAATCACTACACATGTGTACTAGTTGTTTGATCTACAAATAGTATACAATAACAATCACTGCACATGTGTATTAGTTGTTTGATCTACAAATAGTACACAATAACAATCACTACACATGTGTATTAGTTGTTTGATCTACGTATAGTATACAATAACAATCACTACACATGTGTATTAGTTGTTTGATCTGCAAATAGTATACAATAACAATCACTACACATGTGTATTAGTTGTTTGATCTACATATAGTATACAATAACAATCAATACACATGTGTATTAGTTGTTTGATCTACGTATAGTGTACAATAACAATCACTACACATGTGTATTAGTTGTTTGATCTACAAATAGTATACAATAACAATCACTACACATGTGTATTAGTTGTTTGATCTACATATAGTATACAATAACAATCACTACACATGTGCATTAGTTGTTTGATCTACGAATAGTATACAATAACAATCACTGCACATGTGTATTAGTTGTTTGATCTACGAATAGTATACAATAACAATCACTACACATGTGTATTAGTTGTTTGATCTACAAATAGTATACAATAACAATCACTACACATGTGTATTAGTTGTTTGATCTACGTATAGTATACAATAACAATCACTACACATGTGTATTAGTTGTTTGATCTACGAATAGTATACAATAACAATCACTACACATGTGTATTAGTTGTTTGATCTACATATAGTATACAATAACAATCACTGCACATGTGTATTAGTTGTTTGATCTACGTATAGTATACAATAACAATCACTACACATGTGTATTAGTTGTTTGATCTATGAATAGTACACAATAACAATCACTACACATGTGTATTAGTTGTTTGATCTACAAATAGTATACAATAACAATCACTACACATGTGTATTAGTTGTTTGATCTATGTATAGTATACAATAACAATCACTACACATGTGTATTAGTTGTTTGATCTACGAATAGTATACAATAACAATCACTACACATGTGTATTAGTTGTTTGATCTACGAATAGTATACAATAACAATCACTACACATGTGTATTAGTTGTTTGATCTACGAATAGTATACAATAACAATCACTACACATGTGTATTAGTTGTTTGATCTACGTATAGTATACAATAACAATAACTGCACATGTGTATTAGTTGTTTGGTCTACAAATAGTATACAATAACAATAACTGCACATGTGTATTAGTTGTTTGATCTACAAATAGTATACAATAACAATCACTGCACATGTGTATTAGTTGTTTGATCTACGTATAGTATACAATAACAATCACTACACATGTGTATTAGTTGTTTGATCTACAAATAGTATACAATAACAATCACTACACATGTGTATTAGTTGTTTGATCTACAAATAGTATACAATAACAATCACTACACATGTGTATTAGTTGTTTGATCTACGAATAGTATACAATAACAATCACTGCACATGTGTATTAGTTGTTTGATCTACGAATAGTATACAATAACAATCATTACACATGTGTATTAGTTGTTTGATCTACGAATAGTATACAATAACAATCACTGCACATGTGTATTAGTTGTTTGATCTACGAGTAGTATACAATAACAATCACTACACATGTGTATTAGTTGTTTGATCTATGAATAGTATACAATAACAATCACTACACATGTGTATTATTTGTTTGATCTACGAATAGTATACAATAACAATCACTACACATGTGTATTAGTTGTTTGATCTATGAATAGTATACAATAACAATCACTGCACATGTGTATTAGTTGTTTGATCTACGTAAGGTATACCAAGACAATTATTTATTTAGTTCATGACAAATAATAATCCAATTCTCAACATACAATATCAAATTAATCAACAAGCAAACAAATAAATGAGATCTTTGAAGTATGTTGCCGTTCAGTTTACTACAACAACAGTCATATAACACCAAACACATCACACAATACGTTTTTTTTTGTATTCACATATAATAGAATATATAATCAAACGGATACCTATCTGATCAGTTCCTTCAGATTTCTCTGTAGATGTCCGGACTACATTGCTAGTTATGATATGCTTTTTGTAGCTGCTTGGCCTGGGCATGTACTGAGTACCCAAAATACCATCATCAGATTCCGATGGTGAACAAGAAGTGCAATAATCGTGTTGTTCGCCCATTTCTCCTGGAACAAGTTGTGTGCGGGTGTTCTGGTCGCTGTTGATAATTGTGACGGAGTGTCTTCTTTCATCGTGAGTGTCGTCTATTTTGATATCATCTGAATTTTGAAAAACGAGACAATATTGAAATGCAGGGAAATATTGAAAAACGGGACAATATTGAAATGCAGGGAAATATTGAAATACGGGACATTATTAAAATACAGGGCAAAATTGAAAATACAGGGCAATATTGAAATGCATGGAAATATGGGAAAATACTGAAATACGGAACAGTATTGAAATACAGCCTGAAGGCATATTGAAATACCGGGTACAGGCAATATTTGAAATATAGGATAATATTTAAATGCATGACAGTATTGTAATACAGAACAATATGCAAATGATTTGAGGTATCATGTTATAAATACTGTAAACCTTTTAATTTGCAGTACGAGACATTTTTGGGATTTCAGAATTGTAAGACATTCGTGAAGTCACTGTTAGCACTGCATATAGTAAGACAACAGAAGAATTTGTCGCTCTCGAAATTACACTATTGTAAAATTATCTTACATTAACATTATCCTGTTGTTGTTGTTATTGTTGTAACATGGCCTACAATTTGTTTGTTTTAGTGTAACGTCGTGACGTAATATAGTTATGGGTCACCAATGAACAACACACGACTACACAGATCGGTACTTTACCTTTTGTCTGTATGTCTCCATCAACAATGTCAGTAGTTTGGGTTTGTATAACTTTTACAGTAGTTTTTCGTGTTCCTTTTGTTTTACCCTTTCCCCTCATCACATGTTTTCCTGATTTTTTTTTCTTTTCTTTGACATCGCTGTCTGAACTACTTAAAGAAGATTCGTCTTTTTTACTGGTAGTTTTCTTGGTTTTCTTATAATCTCTGTGAGTGCTATTGTTGGTAGTTTCCTTCTCCTGGGTAACCTTTAAAAACTGCTCCAGCTGTGACACTTGCTTGATGTATCTGCCATCTTCTGCTAAGTACCCAGGTGTTTGAGTTGACAGGTCAGAGGTCTGCTTACCTCGCGAGAATCCAATCAACACAGCATCGTCTGCTTCTATCATTGTCGAAGCTTCACTTTTCTCACTCTTCTTCATTGGTGCCACGCAGTATCGTAAACATGGACAACATGCTAAACATCTATCGGAATAATTACAGAATCCACAGGGTACTGCAATAGAATTCAACATAAGCTAAACTTAATCTAATATGAATCTGAGTGTCAACAAATGGCTATTACTAAATGATACGTGTGTTTCAGTATATTTGATAGAATTAAATCTCTCTGTCATAGTATGTTTTGATATACTCACACATTCCACGACAGCAACAACAGCAACACAGTATAAGTATTATAATTAAAGCTAGTAATAATAGAGCCAGTAAAAGCCAGAACCATACAGATAACCACCATGGAATTTCTATGAAATGAAAAAAAAATAATCCATGGGTTCTTTTGTGTAGGAACACGACACGACAGGGGTGACAACATTACCTGGCACAGCAGCAGGCGACTGAATAATTATGAAATAAAAACATCAGGTAACTGGTTATTTCTTTGATTATTTGAATTCAGTTCGTATGAATGTGTTCAGAATGTTCACCTACCCACTATGTTTAGAGGTCCCACTGTACACGTCTTCGTTTCGTTGAAAGCACTATGATCAGCTGCACAAGTAAAGATTGCTCCATCCATATCTCTGGTTAGGTTGATTTCTAGACCAATTCGGACTTCGGTTTCAGTGCTGAGCCATTCTCCATTATATACAACGTTATCTTTACTCCATGTCAAGGTAGCAGGGGGGTTACCGCCCATTGATTCACAGCTCAATAAAGCTGTGTCACTCAATATAAGGTTGTCATTGGAAATTGAGCATAGCGGCATGCTGGGCGGTAAACTCACTACAAACAATGAATTAAACACACCGTAAATAAACACAAGTATTGCCTTGTATATTGGTGTAATTCATCTGTAATTATTTTGTTAGTTGCAGCATGTGGTGTTTTTGGATTCGTCCGATGTGTGTACATTGATTGATTGGTAACTCTGGCGCTTAGCGATACTGAGGTCATTGTACAAGAACGTAAAACGTCTCGAGTGCGTAATTTGAACATACATAATACACTATACCCAGGGTAATAATGTATTAGATACTTACGTCCTGTTTGTATTGGTCCAACGCTGCATGTTTTCGATTCAGTGAATGTCACGTGATTAGACATACACGTTAATACAGCGCCCTCTAGGCTATGTGTTATTACAATCTCTGCCATCATAACATTGACAGATGACGATTGATTATGTACGCCATGTACAATATTATCTGCCCCTGACCAGTATAGGATGGCTGGTGGATCACCACCGCTCGATTCACATTTCAGTTGCAATGTTTGGTTATTGTTGATTCTACTCACTGAACACTTGGGTTCTTGGGGCGCTGTGGGGGCTGTAAAACAATATAGGAATACATTACAATTGGCGAGAGTCTGTATTATTGTAAAAAGTTTGTGTTATAGTTCTTTCCATGCGTGACACAGCACGTTGTGCATATAATAGTTGATTAGACAAGACGCACAAACATACCAAGATGGAATTTTTTATAGTGCTGAGAAGTGTTTTTAAAGAAAAAAAGAAACTATACAAACGATATCAATTAATCTCTAAAAGAACTAGTGTGTCGGTGACCTTACCTCTCACAACCAATGAGACATTGGATGACGTAATGCGACCTCACCTCTCACAACCAATGAGACATTGGATGACGTAATGCGACCTCACCTCTCACAACCAATGAGACATTGGATGACGTAATGCGACCTCACCTCTCACAACCAATGAGACATTGGATGACGTAATGCGACCTCACCTCTTACTACCAATTACACATTTGATGACTTAATGCGACCTTGCATATGACTACCAATGACACATTTGATGACTTAATGCGACCTTGCATATGACTACCAATGACACATTTGATGACTTAATGCGACCTTACCTCTCACAACCAATGAGACATTGGATGACGTAATGCGACCTCACCTCTCACTACCAATGACACATTTGATGACGTAATGCGACCTTACCCCTCACTGTCAATGACACATTTGATGACTTAATGCGACATTACCTCTCACTACAAATGACACATTGGAAGACGTAATGCGGCCTCACCTCTCACTACCAATGACACATTTGATGACTTAATGCGACCTTGCGTATGACTACCAATGACACATTTGATGACTTAATGCGACTTTACCTCTCACTACCAATGACACATTTGATAACGTAATGTAACCTTACCTCACACTACCAATGACACATTTGATGACTTAATGCGACCTCACCTCTCGATACCAATGACACATTTGATGGTTTAATGCGACTTTACCTATCACTACCAATGACAAATTTGATGACGTAATGCGACCTTACCTTACACTGCCAATGACACATTTGATGACTTAATGCGACCTTACCTCTCACTACCAATGACACATTTGATGACGTAATGCGACCTTATCCCTCACTGTCAATGACACATTTGATGACTTAATGCGACATTACCTTTCACTATAAATGACACATTTGATGACGTAATGAGACCTTACCTCTCACTGTCAAAGACACATTTGATGAATTAATGCGACTTTACCTCTCATCACCAATGACATATTTGATGATGCAATGCGACCTTACCTCTCACTACCAATGACACATTTAATGACTTAATGCGCCATTACCTCTCACTACCATTGGCACATTTGATGACTTAATGCGTCCTTACCCCTCACTGTCAATGACACATTTGATGACTTAATGCGACATTACCTCTCACTACCAATGACACATTTAATGTCGTAATGCGACCTTACCCCTCACTGTCAATGACACATTTGATGACTTAATGCGACATTACCTCTCACTACAAATGGCACATTTGATGACGTAATGCGACCTCACCTCTCACTACCAATGACACATTTGATGACTTAATGCGACCTTGCGTATGACTACCAATGACACATTTGATGACTTAATGCGACTTTACCTCTCACTACCAATGACACATTTGATAACGTAATGTAACCTTACCTCACACTACCAATGACACATTTGATGACTTAATGCGACCTCACCTCTCGATACCAATGACACATTTGATGACTTAATGCGACTTTACCTATCACTACCAATGACACATTTGATGACTCAATGCGACATTACCTCTCACTACAAATGACACATTTGATGACTTAATGCGACCTTACCTCTCACTACCAATAACACATTTGATGACGTAATGCGACTTTACCTCTCACTGTCAAAGACACATTTGATGAATTAATGTGACTTTACCTCTCATCACCAATGACATATTTGATGATGCAATGCGACCTTACCTCTCACCACCAATGACACATTTAATGACTTAATGCGCCCTTACCTCTCACTACCATTGGCACATTTGATGACTTAATGCGACCTTACCTCTCACTGTCAATGACACATTTGATGAATTAATGCGACCTTACCTCTCACTATCAATGACACATTTGATCATTTAATGCGACCTTACCTCTCACTACCAATAACACATTTGATGAATTAATGTGACTTTACCTCTCACTGTCAATTACACATTTGATGACTTAATGCGACCTTACCTCTCACTACCAATAACACATTTGATAACGTAATGCGACCTTACCTCTCACTACCAATGACACATTTGATGATGTAATGTGACCTTACCTCTCACTACCAATGACACATTGGGTGGCGTAAAGGTGGCCTTATATCTCACTACAAATGACAAATTGGATGACGTAATCTAACTACCATTGACATATTGGATAACGTAATGGTGACCTTACCTCTTACTGTCAATGACACAGTGGATGACGTAATTTCTTGGCTGTTATCCCCCGCCGACACCCGTACAGTGTATTGCCCAATATCGGCATACTTGATATCTGTGATCTGAAGGTGATATTCTCCGTTACTGTGGTCACCAACTATGCTGTATCGGCTGTCAACACCAGTTATAACAGTGTCCGAAGAAATATCGATCCCATCCTTTGACCAAATAAGCGTTCCTTCTTTGTGGTCTACTTCACAATAAAATACCAGTGTTCCGCTTTCTGCAACATCTGCCGATTCGGGCTCTTTGGTAAAACTTTGTGTTTCGATATCTGCTCGAAAGAAATGATATTTCAAAAAGGTGTTTGTCTGTGTGTGAACATGTCATGCTATGCTATGCTATCTTATGTTATCTTATGTTATGTTACCTTGAACAGTGATGTAGATCGGCACGGTCGTGATCTCGTAGTCAAAAAGGTTGGTATCTTCCAAAGCGCCAGCAGACACACGTACTGTATAGGAGCCTGCATCTGACATAATTACATTGTTGATGTGAAGATCAAAGTTGACGTCTTGTGTTGTCCCCTGTATGGACATACGAGCATCGTTTACAGTCATGGAGTAATCACTACTTATATCAACATGGTTTCTGACCCATGTCACAATGCCATGTTTGTTGCTCACAGAGACTTGTAGAACCAATGGCTGTCCTTCTACTATTGTTATGTTATCTGGTGTTGTAATGAACCTCTGATGATCTGTTGAAAGAAAACAACTACGTCATACTTCATATCTGACGGATCTAATGTATGTATAACAGACAATTAATATTGATCATTTTGGTTAAGAATCTATACAACACAGTTGGCGATATATTATCACTGGAAATTGTCAGTATACAACACAGTTGGCGATATATTATCACTGGAAATTTTCAGTATACAACACAGTTGGCGATATATTATCACTGGAAATTTTCAGTATACAACACAGTTGGCGATATATTATCACTGAAAATTGACGGTATACAACACAGTTGGCGATATATTATCACTGAAAATTGTCAGTATACAACACAGTTGGCGATATATTATCACTGGAAATTGTCAGTATACAACACAGTTGGCGATATATTATCACTGGAAATTTTCAGTATACAACACAGTTGGCGATATATTATCACTGAAAATTGACGGTATACAACACAGTTGGCGATATATTATCACTGAAAATTGTCGGTATACAACACAGTTGGCGATATATTATCACTGGAAATTTCCAGTATACAACACAGTTGGCGATATATTATCACTGGAAATTTTCAGTATACAACACAGTTGGCGATATATTATCACTGAAAATTGTCGGTATACAACACAGTTGGCGATATATTATCACTGAAAATTGTCGGTATACAACACAGTTGGCGATATATTATCACTGAAAATTGTCGGTATACAACACAGTTGGCGATATATTATCACTGAACATTGTCGGTATACAACACAGTTGGCGATATATTATCATTGAAAATTGTCGGTATACAACACAATTGGCGATATATTATCACTGGAAATTGTCGGTATACAACACAGTTGGCGATATATTATCATTGAAAATTGTCGGTTTACAACACAGTTGGCGATATATTATCACTGGAAATTGTCGGTATACAACACAGTTGGCGATATATTATCATTGAAAATTGTCGGTTTACAACACAGTTGGCGATATATTATCACTGAAAATTGTCAGTACACGACACAGTTGGCAATATATTATCGATGGGGATTATTAGTATACAACACAGTTGGCGATATATTATCACTGAAAATTGTCGATATACAACACAGTTGGCAATATATTATCGATGAGGATTGTCATTATATACTACAATGCGGGTCAGATTGTGAACCCCATTTCGCAAAATATGGAATATCAGTTTATCGAATACGTGTCAGTACTACGGGCAGGGTGGCCAACTGTTCTATGTGCGACACGGGAGTCCTTTGTTACCACCAAGAGGTTGGAAGTAACTAAACTCAAGTATATACTTACCATGTATAATTAGTGTAGCATCCTGTGATTTTATTTCAAGACTATTCTCGTTAATTGGGGCAGTTACTCGTACGCTGTAAATGCCATTATCCCCATTCTCAGTTTCAGATATTGTTAGAAAATACTCTCCCTGGGATTGGTCACCCGTTATGGAATATCGGGAACTGTACGCACTGCTGGTGATGGTGACGTCACTGGTGATGTCAACACCATCTTTTGACCAGATAAGTGTACCCTCTTTATGATCGACCTGGCATTTTAGTACGATAGCAAGTCCCTCAACTGTCTCTGTGGTGCTGGGCACCACAACGAAACTTTGCATTGCGAGATCTGAAAATGTAAATTCATTTTGAAATATAAATTCCCCACATATTTCCGTCATATAAACTTTGTAAATTGATAGAAGTCACACTAATTAAAGATTCATAGATAACTACATATAACCACTGTCAACATAATCGCTTTATACATTGAAGAGCAACATTACCGAGTGTTTGTCTTTTTATAAATACTCCATACACATTTCTAACTTACCATGTACGTTAAGAGTTACTGGGTTTGTTTCTATAGGTATATCATTGAGATCGCCACCAGTTACCCTTACTATATAGGTACCAGCATCTGACAAGACAGCTCCATTGATGTGAAGTGTATAATCAGTGTTTATAGTTATACTTGTCACACTAATACGTGTATCTGATACCAGTAATGAGTCATCGTGCGTCAGCTTTGTGTCATCTCTATACCAAGACAGTGTGCCATGTTTGTCACTCACAGACACTCTCCAGTCAACGTCCTCGCCTTCATTTATTGTCAAGGTTGATGGCACATCCACGAATGCTTGGTTTGCTGTTTTGAATGTTACAATATATGTATTAGATGTCGTGCACAGGACCAAAACTCCCTGATCATCCAACTTGGTGCCTACCTATGTAGCCAATCAACATCCAGTCTGCTACTGGTACTAGACCCTCATTGATAACCCACCCTGGTACCTAACTATGTAGTCAATCAACGTCCAATCTGCTACTGGGACTATGACCCTCATTGATCACTCATCTTGGTACCTAACTATGTAGCCAATCAACATCCAGTCTGCTACTGGGACTATGACCTTCATTGATCACCCACCTTGGTACTTAACTATGTAGCCAATCAACATCCAGTCTGCTACTGGGACTAGACCCTCATTGATCACCCACCTTGGTGCCTAACTATGTAGCCAATCAACATCCAGTCTGCTACTGGGACTATGACCCTCATTGATCACCCACCTTGGTGCCTAACTATGTAGCCAATCAACATCCAGTCTGCTACTGGGACTATGACCCTCATTGATCACCCACCTTGGTGCCTAACTATGTAGCCAATCAACATCCAGTCTGCTACTGGGACTATGACCCTCATTGATCACCCACCTTGGTGCCTAACTATGTAGCCAATCAACATCCAGTCTGCTACTGGGACTATGACCCTCATTGATCACCCACCTTGGTGCCTAACTATGTAGCCAATCAACATCCAGTCTGCTACTGGGACTATGACCCTCAGTGAACAGCCACCTTGATACCTAACTATGTAGCCAATCAACATCCAGTCTGCTACTGGGACTATGACCCTCATTGATCACTCACCCTGGTACCTAACTATGTAGCCAATCAACATCCAGTCTGCTCCTGGGACTATGACCCTCATTGATCACCCACCTCGGTACTTAACTATGTAGCCAATCAACATCCAGTCTGCTACTGGGACTAGACCCTCATTGATCACCCACCTTGGTGCCTAACTATGTAGCCAATCAACATCCAGTCTGCTACTGGGACTATGACCCTCATTGATCACCCACCTTGGTGCCTAACTATGTAGCCAATCAACATCCAGTCTGCTATTGGGACTATGACCCTCATTGATCACCCACCTTGGTGCCTAACTATGTAGCCAATCAACATCCAGTCTGCTACTGGGACTATGACCCTCATTGATCACCCACCTTGGTGCCTAACTATGTAGCCAATCAACATCCAGTCTGCTACTGGGACTATGACCCTCAGTGAACAGCCACCTTGATACCTAACTATGTAGCCAATCAACATCCAGTCTGCTACTGGGACTATGACCCTCATTGATCACTCACCCTGGTACCTAACTATGTAGCCAATCAACATCCAGTCTGCTACTGGGACTATGACCCTCATTGATCACTCACATTGGTACCTAACAATGTAGTCAATAAACGTCCAATCTGCTACTGTGACTATGACCCTCATTGATCACCCACCTTGGTACCTAACTATGTACCCAATCAACATCCAGTCTGCTACTGGGACTATGACCCTCAGGGAACAGCCACCTTGGTACCTAAATATGTAGCCAATCAACATTCAGTCTGCTACTGGGACTAGACCCTCATTGATCACCCACCTTGGTGCCTAACTATGTAGCCAATCAACATCCAGTCTGCTACTGGGACTATGACCCTCATTGATCACCCACCTTGGTGCCTAACTATGTAGCCAATCAACATCCAGTCTGCTACTGGGACTATGACCCTCATTGATCACCCACCTTGGTGCCTAACTATGTAGCCAATCAACATCCAGTCTGCTACTGGGACTATGACCCTCATTGATCACCCACCTTGGTGCCTAACTATGTAGCCAATCAACATCCAGTCTGCTACTGGGACTATGACCCTCAGTGAACAGCCACCTTGATACCTAACTATGTAGCCAATCAACATCCAGTCTGCTACTGGGACTATGACCCTCATTGATCACTCACCCTGGTACCTAACTATGTAGCCAATCAACATCCAGTCTGCTCCTGGGACTATGACCCTCATTGATCACCCACCTTGATACCTAACTATGTAGCCAATCAACATCCAGTCTGCTACTGGGACTAGACCCTCATTGATCACTCACCCTGGTACCTAACTATGTAGCCAATCAACATCCAGTCTGCTACTGGGACTATGACCCTCATTGATCACTCACATTGGTACCTAACAATGTAGTCAATCAACGTCCAATCTGCTACTGGGACTATGACCCTCATTGATCACCCACCTTGGTACCTAACTATGTACCCAATCAACATTCAGTCTGCTACTGGGACTATGACCCTCATTGATCACTCACCCTGGTACCTAACTATGTAGCCAATCAACATTCAGTCTGCTACTGGGACTATGACCCTCATTGATCACCCACCTTGGTGCCTAACTATGAAGCCAATCAACATCCAGTCTGCTACTGGGACTAGACCCTCATTGATCACTAACCCTGGTACCTAACTATGTAGTCAATGAACATCCACTCTGCTACTGGGACTATGACCCTCATTGATCACCCACCATGCTACCTAACTATGTACCCAATCAACATCCAGTCTGCTACTGGGACTATGACCCTCATTGATCACTCACATTGGTACCTAACAATGTAGTCAATAAACGTCCAATCTGCTACTGTGACTATGACCCTCATTGATCACCCACCTTGGTACCTAACTATGTACCCAATCAACATCCAGTCTGCTACTGGGACTATGACCCTCAGGGAACAGCCACCTTGGTACCTAAATATGTAGCCAATCAACATTCAGTCTGCTACTGGGACTAGACCCTCATTGATCACCCACCTTGGTGCCTAACTATGTAGCCAATCAACATCCAGTCTGCTACTGGGACTATGACCCTCATTGATCACCCACCTTGGTGCCTAACTATGTAGCCAATCAACATCCAGTCTGCTACTGGGACTATGACCCTCATTGATCACCCACCTTGGTGCCTAACTATGTAGCCAATCAACATCCAGTCTGCTACTGGGACTATGACCCTCATTGATCACCCACCTTGGTGCCTAACTATGTAGCCAATCAACATCCAGTCTGCTACTGGGACTATGACCCTCAGTGAACAGCCACCTTGATACCTAACTATGTAGCCAATCAACATCCAGTCTGCTACTGGGACTATGACCCTCATTGATCACTCACCCTGGTACCTAACTATGTAGCCAATCAACATCCAGTCTGCTCCTGGGACTATGACCCTCATTGATCACCCACCTTGATACCTAACTATGTAGCCAATCAACATCCAGTCTGCTACTGGGACTAGACCCTCATTGATCACTCACCCTGGTACCTAACTATGTAGCCAATCAACATCCAGTCTGCTACTGGGACTATGACCCTCATTGATCACTCACATTGGTACCTAACAATGTAGTCAATCAACGTCCAATCTGCTACTGGGACTATGACCCTCATTGATCACCCACCTTGGTACCTAACTATGTACCCAATCAACATTCAGTCTGCTACTGGGACTATGACCCTCATTGATCACTCACCCTGGTACCTAACTATGTAGCCAATCAACATTCAGTCTGCTACTGGGACTATGACCCTCATTGATCACCCACCTTGGTGCCTAACTATGAAGCCAATCAACATCCAGTCTGCTACTGGGACTAGACCCTCATTGATCACTAACCCTGGTACCTAACTATGTAGTCAATGAACATCCACTCTGCTACTGGGACTATGACCCTCATTGATCACCCACCATGCTACCTAACTATGTACCCAATCAACATCCAGTCTGCTACTGGGACTATGACCCTCATTGATCACTCACCTTGGTACCTAACAATGAAGTCAATCAACGTCCAATCTGCTACTGGGACTATGACCCTCATTGATCACCCACCTTGGTACCTAACTATGTACCCAATCAACATCCAGTCTGCTACTGGGACTATGACCCTCAGGGAACAGCCACCTTGGTACCTAACTATGTAGCCAATCAACATCCTGTCTGCTACTGGGACTATGACCCTCATTGATCACCCACCTTGGTGCCTAACTATGTAGCCAATCAACATCCAGTCTGCAACTGGGACTATGATCCTCATTGATCACCCACCTTGGTGCCTAACTATGTAGCCAATCAACATCCAGTGTGCTACTGGGACTATGACCCTCATTGATCACCCACCCTGCTACCTAACTATGTACCCAATCAACATCCAGTCTGCTACTGGGACTATGACCCTCAGTGAACAGCCACCTTGATACCTAACTATGTAGCCAATCAACATCCAGTCTGCTACTGGGATTATGACCCTCATTGATCACCCACCTTGGTGCCTAACTATGTAGCCAATCAACATCCAGTCTGCTACTGGGACTATGACCCTCATTGAACAGCCACCTTGGTGCCTAACTATGTAGCCAATCAACGTCCAATCTACTACTGGGACTATGACCCTCATTGAACAGCCACCTTGGTGCCTAACTATGTAGCCAATCAACATCCAGTCTGCTACTGGGACTATGACTCTCATTGAACAGCCACCTTGGTGCCTAACTATGTAGCCAATCAACATCCAGTCTGCTACTGGGACTATGACCCTCATTGAACAGCAACATTGGTGCCTAACTATGTAGCCAATCAACATCCAGTCTGCTACTGGGACTATGACCCTCATTGAACAGCCACCTTGGTACCTAACTATGTACCCAATCAACATCCAGTCTGCTACTGGGACTATGACCCTCATTGATCACTCAAGCTGGTACCTAACTATGTAGCCAATCAACATCCAGTCTGCTACTGGGACTATGACCCTCATTGATCACCCACCATGCTACCTAACTATGTACCCAATCAACATCCAGTCTGCTACTGGGACTATGAACCTCATTGATCACTCATCTTGGTACCTACCTATGTAGCCAATCAACATCCAGTCTGCTACTGGGACTAGACCCTCATTGATCACCCACCTTGCTGCCTAACTATGTAGCCAATCAACATCCAGTCTGCTACTGGGATTATGACCCTCATTGATCACCCACCTTGGTGCCTAACTAGGTAGCCAATCAACATCCAGTCTGCTACTGGGACTATGACCCTCATTGATCACCCACCTTGGTGCCTAACTATGTAGCCAATCAACATCCAGTCTGCTACTGGGACTATGACCCTCATTGATCACCCACCTTGGTGCCTAACTATGTAGCCAATCAACATCCAGTCTGCTACTGGGACTAGACCCTTATTGATCACTCACCCTGGTACCTAACTATGTAGCCAATCAACATCCAGTCTGCTACTGGGACTATGACCCTCATTGATCACTCACATTGGTACCTAACAATGTAGTCAATCAACGTCCAATCTGCTACTGGGACTATGACCCTCATTGAACAGCAACATTGGTGCCTAACTATGTAGCCAATCAACATCCAGTCTGCTACTGGGACTATGACCCTCATTGAACAGCCACCTTGGTACCTAACTATGTACCCAATCAACATCCAGTCTGCTACTGGGACTATGACCCTCATTGATCACTCAAGCTGGTACCTAACTATGTACCCAATCAACATCCAGTCTGCTACTGGGACTATGACCCTCATTGATCACTCATCTTGGTACCTAACTATGTAGCCAATCAACATCTAGTCTGCTACTGGGACTATGACCCTCATTGATCACCCACCTTGGTACTTAACTATGTAGCCAATCAACATCCAGTCTGCTACTGGGACTAGACCCTCATTGATCACCCACCTTGGTGCCTAACTATGTAGCCAATCAACATCCAGTCTGCTACTGGGACTATGACCCTCATTGATCACCCACCTTGGTGCCTAACTATGTAGCCAATCAACATCCAGTCTGCTACTGGGACTATGACCCTCATTGATCACCCACCTTGGTGCCTAACTATGTAGCCAATCAACATCCAGTCTGCTACTGGGACTAGACCCTCATTGATCACTCACCCTGGTACCTAACTATGTAGCCAATCAACATCCAGTCTGCTACTGGGACTATGACCCTCATTGATCACTCACATTGGTAACTAACAATGTAGTCAATCAACGTCCAATCTGCTACTGGGACTATGACCCTCATTGATCACCCACCTTGGTACCTAACTATGTACCCAATCAACATCCAGTCTGCTACTGGGACTATGACCCTCAGGGAACAGCCACCTTGGTACCTAACTATGTAGCCAATCAACATTCAGTCTGCTACTGGGACTATGACCCTCATTGATCACCCACCTTAGAACCTAACTATGTACCCAATCAACATCCAGTCTGCTACTGGGACTAGACCCTCATTGATCACTCACCCTGGTACCTAACTATGTAGCCAATCAACATTCAGTCTGCTACTGGGACTATGACCCTCATTGATCACTCACCCTGGTACCTAACTATGTAGCCAATCAACATTCAGTCTGCTACTGGGAGTATGACCCTCATTGATCACCCACCTTGGTGCCTAACTATGAAGCCAATCAACATCCAGTCTGCTACTGGGACTAGACCCTCATTGATCACTAACCCTGGTACCTAACTATGTTGCCAATCAACATCCAGTCTGCTACTGGGACTATGACCCTCATTGATCACTCACCTTGGTACCTAACAATGTAGTCAATCAACGTCCAATCTGCTACTGGGACTATGACCTTCATTGATCACCCACCTTGGTACCTAACTATGTACCCAATCAACATCCAGTCTGCTACTGGGACTATGACCCTCAGGGAACAGCCACCTTGGTACCTAACTATGTAGCCAATCAACATCCTGTCTGCTACTGGGACTATGACCCTCATTGATCACCCACCTTGGTGCCTAACTATGTAGCCAATCAACATCCAGTCTGCTACTGGGACTATGACCCTCATTGATCACCCACCTTGGTGCCTAACTATGTAGCCAATCAACATCCAGTCTGCTACTGGGACTATGACCCTCATTGATCACCCACCCTGCTACCTAACTATGTACCCAATCAACATCCAGTCTGCTACTGGGACTATGACCCTCAGTGAACAGCCACCTTGATACCTAACTATGTACCCAATCAACATCCAGTCTGCTACTGGGACTATGACCCTCATTGATCACCCACCTTGGTGCCTAACTATGTAGCCAATCAACATCCAGTCTGCTACTGGGACTATGACCCTCATTGAACAGCCACCTTGGTGCCTAACTATGTAGTCAATCAACGTCCAATTTACTACTGGGACTATGACCCTCATTGAACAGCCACCTTGGTGCCTAACTATGTAGCCAATCAACATCCAGTCTGCTACTGGGACTATGACCCTCATTGAACAGCCACCTTGGTGCCTAACTATGTAGCCAATCAACATCCAGTCTGCTACCGGGACTATGACCCTCATTGAACAGCCACCTTGGTGCCTAACTATGTAGCCAATCAACATCCAGTCTGCTACTGGGACTATGACCCTCATTGAACAGCCACCTTGGTACCTAACTATGTACCCAATCAACATCCAGTCTGCTACTGGGACTATGACCCTCATTGATCACTCAAGTTGGTACCTAACTATGTAGCCAATCAACATCCAGTCTGCTACTGGGACTATGACCCTCATTGATCACCCACCATGCTACCTAACTATGTACCCAATCAACATCCAGTCTGCTACTGGGACTATGACCCTCAGTGAACAGCCACCTTGATAACTAACTATGTACCCAATCAACATCCAGTCTGCTACTGGGACTATGACCCTCATTGATCACTCATCTTGGTACCTAACTATGTAGCCAATCAACATCTAGTCTGCTACTGGGACTATGACCCTCATTGATCACCCACCTTGGTGCCTAACTATGTAGCCAATCAACATCCAGTCTGCTACTGGGACTATGACCCTCATTGATCACCCACCTTGGTACCTAACTATGTAGCCAATCAACATCCAGTCTGCTACTGGGACTATGACCCTCATTGATCACCCACCTTGGTGCCTAACTATGTAGCCAATCAACATCCAGTCTGCTACTGGGACTAGACCCTCATTGATCACTCACCCTGGTACCTAACTATGTAGCTAATCAACATCCAGTCTGCTACTGGGACTATGACCCTCATTGATCACTCACATTGGTAACTAACAATGTAGTCAATCAACGTCCAATCTGCTACTGGGACTATGACCCTCATTGATCACCCACCTTGGTACCTAACTATGTACCCAATCAACATCCAGTCTGCTACTGCGACTATGACCCTCAGGGAACAGCCACCTTGGTACCTAACTATGTAGCCAATCAACATCCTGTCTGCTACTGGGACTATGACCCTCATTGATCACCCACCTTGGTGCCTAACTATGTAGCCAATCAACATCCAGTCTGCTACTGGGACTATGACCCTCATTGATCACCCACCTTGGTGCCTAACTATGTAGCCAATCAACATCTAGTCTTCTACTGGGACTATGACCCTCATTGATCACCCACCCTGCTACCTAACTATGTACCCAATCAACATCCAGTCTGCTACTGGGACTATGACCCTCAGTGAACAGCCACCTTGATACCTAACTATGTAGCCAATCAACATCCAGTCTGCTACTGGGACTATGACCCTCATTGATCACCCACCTTGGTGCCTAACTATGTAGCCAATCAACATCCAGTCTGCTACTGGGACTATGACCCTCATTGAACAGCCACCTTGGTGCCTAACTATGTAGCCAATCAACGTCCAATCTACTACTGGGACTATGACCCTCATTGAACAGCCACCTTGGTGCCTAACTATGTAGCCAATCAACATCCAGTCTGCTACCGGGACTATGACCCTCATTGAACAGCCAACTTGGTGCCTAACTATGTAGCCAATCAACATCCAGTCTGCTACTGGGACTATGACCCTCATTGAACAGCCACCTTGGTACCTAACTATGTACCCAATCAACATCCAGTCTGCTACTGGGACTATGACCCTCATTGATCACTCAAGTTGGTACCTAACTATGTAGCCAATCAACATCCAGTCTGCTACTGGGACTATGACCCTCATTGATCACCCACCATGCTACCTAACTATGTACCCAATCAACATCCAGTCTGCTACTGGGACTATGACCCTCAGTGAACAGCCACCTTGATAACTAACTATGTACCCAATCAACATCCAGTCTGCTACTGGGACTATGACCCTCATTGATCACTCATCTTGGTACCTAACTATGTAGCCAATCAACATCTAGTCTGCTACTGGGACTAAGACCCTCATTGATCACCCACCTTGGTACTTAACTATGTAGCCAATCAACATCCAGTCTGCTACTGGGACTAGACCCTCATTGATCACCCACCTTGGTGCCTAACTATGTAGCCAATCAACATCCAGTCTGCTACTGGGATTATGACCCTCATTGATCACCCACCTTGGTGCCTAACTATGTAGCCAATCAACATCCAGTCTGCTACTGGGACTATTACCCTCATTGATCACCCACCTTGGTGCCTAACTATGTAGCCAATCAACATCCAGTCTGCTACTGGGACTATGACCCTCATTGATCACCCACCTTGGTGCCTAACTATGTAGCCAATCAACATACAGTCTGCTACTGGGACTAGACCCTCATTGATCACTCACCCTGGTACCTAACTATGTAGCCAATCAACATCCAATCTGCTACTGGGACTATGACCCTCATTGATCACTCACATTGGTAACTAACAATGTAGTCAATCAACGTCCAATCTGCTACTGGGACTATGACCCTCATTGATCACCCACCTTGGTACCTAACTATGTACCCAATCAACATCCAGTCTGCTACTGGGACTATGACCCTCAGGGAACAGCCACCTTGGTACCTAACTATGTAGCCAATCAACATTCAGTCTGCTACTGGGACTATGACCCTCATTGATCACCCACCTTAGAACCTAACTATGTACCCATTCAACATCCAGTCTGCTACTGGGACTATGACCCTCAGGGAACAGCCACCTTGGTATCCAACTATGTAGCCAATCATCATTCAGTCTGCTACTGCGACTATGACCCTCATTGATCACTCACCCTGGTACCTAACTATGTAGCCAATCAACATTCAGTCTGCTACTGGGACTATGACCCTCATTGATCACCCACCTTGGTGCCTAACTATGAAGCCAATCAACATCCAGTCTGCTACTGGGACTAGACCCTCATTGATCACTAACCCTGGTACCTAACTATGTAGCCAATCAACATCCAGTCTGCTACTGGGACTATGACCCTCATTGATCACTCACCTTGGTACCTAACAATGTAGTCAATCAACGTCCAATCTGCTACTGGGACTATGACCTTCATTGATCACCCACCTTGGTACCTAACTATGTACCCAATCAACATCCAGTCTGCTACTGGGACTATGACCCTCAGGGAACAGCCACCTTGGTACCTAACTATGTAGCCAATCAACATCCTGTCTGCTACTGGGACTATGACCCTCATTGATCACCCACCTTGGTGCCTAACTATGTAGCCAATCAACATCCAGTCTGCTACTGGGACAATGACCCTAATTGATCACCCACCTTGGTGCCTAACTATGTAGCCAATCAACATCCAGTCTGCTACTGGGACTATGACCCTCATTGATCACCCACCCTGCTACCTAACTATGTACCCAATCAACATCCAGTCTGCTACTGGGACTATGACTCTCAGTGAACAGCCACCTTGATACCTAACTATGTAGCCAATCAACATCCAGTCTGCTACTGGGACTATGACCCTCATTGATCACCCACCTTGGTGCCTAACTATGTAGCCAATCAACATCCAGTCTGCTACTGGGACTATGACCCTCATTGAACAGCCACCTTGGTGCCTAACTATGTAGCCAATCAACGTCCAATCTACTACTGGGACTATGACCCTCATTGAACAGCCACCTTGGTGCCTAACTATGTAGCCAATCAACATCCAGTCTGCTACTGGGACTATGACCCTCATTGAACAGCCACCTTGGTGCCTAACTATGTAGCCAATCAACATCCAGTCTGCTACTGGGACTATGACCCTCATTGAACAGCTACCTTGGTACCTAACTATGTACCCAATCAACATCCAGTCTGCTACTGGGACTATGACCCTCATTGATCACTCAAGCTGGTACCTAACTATGTACCCAATCAACATCCAGTCTGCTACTGGGACTATGACCCTCATTGATCACCCACCATTCTACCTAACTATGTTGCCAACCAACATCCAGTCTGCTACTGGGACTATGACCCTCATTGATAACTCACCCTGGTACCTAACTGTGTAGCCAACCAACATCCAGTCTACTACTGGGACTATGACCCTCATTGATCACCCTCTTTGTTACCTAACTATGTAGCCAACCAACATTTAGTCTGCTACTGGGACTATGACCCTCATTGATCACCCACCTTGGTACCTAACTATGTACCCAATCAACATCCAGTCTGTTACTGGGACTGTGACCCTCATTGAACAGCCACCTTGGTACCTAACTATGTACCCAATCAACATCCAGTCTGCTACTGGGACTATGACCCTCATTGATCACTCAAGCTGGTACCTAACTATGTAGCCAATCAACATCCAGTCTGCTACTGGGACTATGACCCTCATTGATCACCCACCATGCTACCTAACTATGTAGCCAACCAACATCCAGTCTGCTACTGGGACTATGACCCCCATTGATCACTCACCCTGGTCCCTAACTATGTAGCCAACCAACATCCAGTCTACTACTGGGACTATGATCCTCATTGATCACCCGCCTTGGTACCTAACTACGTAGCCAATCAACATCCAGTCTGCTACTGGGACTATGACCCTCATTGATCACTCAAGCTGGTACCTAACTATGTAGCCAATCAACATCCAGTCTGCTACTGGGACTATGACCCTCAGGGAACAGCCACCTTGGTACCTAAGTATGTAGCCAATCAACATCCTGTCTGCTACTGGGACTATGACCCTCATTGATCACCCACCTTGGTGCCTAACTATGTAGCCAATCAACATCCAGTCTGCTACTGGGACTATGACCCTCATTGATCACCCACCTTGGTGCCTAACTATGTAGCCAATCAACATCCAGTCTGCTACTGGGACTATGACCCTCATTGATCACCCACCCTGCTACCTAACTATGTACCCAATCAACATCCAGTCTGCTACTGGGACTATGACCCTCATTGATCACTCAAGCTGGTACCTAACTATGTAGCCAATCAACATCCAGTCTGCTACTGGGACTATGACCCTCATTGATCACCCACCATGCTACCTAACTATGTAGCCAACCAACATCCAGTCTGCTACTGGGACTATGACCCCCATTGATCACTCACCCTGGTCCCTAACTATGTAGCCAACCAACATCCAGTCTACTACTGGGACTATGATCCTCATTGATCACCCGCCTTGGTACCTAACTACGTAGCCAATCAACATCCAGTCTGCTACTGGGACTATGACCCTCATTGATCACTCAAGCTGGTACCTAACTATGTAGCCAATCAACATCCAGTCTGCTACTGGGACTATGACCCTCAGGGAACAGCCACCTTGGTACCTAAGTATGTAGCCAATCAACATCCTGTCTGCTACTGGGACTATGACCCTCATTGATCACCCACCTTGGTGCCTAACTATGTAGCCAATCAACATCCAGTCTGCTACTGGGACTATGACCCTCATTGATCACCCACCTTGGTGCCTAACTATGTAGCCAATCAACAACCAGTCTGCTACTGGGACTATGACCCTCATTGAACAGCCACCTTGGTGCCTAACTATGTAGCCAATCTGCGTCCAATCTACTACTGGAACTATGACCCTCATTGAACAGCCACCTTGGTGCCTAACTATGTAGCCAATCAACATCCAGTCTGCTACTGGGATTATGACCCTCATTGAACAGCCACCTTGGTGCCTAACTATGTAGCCAATCAACATCCAGTCTGCTACTGGGACTATGACCCTCATTGAACAGCCACCTTGGTGCCTAACTATGTAGCCAATCAACATCCAGTCTGCTACTGGGACTATGACCCTCATTGAACAGCCACCTTGGTACCTAACTATGTACCCAATCAACATCCAGTCTGCTACTGGGACTATGACCCTCATTGATCACTCAAGCTGGTACCTAACTATGTAGCCAATCAACATCCAGTCTGCTACTGGGACTATGACCCTCATTGATCACCCACCATGCTACCTAACTATGTTGCCAACCAACATCCAGTCTGCTACTGGGACTATGACCCTCATTGATAACTCACCCTGGTACCTAACTGTGTAGCCAACCAACATCCAGTCTACTACTGGGACTATGACCCTCATTGATCACCCACTTTGGTACCTAACTATGTACCCAATCAACATCCAGTCTGCTACTGGGACTATGACCCTCATTGATCACTCACCCTGGTACCTAACTATGTAGCCAATCAACATCCAGTCTGCTACTGGGACTATGACCCTCATTGATCACCCTTATTGGTGCCTAACTATGTAGCCAATCAACATCCAGTCTGCTACTGGGACTATGACCCTCATTGATCACTCAGGCTGGTACCTAACTATGTAGCCAATCAACATCCAGTCTTCTACTGGGACTATGACCCTCATTGATCACCCACCATGCTACCTAACTATGTAGCCAATCAACATCCAGTCTGCTACTGGGACTATGACCCTCATTGATCACTCAGGCTGGTACCTAACTATGTAGCCAATCAACATCCAGTCTTCTACTGGGACTATGACCCTCATTGATCACCCACCATGCTACCTAACTATGTAGCCAACCAACATCCAGTCTGCTACTGGGACTATGACCCCCATTGATCACTCACCCTGGTACCTAACTATGTAGCCAACCAACATCCAGTCTACTACTGGGACTATGACCCTCATTGATCACCCGCCTTGGTACCTAACTACGTAGCCAATCAACATCCAGTCTGCTACTGGGACTATGACCCTCATTGATCACTCAAGCTGGTACCTAACTATGTAGCCAATCAACATCCAGTCTGCTACTGGGACTATGACCCTCATTGACTAATCAACATTGGTGCCTAACTATGTAGCCAATCAACATCCAGTCTGCTACTGGGACTATGACCCTCATTGACTAATCAACTCTGATGCATACATATCCAGTAACCAGTTTGATTATGACTATGGCACTGATAATGATAATGTTTATTCAATGTTTTTCATTGCATGCAAGCATTATTCGTCATCTATCAATATAATTGTAAATGGAGATATCTGTATTGCTATCAAATATGAGTGGAGCACACTCTCTCATAGATTAGGAATATTTATACTTACGAACAATGGTTATTGTTGCAGACTGCGACGTGATTTGCTCACTGTTGTCTGCAGCCGTAACTCGTATCTTGTACACGCCTACGTCAATTGACTGGGCATTGTCAATCGTTAAGTAGTACTCCCCGGTAGACTGGTCGCCTGTAATTGTCATACGTGAGTTGGCTCCGTTGGTTATCGCCAAATCGTTGCTCAAATCGATGCTGTCTTTGGACCAAATTGCGATGCCCTCTTTGTGGTGTATCTGACATTGTAGCCTTATTTGGTTGCCACTGACTACAGTTACGTCCACTGGCTCTAAAATAAAGCTCTGCTTCTCCAAATCTAAGTAATAAAACAAATAGATATACCGGTTATAGGACATTTAGACAGTGCCTGTGTAATATAGATATAAAATCGTATCTATGTACAAAAACATGCATCCCTGCACAAAAACATGTGCCCCTGCACAAAAGCTTGTGCCCCTGCACAAAAATATGTATCAATGTACAAAAACATACATCCTTGTACAAAAACATGCATCCCTGCACAAAAACATGCACTCCTATACAAAAACATGCACTGCTGCACAAAAACATGCATCCTTGTACAAAAACATGCATTCCTGCACAAAAACATGCGCCCTGCACAAAAAACATGCATCCTTGTACAAAATCATACATCCCTACACAAAACATGTGCCCCTGCACAAAAACATGCGCCCCTGCACAAAAACATGCGCCCCTGCACGAAAACATTCGCCCCTGCACAAAAACATACATCTTTGTACAAAAACATGCATCCCTGCACAAAAACATGCGCCCCAGCACGAAAACATGCGCCCCTGTACAAAAACATGCACTCCTGTACAAAAACATGCACCCCTGCACAAAAACATGCATCCCTGTACAAAAACATGCACTCCTGTACAAAAAGTGCGCTCCTGCACAAAAAAGTCACCTCTGCACAAAAACACGAACTCCTGTAAAAAAGGAACATGCATACAAAAACGTGCATCAACGTACAAAAACTTGCAATCCTGTACAAAAACATGCACCCCTGTGCAAAAACATGCAAACCCATACAACAACGTGAATCCCTGTAAAAAAACATGCATCAACGTACAAAAACGTGCATCAACATACAAAAACGTGCATACCTATGGAAAAACGTGGAATCGTGTATAAAAACATGCTCCCCTGCACAAAAACATGCATCCCTGTACAAAAACATGTACCGCTGTACAGAAACATGCATCCATGTACAAAAACATGCACCACTGTACAAAAACATGCATCTCTGTACAAAAACGTGCATCCCTGTACAGAAACATACATCCTTGTACAAAAACATGCATCCCTGTATACAAAAATTGCACCGCTGTACAAAAACATGCACACCTGTACAAAAACATGCACACCTGTACAAAAATATGCACCATGTACAAAAACATGCACCCCTGTACAAGAACATGCATCCTTGTACGAAAACATGCACACCTGTACAAAAACATGCATCCCTGTACAAAAACATGCATCTATGTACAAAAACATGCACTGCTGCACAAAAACATGCATCCTTGTACAAAAACATGCATTCCTGCACAAAAACATGCGCCCCTGCACAAAAACATGCGCCCCTGCACAACAACATGCATCATTGTACAAAACATGCATGCTTGTACAAAAACATGCATCCCTGCACAAAAACATGCGCCCCTGCACACAAACTTGCGCCCCTGTACAAACATATGCATCATTGTACAAAAACATGCATCCCTGCACAAAACATGCGTCCCTGCACAAAAACGTGCGCCTCTGCACAAAAACATGCATCCTTGTACAAAAACATGCATTCCTGCACAAAACATGCACTCCTATACAAAAACATGCACGTCTGCACAAAAACATGCATCCTTGTACAAAAACATGCTTCCCTGCACAAAAACATGCACCCCTGCACAAAAACATGCGCCCCTGCACAACAACATGCATCATTGTACACAAACATGCATGCGTGTACGAAAAAATGCATCCCTGCACAAAAACATGTGCCCCTGCACATAAACTTGCGCCCCTATACAAAAATATGCATCATTGTACAAAAACATGCATCCTTGTACAAAAACATGCATCCCTGCACAAAATATGCGCCCCTGCACAAAAACATGCATCCTTGTACAAAAACATGAATCCCTGCACAAAAACATGCGCCCCTGCACGAAAACATGCGCCCCTGCACAAAAACATGCACCCCTGTACAAAAACATGCACCCCTGCACAAAAACATGCACTCCTGTACGAAAACACGCATCCCTACACAAAAACATGCATCCCTGTACAAAAACATGCACCCCTGCACAACAACATGCATCATTGTATAAAAACATGCTCCCCTGAACAAAAACATGCATCCCTGTACAAAAACATGTACCCCTGTACAGAAACATGCATCACTGTACAAAAACATGCATCACTGTACAAAAACATGCACCCCTGTACACAAACATGCATCCCTGTACAAAAACGTGCATCCCTGTACTGAAACATGCGTCCTTGTGCAAAAACATGCATCCCTGTATAAAAAAATGCATTGCTGTACAAAAACATGCACACCTGTACAAAAGCATGCATCCCTGTACAAAAACATGCACACCTGTACTAAAATATGCACCATGTACAAAAACATGTACCCCTGTACAAGAACATGCATCCTTGTACGAAAACATGCACACCTGTACAAAAACATACATCCATGTATAAGAACATGCATCCCTGTACAAAAACATGCATCTATGTACAAAAACAGGCATTCCTGCACAAAAACATGCACCCCTGCACACAAACTTGCGCCCCTGTACAAAAATATGCATCATTATACAAAAACATGCATCTTTGTACAAAAACATGCATCCCTGCACAAAACATGCGTCCCTGCACAAAAATATGCGCCCCTGCACAAAAACATGCATCCTTGTACAAAAACATGCATCACTGCACAAAAACATGCACTCCTATACAAAAACATGCACGTCTGCACAAAAACATGCATCCTTGTACAAAAACATGCGCCCCTGCACAAAAACATGCGCCCCTGCACAACAACATGCATCATTGTACAAAAACATGCATGCTTGTACAAAAACATGCATCCCCGCACAAAAACATGCGCCCCTGCACAACAACATGCATCATTGTACAAAACATGCATGCTTGTACAAAAACATGCATCCCTGCACAAAAACATGCGCCCCTGCACACAAACTTGCGCCCATGTACAAACATATGCATCATTGTACAAAAACATGCATCCCTGCACAAAACATGCGTCCCTGCACAAAAAACGTGCGCCCCTGCACAAAAACATGCATCCTTGTACAAAAATATGCACTCCTATACAAAAACATGCACCCCTGCACAACAACATGCATCATTGTACAAAAACATGCATGCTTGTACAAAAACATGCATCCCTGCACAAAAACATGCGCTCTTGCACTCAAACTTGCGCCCCTGTACAAAAATATGCATCATTGTACAAAAACATGCATCCTTGTACAAAAAGATGCATCCCTGCACAGAAACATACGCCCTTGCAGAAAAACATGCACCCCTGCACAAAAACATGCATCCTTGTACAAAAACATGCATCCCTGCACAAAACAGGTGCCCCTGCACAAAAACATGCGCTCCTGCACAAAAACATGCGCCCCTGCACGAAAACATTTGCCCCTGCACTAAAACATGCATGCTTGTGCAAAAACATGCCTCCTTGTACAAAAACATGAATTCCTGCACAAAAACATGCGCCCCTGCACAAAAACATGCGCCCCTGCACGAAAACGTTCGCTCCTGCACAAAAACATGCGCCCCTGCACGAAAACATGCGCCCCTGCACAAAAACATGCACTCTGTACAAAAACATGCACCCCTGCACAAAAACATGCACTCCTGTACAAAAACACGAATCCCTGCACAAAAACATGCATCCCTATACAAAAACATGCACGTCTGCACAAAAACATGCATCCTTGTACAAAAACATGCGCCCCTGCACAAAAACATGCGCCCCTGCACAACAACATGCATCATTGTACAAAAACATGCATGCTTGTACAAAAACATGCATCCCTGCACAAAAACATGCGCCCCCTGCACATTAACTTGCGCCCCTGCACAAAAACATGCACGTCTGCACAAAAACATGCATCCTTGTACAAAAACATGCGCCCCTGCACAAAAACATGCGCCCCTGCACAACAACATGCATCATTGTACAAAAACACGAATCCCTGCACAAAAACATGCATCCCTATACAAAAACATGCACGTCTGCACAAAAACATGCATCCTTGTACAAAAACATGCGCCCCTGCACAAAAACATGCGCCCCTGCACAACAACATGCATCATTGTACAAAAACATGCATGCTTGTACAAAAACATGCATCCCTGCACAAAACGTGTGCACCTACACAAAAACATGAGCCCTGCACAAAAACATGCGCCCCTGCACGAAAATATTTGCCCGTGCACTAAAACATGCATCCTTGTACAAAAACATGGGCCCCTGCACAAAAACATGCGCCCCTGCACGATAACATTTGCCCGTGCATTAAAACATGCATCCTTGTACAAAAACATGAATCCCTGTACAAAAACATGCACCCCTGCACAACAACATGCATCATTGTACAAAAACATGCATGCTTGTACAAAAACATGCATCCCTGCACAAAAACATGCGCCCCTGCACAACAACATGCATCATTGTACAAAACATGCATGCTTGTACAAAAACATGCATCCCTGCACAAAAACATGCGCCCCTGCACACAAACTTGCGCCCCTGTACAAACATATGTATCCTTGTACAAAAACATGCATCCCTGCACAAAAACATGCACTCCTATGCAAAAACATGCACGTCTGCACAAAAACATTTATCCTTGTACAAAAACATGCATCCCTGCACAAAAACATGCACCCCTGCACAAAAACATGCGCCCCTGCACAACAACATGCATCATTGTACACAAACATGCATGCTTGTACGAAAAAATGCATCCCTGCACATAAACTTGCGCCCCTATACAAAAATATGCATCATTGTACAAAAACATGCATCCTTGTACAAAAACATGCATCCCTGCACAAAATATGCGCCCCTGCACAAAAACATGTATCCTTGTACAAAAACATGAATCCCTGCACAAAAACATGCGCCCCTGCACGAAAACATGCGCCCCTGCACAAAAACATGCACTCCTGTACAAAAACACGCATCCCTACACAAAAACATGCATCCCTGTACAAAAACATGCACCCCTGCACATCAACATGCATCATTGTATAAAAACATGCTCCCCTGAACAAAAACATGCATCCCCGTACAAAAACATGCATCCCTGTATAAAAAAATGCATCGCTGTACAAAAACATGCACATCTGTACAAAAACATGCATCCCTGTACAAAAACATGCATCCCTGTACAAAAACATGCATTCCTGCACAAAACGTGTGCACCTACACAAAAACATGAGCCCTGCACAAAAACATGCGCCCCTGCACGAAAATATTTGCCCGTGCACTAAAACATGCATCCTTGTACAAAAACATGCGCCCCTGCACAAACACATGCGCCCCTGCACGATAACATTTGCCCGTGCACTAAAACATGCATCCTTGTACAAAAACATGAATCCCTGCACACAAACATGCACCCCTGCACAAAAACATGCGCCCCTGCACGAAAACATGCACCCCTGCACAAAAACATGCACCCCTGTACAAAAACATGCATCCCTGCACAAAAACATGCGCTCCTGCACTCAAACTTGCGTCCCTGTACAAAAATATGCATCATTGTACAAAAACATGCATCCTTGTACAAAATCATGCATCCCTGCACAGAAACATACGCCCCTGCACAAAAACATGCACCACTGCACAAAAACATGCATCCTTGTACAAAAACATGCATCCCTGCACAAAACAGGTGCCCCTGCACAAAAACATGCGCCCCTGCACAAAAACATTCGCCCCTGCACGAAAACATTTGCCCCTGCACTAAAACATGCTTCTTTGTACAAAAACATGAATTCCTGCACAAAAACATGCGCCCCTGCACAAAAACATGCGCCCCTGCACGAAAACGTTCGCTCCTGCACAAAAACTTGCGCCCCTGCACGAAAACATGCGCCCCTGCACAAAAACATGCACTCTGTACAAAAACATGCACCCCTGCACAAAAACATGCACTCCTATACAAAAACACGAATCCCTGCACAAAAACATACATCCCTGTACAAAAACATGCACCCCTGCACAAAAACATGCATCATTGTATAAAAACATGCTCCCCTGAACAAAAACATGCATCCCTGTACAAAAACATGTACCCCTGTACAGAAACATGCATCCCTGTATAAAAAAATGCATCGCTGTACAAAAACATGCACACCTGTACAAAACCGTGCACACCTGTACAAAAATATGCACCATGTACAAAAACATGCACCCCTGTACAAGAACATGCATCCTTGTACGAAAACATGCACACCTGTACAAAAACATGCACCCCTGCACAAAAACATGCATCATTGTATAAAAACATGCTCCCCTGAACAAAAACATGCATCCCTGTACAAAAACATGTACCCCTGTACAAAAACATGCATCGCTGTATAAAAAAATGCATCGCTGTACAAAAACATGTACACCTGTACAAAAACATGCACACCTGTACAAAAATATGCACCATGTACAAAAACATGCACCGCTGTACAAGAACATGCATCCTTGTACGAAAACATGCACACCTGTACAAAAACATGCATCTATGTACAAAAACGTGCATCCCTGCACAAAAACATGCACTCCTATACAAAAACATGCACTGCTGCACAAAAACATGCATCCTTGTACAAAAACATGCATCCCTGCACAAAAACATGCGCTCCTGCACAACAACATGCACTGCTGCACAAAAACATGCATCCTTGTACAAAAACATGCATCGCTGTATAAAAAAATGCATCCCTGCACAAAAACATGCACTCCTATACAAAAACATGCACTGCTGCACAAAAACATGCATCCTTGTACAAAAACATGCATCCCTTCACAAAAACATGCGCTCCTGCACAACAACATGCGCCCCTGCACAACAACATGCATCATTGTACAAAAACATGCATGCTTGTACAAAAACATGCATCCCTGCACAAAACATGCGTCCCTGCACAAAAACATGCATCCCTTCACAAAAACATGCGCTCCTGCACAACAACATGCGCCCCTGCACAACAACATGCATCATTGTACAAAAACATGCATGCTTGTACAAAAACATGCATCCCTGCACAAAACATGCGTCCCTGCACAAAAACATGCGCCCCTGCACGAAAATATTTGCCCGTGCACTAAAACATGCATCCTTGTACAAAAACATGGGCCCCTGCACAAAAACATGCGCCCCTGCACGATAACATTTGCCCGTGCATTAAAACATGCATCCTTGTACAAAAACATGAATCCCTGTACAAAAACATGCACCCCTGCACAACAACATGCATCATTGTACAAAAACATGCATGCTTGTACAAAAACATGCATCCCTGCACAAAAACATGCGCCCCTGCACAACAACATGCATCATTGTACAAAACATGCATGCTTGTACAAAAACATGCATCCCTGCACAAAAACATGCGCCCCTGCACACAAACTTGCGCCCCTGTACAAACATATGTATCCTTGTACAAAAACATGCATCCCTGCACAAAAACATGCACTCCTATGCAAAAACATGCACGTCTGCACAAAAACATTTATCCTTGTACAAAAACATGCATCCCTGCACAAAAACATGCACCCCTGCACAAAAACATGCGCCCCTGCACAACAACATGCATCATTGTACACAAACATGCATGCTTGTACGAAAAAATGCATCCCTGCACATAAACTTGCGCCCCTATACAAAAATATGCATCATTGTACAAAAACATGCATCCTTGTACAAAAACATGCATCCCTGCACAAAATATGCGCCCCTGCACAAAAACATGTATCCTTGTACAAAAACATGAATCCCTGCACAAAAACATGCGCCCCTGCACGAAAACATGCGCCCCTGCACAAAAACATGCACTCCTGTACAAAAACACGCATCCCTACACAAAAACATGCATCCCTGTACAAAAACATGCACCCCTGCACATCAACATGCATCATTGTATAAAAACATGCTCCCCTGAACAAAAACATGCATCCCCGTACAAAAACATGCATCCCTGTATAAAAAAATGCATCGCTGTACAAAAACATGCACATCTGTACAAAAACATGCATCCCTGTACAAAAACATGCATCCCTGTACAAAAACATGCATTCCTGCACAAAACGTGTGCACCTACACAAAAACATGAGCCCTGCACAAAAACATGCGCCCCTGCACGAAAATATTTGCCCGTGCACTAAAACATGCATCCTTGTACAAAAACATGCGCCCCTGCACAAACACATGCGCCCCTGCACGATAACATTTGCCCGTGCACTAAAACATGCATCCTTGTACAAAAACATGAATCCCTGCACACAAACATGCACCCCTGCACAAAAACATGCGCCCCTGCACGAAAACATGCACCCCTGCACAAAAACATGCACCCCTGTACAAAAACATGCATCCCTGCACAAAAACATGCGCTCCTGCACTCAAACTTGCGTCCCTGTACAAAAATATGCATCATTGTACAAAAACATGCATCCTTGTACAAAATCATGCATCCCTGCACAGAAACATACGCCCCTGCACAAAAACATGCACCACTGCACAAAAACATGCATCCTTGTACAAAAACATGCATCCCTGCACAAAACAGGTGCCCCTGCACAAAAACATGCGCCCCTGCACAAAAACATTCGCCCCTGCACGAAAACATTTGCCCCTGCACTAAAACATGCTTCTTTGTACAAAAACATGAATTCCTGCACAAAAACATGCGCCCCTGCACAAAAACATGCGCCCCTGCACGAAAACGTTCGCTCCTGCACAAAAACTTGCGCCCCTGCACGAAAACATGCGCCCCTGCACAAAAACATGCACTCTGTACAAAAACATGCACCCCTGCACAAAAACATGCATCATTGTATAAAAACATGCTCCCCTGAACAAAAACATGCATCCCTGTACAAAAACATGTACCCCTGCACAAAAACATGCATCATTGTATAAAAACATGCTCCCCTGAACAAAAACATGCATCCCTGTACAAAAACATGTACCCCTGTACAGAAACATGCATCCCTGTATAAAAAAATGCATCGCTGTACAAAAACATGCACACCTGTACAAAACCGTGCACACCTGTACAAAAATATGCACCATGTACAAAAACATGCACCCCTGTACAAGAACATGCATCCTTGTACGAAAACATGCACACCTGTACAAAAACATGCACCCCTGCACAAAAACATGCATCATTGTATAAAAACATGCTCCCCTGAACAAAAACATGCATCCCTGTACAAAAACATGTACCCCTGTACAAAAACATGCATCGCTGTATAAAAAAATGCATCGCTGTACAAAAACATGTACACCTGTACAAAAACATGCACACCTGTACAAAAATATGCACCATGTACAAAAACATGCACCGCTGTACAAGAACATGCATCCTTGTACGAAAACATGCACACCTGTACAAAAACATGCATCTATGTACAAAAACGTGCATCCCTGCACAAAAACATGCACTCCTATACAAAAACATGCACTGCTGCACAAAAACATGCATCCTTGTACAAAAACATGCATCCCTGCACAAAAACATGCGCTCCTGCACAACAACATGCACTGCTGCACAAAAACATGCATCCTTGTACAAAAACATGCATCGCTGTATAAAAAAATGCATCCCTGCACAAAAACATGCACTCCTATACAAAAACATGCACTGCTGCACAAAAACATGCATCCTTGTACAAAAACATGCATCCCTTCACAAAAACATGCGCTCCTGCACAACAACATGCGCCCCTGCACAACAACATGCATCATTGTACAAAAACATGCATGCTTGTACAAAAACATGCATCCCTGCACAAAACATGCGTCCCTGCACAAAAACATGCGTCCCTGCACAAAAACATGCATCCTTATACAAAAACATGCACCCCTGCACAAAACGTGTGCTCCTGCACAAAAACATGCGCCCCTGCACAAAATCATGCGCCCCTGCACGAAAACATTTGCCCGTGCACTAAAACATGCATCATTGTACAAAAACATGCGCCCCTGCACAAAAACATGCGCCCCTGCCCGATAACATTTGCCCGTGCACTAAAACATGCATTCTTGTACAAAAACATGAATCCCTGCACAAAAACATGCGCCCCTGCACAAAAACATGCGCCCCTGCACGAAAACATGCGCCCATGCACAAAAACATGCACCCCTGTACAAAAACATGCACCCCTGCACAAAAACATGCACTCCTGTACAAAAACACGCATTCCTGCACAAAAACTTGCATCCCTGTACAAAAACATGCACCTCTGCACAACAACATGCATCATTGTACAAAAACATGCATGCTTGTACAAAAACATGCGCCCCTGCACTCAAACTTGCGCCCCTGTACAAAAATGTGCATCATTGTACAAAAACATGCATCCTTGTACAAAAACATGCATCCCTGCACAAAACATGCGCCCCTGCACAAAAATACGCGCCCCTGCACGAAAACATTTGCCCCTGTACTAAAGCATGCATCCTTGTGCAAAAACATGCATCCTTGTACAAAAACATGAATCCCTGCACAAAAACATGCGCCCCTGCGCAAAAACATGCGCCCCTGCACGAAAACATGCGCCCCTGCACAAAAACATGCAGTCCATGTACAAAAACATGTATCCTTGTACAAAAACGTGCATTGAAGTACGAAAACATGCATTCCTGTACAAAAACATGTATTCTTGTACAAAAACGTGCATCGACGTACGAAAACATGCATTCCTGTACAGAAACATGTATCCTTGTACAAAAACGTGCATCGACGTACGAAAACATGCATTCCTGTACAAAAAACATGTATCCTTGTACAAAAACGTGCATCAACGAACGAAAACATGCATTCCTGTACAAAACGTTCAATCATGTACAAAAACATGCATCCTGGTACCAAAAAATGCACCCTTGTACAAAAACATGCATCCCTGTATAAAAAAACATGCATCCCTGTACAAAAACATGCATCCCTATACAAAAACATGCATCCCTGTACAAAAAACATGCATCCCTGTACAGAAACATACATCCCTGTACAGAAACATGCATCCCTGTACAAAAACATGCATCCCTGTACAAAAACATGCATCCCTGTACAAAAAACATGCATCCCTGTACAGAAACATGCATCCCTGTACAAAAACATACATCCCTGTACAAAAACATGCATCCCTGTACAAAAACATGCATCCCTGTACAAAAACATGCATCCCTATACAAAAACATGCATCCCTGTACAAAAAACATGCATCCCTGTACAGAAACATACATCCCTGTACAGAAACATGCATCCCTGTACAAAAACATGCATCCCTGTACAAAAACATGCATCCCTGTACAAAAAACATGCATCCCTGTACAGAAACATGCATCCCTGTACAAAAACATGCATCCCTGTACAAAAACATGCATCCCTGTACAAAAACATGCATCCCTGTACAAAAACATGCACACCTGTACAAAAACATGAACACCTGTACAAAAACATGCATCCCTGTACAAAAACATGCATCCCTGTACAAAAACATGCATTCCTGTACAAAAACATGCATCCCTGTACAAAAAATATGCATCCCTGTACAGAAACATGCATCACGGTACAAAAACATGCATCCCTGTACAGAAACATGCACCATGTACAAAAACATGCATTCCTGTACAAAAACGTGAACACCTGTACAAAAACATGCACCATGTACAAAAACATGCATCCTTGTACGAAAACATGCACACCTGTACAGAAACATGCGTCCTTGTACAAAAACATGCAAACCTGTACAAAAACATGCACACCTGTATAAAAACATGCACTATGTACAAAAACATGCATCCTTGTACGAAAACATGCACACCTGTACAAAAACATGCTCCCGTGTACAGAAATATACATCCCTGTAAAAAAACATGCATCCCTGTACAGACACATGCATCCTTGTACAAAACATGCATACCCATACAAAAACGTGAATCCCTGTAAAAGAAATATGCATCGCTGTACAAAAACGTGCTTCAACGTACAAAAACCTGCATACCTATACAAAAAATTGCATACCTGTATAAAAACATGCACTCCTGTACAAAATCATGCATCCCTGTATAAAAACATGCATCCCTGTATAAAAACATGCATTCCCGTACAAAAACATGCATCCCTGTATAAAAACATGCATCCTTGTACAAACACATGCATGTATGTACAAAAACGTGCATCAACGAACGAAAACATGCATTACTGTACAAAACGTTCAATCATGTACAAAAACATGCATCCTGGTACAAAAAATGCACCCTTGTACAAAAACATGCATCCCTGTATAAAAAAAAAAAACATGCATCCCTGTACAAAAACATGCATCCCTGTACAAAAACATGCATCCCTGTACAAAAACATGCATCCCTGTACAAAAAACATGCATCCCTGTACAAAAACATGCATCCCTGTACAAAAACATGCATCCCTGTGCAAAAACATGCATCCCTGTACAAAAACATGCACAGCTGTACAAAAACATGCACTCCTGTACAGAAACATGCACCATGTACAAAAACATGCATTCCTGTACAAAAACATGCATCCCTGTACAGAAACATGCACCATGTACAAAAACATGCATTCCTGTACAAAAACATGAACACCTGTACAAAAACATGCACCATGTACAAAAACATGCATCCTTGTACGAAAACATGCACACCTGTACATAAACATGCATCCCTGTACAGAAATATGCACTATGTACAAAAACATGCATCCCTGTACAAAAACATGCATTCCTGTACAAAAACATGCATCCCTGTACAAAAAATATGCATCCCTGTACAGAAACATGCATCACGGTACAAAAACATGCATCCCTGTACAGAAACATGCACCATGTACAAAAACATGCATTCCTGTACAAAAACGTGAACACCTGTACAAAAACATGCACCATGTACAAAAACATGCATCCTTGTACGAAAACATGCACACCTGTACAGAAACATGCGTCCTTGTACAAAAACATGCACACCTGTACAAAAACATGCACACCTGTATAAAAACATGCACTATGTACAAAAACATGCATCCTTGTACGAAAACATGCACACCTGTACAAAAACATGCTCCCGTGTACAGAAACATACATCCCTGTAAAAAAACATGCATGCCTGTACAGACACATGCATCCTTGTACAAAACATGCATACCCATACAAAAACGTGAATCCCTGTAAAAGAAATATGCATCGCTGTACAAAAAGGTGCTTCAACGTACAAAAACCTGCATACCTATACAAAAAATTGCATACCTGTATAAAAACATGCACTCCTGTACAAAATCATGCATCCCTGTATAAAAACATGCATCCCTGTATAAAAACATGCATTCCCGTACAAAAACATGCATCCCTGTATAAAAACATGCATCCTTGTACAAACACATGCATATATGTACAAAAACGTGCATCAACGAACGAAAACATGCATTACTGTACAAAACGTTCAATCATGTACAAAAACATGCATCCTGGTACAAAAAAATGCACCCTTGTACAAAAACATGCATCCCTGTATAAAAAAATACATGGATCCCTGTACAAAAACATGCATCCCTGTACAAAAACATGCATCCCTGTACAAAAACATGCATCCCTGTACAAAAACATGCATCCCTGTACAAAAACATGCATCCCTGTGCAAAAACATGCATCCCTCTACAAAAACATGCACACCTGTACAAAAACATGCATCCCAGTACAGAAACATGCACCATGTACAAAAACATGCATTCCTGTACAAAAACATGCATCCCTGTACAAAAACATGCACCATGTACAAAAACATGCATTCCTGTACAAAAAACATGAACACCTGTACAAAAACATGCACCATGTACAAAAACATGCATCCTTGTACGAAAACATGCACACCTGTACAGAAACATGCGTCCTTGTACAAAAACATGCACACCTGTACAAAAACATGCACACCTGTATAAAAACATGCACTATGTACAAAAACATGCATCCTTGTACGAAAACATGCACACCTGTACAAAAACATGCTCCCGTGTACAGAAACATGCATCCCTGTACAGAAACATGCATCCCTGTACAGAAACATACATCCCTGTACAGACACATGCATCCTTGTACAAAACATGCATACCCATACAAAAACGTGAATCCCTGTAAAAGAAATATGCATCGCTGTACAAAAACGTGCTTCAATGTACAAAAACCTGCATACCTATACAACAATTTGCATACCTGTATAAAAACATGCACTCCTGTACAAAATCATGCATCCCTGTATAAAAACATGCATTCCCGTACAAAAACATGCATCCCTGTATAAAAACATGCATCCCTGTATAAAAACATGCATTCCCGTACAAAAACATGCATCCCTGTATAAAAACATGCATCCTTGTACAAAAACACGCAAATATGTACAAAAACGTGCATCAACGAACGAAAACATGCATTCCTGTACAAAACGTTCAATCATGTACAAAAACATGCATCCTGGTACAAAAAATGCACCCTTGTACAAAAACATGCATCCCTGTATAGAAAAACATGCATCCCTGTACAAAAACATGCATCCCTGTACAAAAAAACATGCATCCCTGTACAAAAACATGCATCCCTGTACAAAAAACATGCATCCCTGTACAGAAACATGCATCCCTGTACAAAAACATGCATCCCTGTACAAAAACATGCATCCCTGTACAAAAACATGCATCCCTGTACAAAAACATGAACACCTGTACAAAAACATGCATCCCTGTACAGAAACATGCACCATGTACAAAAACATGCATTCTTGTACAAAAACATGCATCCCTGTACAAAAACATGAACACCTGTACACAAACATGCATTCCTGTACAAAACGTTCAATCATGTACAAAAACATGCATCCTGGTACCAAAAAATGCACCCTTGTACAAAAACATGCATCCCTGTATAAAAAAACATGCATCCCTGTGCAAAAACATGCATCCCTATACAAAAACATGCATCCCTGTACAAAAACATGCATCCCTGTACAAAAAACATGCATCCCTGTACAGAAACATGCATCCCTGTACAGAAACATGCATCCCTGTACAGAAACATGCATCCCTGTACAAAAACATGCATCCCTGTACAAAAACATGCATCCCTGTACAAAAAACATGCATCCCTGTACAGAAACATGCATCCCTGTACAAAAACATGCATCCCTGTACAAAAACATGCATCCCTGTACAAAAACATGCATCCCTGTACAAAAACATGCATCCCTGTACAAAAACATGCACACCTGTACAAAAACATGAACACCTGTACAAAAACATGCATCCCTGTACAGACACATGCACTATGTACAAAAACATGCATCCCTGTACAAAAACATGCATCCCTGTACAAAAAATATGCATTCCTGTACAGAAACATGCACCATGTACAAAAACATGCATCCTTGTACGAAAACATGCACACCTGTACAGAAACATGCGTCCTTGTACAAAAACATGCACACCTGTACAAAAACATGCACACCTGTAAAAAACATGCACTATGTACAAAAACATGCATCCTTGTACGAAAACATGCACACCTGTACAAAAACATGCTCCCGTGTACAGAAACATACATCCCTGTAAAAAAACATGCATCCCTGTACAGACACATGCATCCTTGTACAAAACATGCATACCCATACAAAAACGTGAATCCCTGTAAAAGAAATATGCATCGCTGTACAAAAAGGTGCTTCAACGTACAAAAACCTGCATACCTATACAAAAAATTGCATACCTGTATAAAAACATGCACTCCTGTACAAAATCATGCATCCCTGTATAAAAACATGCATCCCTGTATAAAAACATGCATTCCCGTACAAAAACATGCATCCCTGTATAAAAACATGCATCCTTGTACAAACACATGCATATATGTACAAAACGTGCATCAACGAACGAAAACATGCATTCCTGTACAAAACGTTCAATCATGTACAAAAACATGCATCCTGGTACAAAAAAATGCACCCTTGTACAAAAACATGCATCCCTGTATAAAAAAAACATGCATCCCTGTACAAAAACATGCATCCCTGTACAAAAACATGCATCCCTGTACAGAAACATGCATCCCTGTACAAAAAACATGCATCCCAGTACAAAAAACATGCATCCCTGTACAAAAACATGCATCCCTGTACAAAAACATGCATCCCTGTGCAAAAACATGCATCCCTGTACAAAAACATGCACACCTGTACAAAAACATGCATCCCTGTACAGAAACATGCACCATGTACAAAAACATGCATTCCTGTACAAAAACATGCATCCCTGTACAGAAACACGCACCATGTACAAAAACATGCATTCCTGTACAAAAACATGAACACCTGTACAAAAACATGCACCATGTACAAAAACATGCATCCTTGTACGAAAACATGCACACCTGTACAGAAACATGCATCCTTGTACAAAAACATGCACACCTGTACAAAAACATGCACACCTGTATAAAAACATGCACTATGTACAAAAACATGCATCCTTGTACGAAAACATGTACACCTGTACAAAAACATGCTCCCGTGTACAGAAACATGCATCCCTGTACAGAAACATGCATCCCTGTACAGAAACATACATCCCTGTACAGACACATGCATCCTTGTACAAAACATGCATACCCATACAAAAACGTGAATCCCTGTAAAAGAAATATGCATCGCTGTACAAAAACGTGCTTCAACGTACAAAAACCTGCATACCTATACAACAATTTGCATACCTGTATAAAAACATGCACTCCTGTACAAAATCATGCATCCCTGTATAAAAACATGCATTCCCGTACAAAAACATGCATCCCTGTATAAAAACATGCATCCCTGTATAAAAACATGCATTCCCGTACAAAAACATGCATCCCTGTATAAAAACATGCATCCTTGTACAAAAACACGCAAATATGTACAAAAACGTGCATCAACGAAAACAAAACATGCATTCCTGTACAAAACGTTCAATCATGTACAAAAACATGCATCCTGGTACAAAAAATGCACCCTTGTACAAAAACATGCATCCCTGTATAGAAAAACATGCATCCCTGTACAAAAACATGCATCCCTGTACAAAAAAACATGCATCCCTGTACAAAAACATGCATCCCTGTACAAAAACATGCATCCCTGTACAAAAACATGAACACCTGTACAAAAACATGCATCCCTGTACAGAAACATGCACCATGTACAAAAACATGCATTCTTGTACAAAAACATGCATCCCTGTACAAAAACATGAACACCTGTACACAAACATGCATTCCTGTACAAAACGTTCAATCATGTACAAAAACATGCATCCTGGTACCAAAAAATGCACCCTTGTACAAAAACATGCATCCCTGTATAAAAAAACATGCATCCCTGTGCAAAAACATGCATCCCTATACAAAAACATGCATCCCTGTACAAAAACATGCATCCCTGTACAAAAAACATGCATCCCTGTACAGAAACATGCATCCCTGTACAGAAACATGCATCCCTGTACAGAAACATGCATCCCTGTACAAAAACATGCATCCCTGTACAAAAACATGCATCCCTGTACAAAAAACATGCATCCCTGTACAGAAACATGCATCCCTGTACAAAAACATGCATCCCTGTACAAAAACATGCATCCCTGTACAAAAACATGCATCCCTGTACAAAAACATGCATCCCTGTACAAAAACATGCACACCTGTACAAAAACATGAACACCTGTACAAAAACATGCATCCCTGTACAGACACATGCACTATGTACAAAAACATGCATCCCTGTACAAAAACATGCATCCCTGTACAAAAAATATGCATTCCTGTACAGAAACATGCACCATGTACAAAAACATGCATCCTTGTACGAAAACATGCACACCTGTACAGAAACATGCGTCCTTGTACAAAAACATGCACACCTGTACAAAAACATGCACACCTGTAAAAAACATGCACTATGTACAAAAACATGCATCCTTGTACGAAAACATGCACACCTGTACAAAAACATGCTCCCGTGTACAGAAACATACATCCCTGTAAAAAAACATGCATCCCTGTACAGACACATGCATCCTTGTACAAAACATGCATACCCATACAAAAACGTGAATCCCTGTAAAAGAAATATGCATCGCTGTACAAAAAGGTGCTTCAACGTACAAAAACCTGCATACCTATACAAAAAATTGCATACCTGTATAAAAACATGCACTCCTGTACAAAATCATGCATCCCTGTATAAAAACATGCATCCCTGTATAAAAACATGCATTCCCGTACAAAAACATGCATCCCTGTATAAAAACATGCATCCTTGTACAAACACATGCATATATGTACAAAACGTGCATCAACGAACGAAAACATGCATTCCTGTACAAAACGTTCAATCATGTACAAAAACATGCATCCTGGTACAAAAAAATGCACCCTTGTACAAAAACATGCATCCCTGTATAAAAAAAACATGCATCCCTGTACAAAAACATGCATCCCTGTACAAAAACATGCATCCCTGTACAGAAACATGCATCCCTGTACAAAAAACATGCATCCCAGTACAAAAAACATGCATCCCTGTACAAAAACATGCATCCCTGTACAAAAACATGCATCCCTGTGCAAAAACATGCATCCCTGTACAAAAACATGCACACCTGTACAAAAACATGCATCCCTGTACAGAAACATGCACCATGTACAAAAACATGCATTCCTGTACAAAAACATGCATCCCTGTACAGAAACATGCACCATGTACAAAAACATGCATTCCTGTACAAAAACATGAACACCTGTACAAAAACATGCACCATGTACAAAAACATGCATCCTTGTACGAAAACATGCACACCTGTACAGAAACATGCATCCTTGTACAAAAACATGCACACCTGTACAAAAACATGCACACCTGTATCAAAACATGCACTATGTACAAAAACATGCATCCTTGTACGAAAACATGTACACCTGTACAAAAACATGCTCCCGTGTACAGAAACATGCATCCCTGTACAGAAACATGCATCCCTGTACAGAAACATACATCCCTGTACAGACACATGCATCCTTGTACAAAACATGCATACCCATACAAAAACGTGAATCCCTGTAAAAGAAATATGCATCGCTGTACAAAAACGTGCTTCAACGTACAAAAACCTGCATACCTATACAACAATTTGCATACCTGTATAAAAACATGCACTCCTGTACAAAATCATGCATCCCTGTATAAAAACATGCATTCCCGTACAAAAACATGCATCCCTGTATAAAAACATGCATCCCTGTATAAAAACATGCATTCCCGTACAAAAACATGCATCCCTGTATAAAAACATGCATCCTTGTACAAAAACACGCAAATATGTACAAAAACGTGCATCAACGAAAACAAAACATGCATTCCTGTACAAAACGTTCAATCATGTACAAAAACATGCATCCTGGTACAAAAAATGCACCCTTGTACAAAAACATGCATCCCTGTATAGAAAAACATGCATCCCTGTACAAAAACATGCATCCCTGTACAAAAAAACATGCATCCCTGTACAAAAACATGCATCCCTGTACAAAAAACATGCATCCCTGTACAGAAACATGCATCCCTGTACAAAAACATGCATCCCTGTACAAAAACATGCATCCCTGTACAAAAACATGAACACCTGTACAAAAACATGCATCCCTGTACAAAAAAACATGCATCCCTGTACAAAAACATGCATCCCTGTACAAAAAACATGCATCCCTGTACAGAAACATGCACCATGTACAAAAACATGCATCCCTGTACAAAAACATGCACACCTGTACAAAAACATGAACACCTGTACAAAAACATGCATCCCTGTACAGAAACATGCACCATGTACAAAAACATGCATTCTTGTACAAAAACATGCATCCCTGTACAAAAACATGAACACCAGTACACAAACATGCATTCCTGTACAAAACGTTCAATCATGTACAAAAACATGCATCCTGGTACCAAAAAATGCACCCTTGTACAAAAACATGCATCCCTGTATAAAAAAACATGCATCCCTGTGCAAAAACATGCATCCCTATACAAAAACATGCATCCCTGTACAAAAACATGCATCCCTGTACAAAAAACATGCATCCCTGTACAGAAACATGCATCCCTGTACAGAAACATGCATCCCTGTACAGAAACATGCATCCCTGTACAAAAACATGCATCCCTGTACAAAAACATGCATCCCTGTACACAAAACATGCATCCCTGTACAAAAACATGCATCCCTGTACAAAAACATGCATCCCTGTACAAAAACATGCATCCCTGTACAAAAACATGCATCCCTGTACAAAAACATGAACACCTGTACAAAAACATGCATCCCTGTACAGAAACATGCATCCTTGTACGAAAACATGCACACCTGTACAGAAACATGCATCCATGTACAAAAACATGCATCCGTGTACAAAAACATGCATCCCTGTACAGAAACATGCACTATGTACAAAAACATGCATCCCTGTACAAAAACATGCATCCCTGTACAAAAAATATGCATCCCTGTACAGAAACATGCACCATGTACAAAAACATGCATCCTTGTACGAAAACATGCACACCTGTACAGAAACATGCGTCCTTGTACAAAAACATGCACACCTGTACAAAAACATGCACACCTGTATAAAAACATGCACTATGTACAAAAACATGCATCCTTGTACGAAAACATGCACACCTGTACAAAAACATGCTCCCGTGTACAGAAACATACATCCCTGTAAAAAAACATGCATCCCTGTACAGACACATGCATCCTTGTACAAAACATGCATACCCATACAAAAACGTGAATCCCTGTAAAAGAAATATGCATCGCTGTACAAAAAGGTGCTTCAACGTACAAAAACCTGCATACCTATACAAAAAATTGCATACCTGTATAAAAACATGCACTCCTGTACAAAATCATGCATCCCTGTATAAAAACATGCATCCCTGTACAAAAACATGCACAGCTGTACAAAAACATGCACTCCTGTACAGAAACATGCACCATGTACAAAAACATGCATTCCTGTACAAAAACATGCATCCCTGTACAGAAACATGCACCATGTACAAAAACATGCATTCCTGTACAAAAACATGAACACCTGTACAAAAACATGCACCATGTACAAAAACATGCATCCTTGTACGAAAACATGCACACCTGTACATAAACATGCATCCCTGTACAGAAATATGCACTATGTACAAAAACATGCATCCCTGTACAAAAACATGCATTCCTGTACAAAAACATGCATCCCTGTACAAAAAATATGCATCCCTGTACAGAAACATGCATCACGGTACAAAAACATGCATCCCTGTACAGAAACATGCACCATGTACAAAAACATGCATTCCTGTACAAAAACGTGAACACCTGTACAAAAACATGCACCATGTACAAAAACATGCATCCTTGTACGAAAACATGCACACCTGTACAGAAACATGCGTCCTTGTACAAAAACATGCACACCTGTACAAAAACATGCACACCTGTATAAAAACATGCACTATGTACAAAAACATGCATCCTTGTACGAAAACATGCACACCTGTACAAAAACATGCTCCCGTGTACAGAAACATACATCCCTGTAAAAAAACATGCATGCCTGTACAGACACATGCATCCTTGTACAAAACATGCATACCCATACAAAAACGTGAATCCCTGTAAAAGAAATATGCATCGCTGTACAAAAAGGTGCTTCAACGTACAAAAACCTGCATACCTATACAAAAAATTGCATACCTGTATAAAAACATGCACTCCTGTACAAAATCATGCATCCCTGTATAAAAACATGCATCCCTGTATAAAAACATGCATTCCCGTACAAAAACATGCATCCCTGTATAAAAACATGCATCCTTGTACAAACACATGCATATATGTACAAAAACGTGCATCAACGAACGAAAACATGCATTACTGTACAAAACGTTCAATCATGTACAAAAACATGCATCCTGGTACAAAAAAATGCACCCTTGTACAAAAACATGCATCCCTGTATAAAAAAATACATGGATCCCTGTACAAAAACATGCATCCCTGTACAAAAACATGCATCCCTGTACAAAAACATGCATCCCTGTACAAAAACATGCATCCCTGTACAAAAACATGCATCCCTGTGCAAAAACATGCATCCCTCTACAAAAACATGCACACCTGTACAAAAACATGCATCCCAGTACAGAAACATGCACCATGTACAAAAACATGCATTCCTGTACAAAAACATGCATCCCTGTACAAAAACATGCACCATGTACAAAAACATGCATTCCTGTACAAAAAACATGAACACCTGTACAAAAACATGCACCATGTACAAAAACATGCATCCTTGTACGAAAACATGCACACCTGTACAGAAACATGCGTCCTTGTACAAAAACATGCACACCTGTACAAAAACATGCACACCTGTATAAAAACATGCACTATGTACAAAAACATGCATCCTTGTACGAAAACATGCACACCTGTACAAAAACATGCTCCCGTGTACAGAAACATGCATCCCTGTACAGAAACATGCATCCCTGTACAGAAACATACATCCCTGTACAGACACATGCATCCTTGTACAAAACATGCATACCCATACAAAAACGTGAATCCCTGTAAAAGAAATATGCATCGCTGTACAAAAACGTGCTTCAATGTACAAAAACCTGCATACCTATACAACAATTTGCATACCTGTATAAAAACATGCACTCCTGTACAAAATCATGCATCCCTGTATAAAAACATGCATTCCCGTACAAAAACATGCATCCCTGTATAAAAACATGCATCCCTGTATAAAAACATGCATTCCCGTACAAAAACATGCATCCCTGTATAAAAACATGCATCCTTGTACAAAAACACGCAAATATGTACAAAAACGTGCATCAACGAACGAAAACATGCATTCCTGTACAAAACGTTCAATCATGTACAAAAACATGCATCCTGGTACAAAAAATGCACCCTTGTACAAAAACATGCATCCCTGTATAGAAAAACATGCATCCCTGTACAAAAACATGCATCCCTGTACAAAAAAACATGCATCCCTGTACAAAAACATGCATCCCTGTACAAAAAACATGCATCCCTGTACAGAAACATGCATCCCTGTACAAAAACATGCATCCCTGTACAAAAACATGCATCCCTGTACAAAAACATGCATCCCTGTACAAAAACATGAACACCTGTACAAAAACATGCATCCCTGTACAGAAACATGCACCATGTACAAAAACATGCATTCTTGTACAAAAACATGCATCCCTGTACAAAAACATGAACACCTGTACACAAACATGCATTCCTGTACAAAACGTTCAATCATGTACAAAAACATGCATCCTGGTACCAAAAAATGCACCCTTGTACAAAAACATGCATCCCTGTATAAAAAAACATGCATCCCTGTGCAAAAACATGCATCCCTATACAAAAACATGCATCCCTGTACAAAAACATGCATCCCTGTACAAAAAACATGCATCCCTGTACAGAAACATGCATCCCTGTACAGAAACATGCATCCCTGTACAGAAACATGCATCCCTGTACAAAAACATGCATCCCTGTACAAAAACATGCATCCCTGTACAAAAAACATGCATCCCTGTACAGAAACATGCATCCCTGTACAAAAACATGCATCCCTGTACAAAAACATGCATCCCTGTACAAAAACATGCATCCCTGTACAAAAACATGCATCCCTGTACAAAAACATGCACACCTGTACAAAAACATGAACACCTGTACAAAAACATGCATCCCTGTACAGACACATGCACTATGTACAAAAACATGCATCCCTGTACAAAAACATGCATCCCTGTACAAAAAATATGCATTCCTGTACAGAAACATGCACCATGTACAAAAACATGCATCCTTGTACGAAAACATGCACACCTGTACAGAAACATGCGTCCTTGTACAAAAACATGCACACCTGTACAAAAACATGCACACCTGTAAAAAACATGCACTATGTACAAAAACATGCATCCTTGTACGAAAACATGCACACCTGTACAAAAACATGCTCCCGTGTACAGAAACATACATCCCTGTAAAAAAACATGCATCCCTGTACAGACACATGCATCCTTGTACAAAACATGCATACCCATACAAAAACGTGAATCCCTGTAAAAGAAATATGCATCGCTGTACAAAAAGGTGCTTCAACGTACAAAAACCTGCATACCTATACAAAAAATTGCATACCTGTATAAAAACATGCACTCCTGTACAAAATCATGCATCCCTGTATAAAAACATGCATCCCTGTATAAAAACATGCATTCCCGTACAAAAACATGCATCCCTGTATAAAAACATGCATCCTTGTACAAACACATGCATATATGTACAAAACGTGCATCAACGAACGAAAACATGCATTCCTGTACAAAACGTTCAATCATGTACAAAAACATGCATCCTGGTACAAAAAAATGCACCCTTGTACAAAAACATGCATCCCTGTATAAAAAAAACATGCATCCCTGTACAAAAACATGCATCCCTGTACAAAAACATGCATCCCTGTACAGAAACATGCATCCCTGTACAAAAAACATGCATCCCTGTACAAAAAACATGCATCCCTGTACAAAAACATGCATCCCTGTACAAAAACATGCATCCCTGTGCAAAAACATGCATCCCTGTACAAAAACATGCACACCTGTACAAAAACATGCATCCCTGTACAGAAACATGCACCATGTACAAAAACATGCATTCCTGTACAAAAACATGCATCCCTGTACAGAAACATGCACCATGTACAAAAACATGCATTCCTGTACAAAAACATGAACACCTGTACAAAAACATGCACCATGTACAAAAACATGCATCCTTGTACGAAAACATGCACACCTGTACAGAAACATGCATCCTTGTACAAAAACATGCACACCTGTACAAAAACATGCACACCTGTATAAAAACATGCACTATGTACAAAAACATGCATCCTTGTACGAAAACATGCACACCTGTACAAAAACATGCTCCCGTGTACAGAAACATGCATCCCTGTACAGAAACATGCATCCCTGTACAGAAACATACATCCCTGTACAGACACATGCATCCTTGTACAAAACATGCATACCCATACAAAAACGTGAATCCCTGTAAAAGAAATATGCATCGCTGTACAAAAACGTGCTTCAACGTACAAAAACCTGCATACCTATACAACAATTTGCATACCTGTATAAAAACATGCACTCCTGTACAAAATCATGCATCCCTGTATAAAAACATGCATTCCCGTACAAAAACATGCATCCCTGTATAAAAACATGCATCCCTGTATAAAAACATGCATTCCCGTACAAAAACATGCATCCCTGTATAAAAACATGCATCCTTGTACAAAAACACGCAAATATGTACAAAAACGTGCATCAACGAAAACAAAACATGCATTCCTGTACAAAACGTTCAATCATGTACAAAAACATGCATCCTGGTACAAAAAATGCACCCTTGTACAAAAACATGCATCCCTGTATAGAAAAACATGCATCCCTGTACAAAAACATGCATCCCTGTACAAAAAAACATGCATCCCTGTACAAAAACATGCATCCCTGTACAAAAAACATGCATCCCTGTACAGAAACATGCATCCCTGTACAAAAACATGCATCCCTGTACAAAAACATGCATCCCTGTACAAAAACATGAACACCTGTACAAAAACATGCATCCCTGTACAAAAAAACATGCATCCCTGTACAAAAACATGCATCCCTGTACAAAAAACATGCATCCCTGTACAGAAACATGCACCATGTACAAAAACATGCATCCCTGTACAAAAACATGCACACCTGTACAAAAACATGAACACCTGTACAAAAACATGCATCCCTGTACAGAAACATGCACCATGTACAAAAACATGCATTCTTGTACAAAAACATGCATCCCTGTACAAAAACATGAACACCAGTACACAAACATGCATTCCTGTACAAAACGTTCAATCATGTACAAAAACATGCATCCTGGTACCAAAAAATGCACCCTTGTACAAAAACATGCATCCCTGTATAAAAAAACATGCATCCCTGTGCAAAAACATGCATCCCTATACAAAAACATGCATCCCTGTACAAAAACATGCATCCCTGTACAAAAAACATGCATCCCTGTACAGAAACATGCATCCCTGTACAGAAACATGCATCCCTGTACAGAAACATGCATCCCTGTACAAAAACATGCATCCCTGTACAAAAACATGCATCCCTGTACACAAAACATGCATCCCTGTACAAAAACATGCATCCCTGTACAAAAACATGCATCCCTGTACAAAAACATGCATCCCTGTACAAAAACATGCATCCCTGTACAAAAACATGAACACCTGTACAAAAACATGCATCCCTGTACAGAAACATGCATCCTTGTACGAAAACATGCACACCTGTACAGAAACATGCATCCATGTACAAAAATATGCATCCGTGTACAAAAACATGCATCCCTGTACAGAAACATGCACTATGTACAAAAACATGCATCCCTGTACAAAAACATGCATCCCTGTACAAAAAATATGCATCCCTGTACAGAAACATGCACCATGTACAAAAACATGCATCCTTGTACGAAAACATGCACACCTGTACAGAAACATGCGTCCTTGTACAAAAACATGCACACCTGTACAAAAACATGCACACCTGTATAAAAACATGCACTATGTACAAAAACATGCATCCTTGTACGAAAACATGCACACCTGTACAAAAACATGCTCCCGTGTACAGAAACATACATCCCTGTAAAAAAACATGCATCCCTGTACAGACACATGCATCCTTGTACAAAACATGCATACCCATACAAAAACGTGAATCCCTGTAAAAGAAATATGCATCGCTGTACAAAAAGGTGCTTCAACGTACAAAAACCTGCATACCTATACAAAAAATTGCATACCTGTATAAAAACATGCACTCCTGTACAAAATCATGCATCCCTGTATAAAAACATGCATCCCTGTATAAAAACATGCATTCCCGTACAAAAACATGCATCCCTGTATAAAAACATGCATCCTTGTACAAACACATGCATATATGTACAAAACGTGCATCAACGAACGAAAACATGCATTCCTGTACAAAACGTTCAATCATGTACAAAAACATGCATCCTGGTACAAAAAAATGCACCCTTGTACAAAAACATGCATCCCTGTATAAAAAAAATCATGCATCCCTGTACAAAAACATGCATCCCTGTATAAAAACATGCATCCCTGTATAAAAACATGCATTCCCGTACAAAAACATGCATCCCTGTATAAAAACATGCATTCTTGTACAAAAACACGCATATATGTACAAAAATGTGCATCAACGAACGAAAACATGCATTCCTGTACAAAACGTTCAATCATGTACAAAAACATGCATCCTGGTACAAAAAAATGCACCCTTGTACAAAAACATGCATCCCTGTATAGAAAAACATGCATCCCTGTACAAAAACATGCATCCCTGTACAAAAAAACATGCATCCCTGTACAAAAACATACATCCCTGTACAAAAAACATGCATCCCTGTACAGAAACATGCATCCCTGTACAAAAACATGCATCCCTGTACAGAAACATGCATCCCTGTACAAAAACATGCATCCCTGTACAAAAACATGCATCCCTGTACAAAAAACATGCATCCCTGTACAGAAACATGCATCCCTGTACAAAAATATGCATCCCTGTACAAAAAACATGCATCCCTGTACAGAAACATGCATCCCTGTACAAAAAACATGCATCCCTGTACAGAAACATGCATCCCTGTACAAAAAACATGCATCCCTGTACAGAAACATGCATCCCTGTACAAAAAACATGCATCCCTGTACAGAAACATGCACACCTGTACAAAAACATGAACACCTGTACAAAAACATGCATCCGTGTACAGAAACATGCACCATGTACAAAAACATGCACCATGTACAAAAACATGCATCCCTGTACAGAAACATGCATCCCTGTACAAAAACATGCATCCCTGTACAAAAACATGCATCCCTGTACAGAAACATGCATCCCTGTACAAAAACATGCATCCCTGTACAAAAAACATGCATCCCTGTACAGAAACATGCATCCCTGTACAGAAACATGCATCCCTGTACAAAAACATGCATCCCTGTACAAAAAACATGCATCCCTGTACAGAAACATGCATCCCTGTACAGAAACATGCATCCCTGTACAAAAACATGCATCCCTGTACAAAAAACATGCATCCCTGTACAGAAACATGCATCCCTGTACAAAAACATGCATCCCTGTACAGAAACATGCATCCCTGTACAAAAACATGCACACCTGTACAAAAACATGAACACCTGTACAAAAACATGCATCCCTGTACAGAAACATGCATCCCTGTACAGAAACATGCATCCCTGTACAAAAAACATGCATCCCTGTACAGAAACATGCATCCCTGTACAGAAACATGCATCCCTGTACAAAAACATGCATCCCTGTACAGAAACATGCACTATGTACAAAAACATGCATCCCTGTACAAAAACATGCATCCCTGTTCAAAAAATATGCATCCCTGTACAGAAACATGCACCATGTACAAAAACATGCATCCTTGTACGAAAACATGCACACCTGTACAGAAACATGCGTCCTTGTACAAAAACATGCACACCTGTACAAAAACATGCACACCTGTATAAAAACATGCACTATGTACAAAAACATGCATCCTTGTACGAAAACATGCACACCTGTACAAAAACATGCTCCCGTGTACAGAAACATACATCCCTGTAAAAAAACATGCATCCCTGTACAGACACATGCATCCTTGTACAAAACATGCATACCCATACAAAAACGTGAATCCCTGTAAAAGAAATATGCATCGCTGTACAAAAAGGTGCTTCAACGTACAAAAACCTGCATACCTATACAAAAAATTGCATACCTGTATAAAAACATGCACTCCTGTACAAAATCATGCATCCCTGTATAAAAACATGCATCCCTGTATAAAAACATGCATTCCCGTACAAAAACATGCATCCCTGTATAAAAACATGCATCCTTGTACAAACACATGCATATATGTACAAAACGTGCATCAACGAACGAAAACATGCATTCCTGTACAAAACGTTCAATCATGTACAAAAACATGCATCCTGGTACAAAAAAATGCACCCTTGTACAAAAACATGCATCCCTGTATAAAAAAAATCATGCATCCCTGTACAAAAACATGCATCCCTGTATAAAAACATGCATCCCTGTATAAAAACATGCATTCCCGTACAAAAACATGCATCCCTGTATAAAAACATGCATTCTTGTACAAAAACACGCATATATGTACAAAAATGTGCATCAACGAACGAAAACATGCATTCCTGTACAAAACGTTCAATCATGTACAAAAACATGCATCCTGGTACAAAAAAATGCACCCTTGTACAAAAACATGCATCCCTGTATAGAAAAACATGCATCCCTGTACAAAAACATGCATCCCTGTACAAAAAAACATGCATCCCTGTACAAAAACATACATCCCTGTACAAAAAACATGCATCCCTGTACAGAAACATGCATCCCTGTACAAAAACATGCATCCCTGTACAGAAACATGCATCCCTGTACAAAAACATGCATCCCTGTACAAAAACATGCATCCCTGTACAAAAAACATGCATCCCTGTACAGAAACATGCATCCCTGTACAAAAATATGCATCCCTGTACAAAAAACATGCATCCCTGTACAGAAACATGCATCCCTGTACAAAAAACATGCATCCCTGTACAGAAACATGCATCCCTGTACAAAAAACATGCATCCCTGTACAGAAACATGCATCCCTGTACAAAAAACATGCATCCCTGTACAGAAACATGCACACCTGTACAAAAACATGAACACCTGTACAAAAACATGCATCCGTGTACAGAAACATGCACCATGTACAAAAACATGCACCATGTACAAAAACATGCATCCCTGTACAGAAACATGCATCCCTGTACAAAAACATGCATCCCTGTACAAAAACATGCATCCCTGTACAGAAACATGCATCCCTGTACAAAAACATGCATCCCTGTACAAAAAACATGCATCCCTGTACAGAAACATGCATCCCTGTACAGAAACATGCATCCCTGTACAAAAACATGCATCCCTGTACAAAAAACATGCATCCCTGTACAGAAACATGCATCCCTGTACAGAAACATGCATCCCTGTACAAAAACATGCATCCCTGTACAAAAAACATGCATCCCTGTACAGAAACATGCATCCCTGTACAAAAACATGCATCCCTGTACAGAAACATGCATCCCTGTACAAAAACATGCACACCTGTACAAAAACATGAACACCTGTACAAAAACATGCATCCCTGTACAGAAACATGCATCCCTGTACAAAAACATGCATCCCTGTACAAAAAACATGCATCCCTGTACAGAAACATGCATCCCTGTACAGAAACATGCATCCCTGTACAAAAACATGCATCCCTGTACAAAAAACATGCATCCCTGTACAGAAACATGCATCCCTGTACAAAAACATGCATCCCTGTACAGAAACATGCATCCCTGTACAAAAACATGCATCCCTGTACAAAAACATGCATCCCTGTACAAAAAACATGCATCCCTGTACAGAAACATGCATCCCTGTACAAAAATATGCATCCCTGTACAAAAAACATGCATCCCTGTACAGAAACATGCATCCCTGTACAAAAACATGCACACCTGTACAAAAACATGAACACCTGTACAAAAACATGCATCCCTGTACAGAAACATGCATCCCTGTACAAAAACATGCATCCCTGTACAAAAAACATGCATCCCTGTACAGAAACATGCATCCCTGTACAGAAACATGCATCCCTGTACAAAAACATGCATCCCTGTACAAAAAACATGCATCCCTGTACAGAAACATGCATCCCTGTACAAAAACATGCATCCCTGTACAGAAACATGCATCCCTGTACAAAAACATGCATCCCTGTACAAAAACATGCATCCCTGTACAAAAAACATGCATCCCTGTACAGAAACATGCATCCCTGTACAAAAATATGCATCCCTGTACAAAAAACATGCATCCCTGTACAGAAACATGCATCCCTGTACAAAAAACATGCATCCCTGTACAGAAACATGCATCCCTGTACAAAAAACATGCATCCCTGTACAGAAACATGCATCCCTGTACAAAAACATGCATCCCTGTACAAAAACATGCATCCCTGTACAAAAACATGCATCCCTGTACAAAAACATGAACACCTGTACAAAAACATGCATCCGTGTACAGAAACATGCACCATGTACAAAAACATGCACCATGTACAAAAACATGCATCCCTGTACAAAAACATGCACCATGTACAAAAACATGCATCCCTGTACAAAAACATGCACACCTGTACAAAAACATGCATCCCTGTACAAAAAACATGCATCCCTCTACAAAAACATGCATCCCTCTACAAAAACATGCATCCCTGTACAAAAACATGCACCATGTACAAAAACATGCATCCCTGTACAAAAACATGCATCCCTGTACAAAAACATGCACACCTGTACAAAAACATGCATCCCTGTACAAAAACATGCACACCTGTACAAAAACATGAACACCTGTACAAAAACATGCATCCCTGTACAAAAAACATGCATCCCTCTACAAAAACATGCATCCCTCTACAAAAACATGCATCCCTGTACAAAAACATGCACCATGTACAAAAACATGCATCCCTGTACAAAAACATGCATCCCTGTACAAAAACATGCATCCCTGTACAAAAATATGCATCCCTGTACAAAAAACATGCATCCCTGTACAGAAACATGCATCCCTGTACAAAAACATGCACCATGTACAAAAACATGAACACCTGTACAAAAACATGCATCCGTGTACAAAAACATGCATTCCTGTACAAAAACATGCATCCCTGTACAGAAACATGCACCATGTACAGAAACATGCACCATGTACAAAAACATGCATTCCTGTACAGAAACATGCATCCCTGTACAAAAACATGCACCATGTACAAAAACATGAACACCTGTACAAAAACATGCATCCGTGTACAAAAACATGCATTCCTGTACAAAAACATGCATCCCTGTACAGAAACATGCACCATGTACAGAAACATGCACCATGTACAAAAACATGCATTCCTGTACAAAAACATGCATCCCTGTACAAAAACATGCATCCCTGTACAGAAACATGCATCCCTGTACAAAAACATGCACCATGTACAAAAACATGAACACCTGTACAAAAACATGCATCCGTGTACAAAAACATGCATTCCTGTACAAAAACATGCATCCCTGTACAGAAACATGCACCATGTACAGAAACATGCACCATGTACGAAAACATGCATTCCTGTACAAAAACATGCATCCCTGTACAGAAACATGCACCATGTACAAAAACATGCATTCCTGTACAAAAACATGCATCCCTGTACAGAAACATGCACCATGTACAGAAACATGCACCATGTACAAAAACATGCATCCCTGTACAAAAACATGCATCCCTGTACAAAAACATGCACCATGTACAAAAACATGAACACCTGTACAAAAACATGCATCCGTGTACAAAAACATGCATTCCTGTACAAAAACATGCATCCCTGTACAGAAACATGCACCATGTACAGAAACATGCACCATGTACAAAAACATGCATTCCTGTACAAAAACATGCATCCCTGTACAGAAACATGCACCATGTACAAAAATGTGGATCCCTGTATAAAAACATGCATCCCTGTACAGAAACATGCACCATGTACAAAAATGTGGATCCCTGTATAAAAACATGCATCCCTGTAAAAAAACGTACATATATAAAACCCCTTGCAGACACATATATTCCTGTAAAAAAAAACAAGCATCCCTGTACAATAATGTGTGAAATAATGTGAATTGTTAGTAGACACACTAAACACATCTTACCATGTACTACAAGGTTAACTAAATTCGTGTAGATGGCTTGATGTGCGTACTTAGCAGACACATATCCCACAAACGTGCCGGCATCATTGACTTCCGTATTCAGTATATGAAGATTGTACATGGTATTCGCTATCGTGCTAACAATACTGTATCTAGTGTCAGTTGTTTGCATGTTCAAATCTCTGTTAATATAGAAACTGCCGTCTCTGATCCACGACATAACACCGTGTTTATATAGGACAGAAGACTCAAATGTAACGTTCTCTCCCTCCGTTACGGTAACATTCACTGGTTCCACGTTGAATTCTTGTTGAACTGTGAAACATGAAAAAACGTGTTATTGTGCACGTAAAGAGAGTCACGAACAAAACAGCATTTTAAAATTCTGTACTTTTCGAGAAAAAGAATCACATTTAAATTGTGAGTTTCTACTCAATAAAAAATACGATCAAAGAATACCTAGCGAAGGTTGTTACAACCATGCAGCTATACTCGAATAACTACATGCATACCTGTATTTCATCGAGTTTATATACATCGCTATTATTGGTGAACATGTGTTTGCGTAAATGTTTGATAAATACTTACGAGAAGCTGTCCAATTCAGACTCCATCCGCGATATTGGCGAGTTTTATCAGTGTCAAAGAGCATCCATACAGTGTCCCCTGGTAATGTCAATGGTGGTGGCGCGACATAGCCCTCGTAAACGTAGTAAATAGGGTACGTGGTCTTATTTTGGAAGACCAGTGGAAAAGGGTGTTGCAGCCCTTCACCGGCGTACATCTCGTCTTTAGAGGTCTCTACTTCGAAATTTTGGTCAAAGACGAATGTTATGGAAGCAGCATTGGGTGCATAGATGAGATACAGACTACGGTGACGTGGAAGATACAAGTCTGGGTAGTTTGGAGATGTAAAGGTCCCAGTCATACAGCTTTCACCAAAACATGTCAATTTCGAATTTGCATCTATAAAAAATAAATTTCCGCATTATATAATATAATCAAAGATATGTAACCAAAGTGATGATTGTCACGGTATATATAAAGACGACTATAACTATTTTGGTATTTACCTGTCCATACATCACATGTGAATCCCATGAATGTGAGGGTGTTCATTGCAGTTTATATAATCAAAGATATGTAACCAAAGTGATGATTGTCACGGTATATATAAAGACGACTATAACTATTTTGGTATTTACCTGTCCATACATCACATGTGAATCCCATGAATGTGAGGGTGTTCATTGCAGTTTGTGGACATTCGCATACATATTGAGGCAGTGTAGAGTTCCATGGAAGTACTCTGTTATAACAAGGACCCAATGTACCACATGGATCACTGCTGCATTCATCTATCAATAAAAACAATGTAGTCATTTAATCCCAACTACACACCGAGTATCTTTTCTTTTGACTATATAATGGCTTATATTTTTGATGAACGGCAAATTATTCATTTGTATATGGTATAATAAATTGGATTGTACATTCTTGACAACTGCTTTTACTCCAGCGTAGTGTCAATTGTTATTGTATGTGTCACAATGCTGGAACTAGAGACGCTTCAACACGTCTTGTGTACAAATTTAAATAACTCACAGAAGCAGACTCTGCATTATTTATTTACTTAGAAATACTTAAGCTTTCAAAGGAGGAAAGAATTGGCAAAATGGAAAGAACAGGCACTTATAGAGAAATCAACGAATTTGCTTATTTCAGGGCCTAATGACGAGTGAGGTAGCTCTTTTTAATGAGCTTTACCATTTGAATACACATCTGTTCATCACTGAGTAATAAGATGAACTGTTCGTTCATTGTTTTCTGTCAAAAAGTTGGATCACAGTTTTAACCGACGTGAACATTTCTTTGCGACACCCGGATTAAAAAATGAATTTTATTCTCAATATAAGCTTGGTTGCAAATGTCCTGTCTTTTAACGGAATTCTTTTGTGTCGTCCTATTTCACTGTTCAGGGAATGGTCACTTAAACGAAACTTTTTTATAGTAACTAGGTAACTCTCTAATTTGAGATATTTTTGCAATAAACGCAATAACTTCAACCTCACTAATTTCCTTTTAGTCACTTTTATTCTGAATGTGATGTACTTATAACCACAACAAGTTAATTGTTCTTAAACAAATAACATTCGAATAACTACCACTAAAATGTCTTAATGCATACAATAGTTGACTTTGATTCGTTTTCGACGAGACGTCACAATTATTCAAACTTACCTTGAGCGGAAGTGTCCATCGCTGCTGAAAACAAACAAACATATACATATATATACATATATAAAACATATATAAAACAAAAAATAACGAAATAACTGAAGACAATTTTATTCAAAATCTGTTTAATGGCAAAACACACTTTGAACAACTCCACATTAAATTTTGCAAACAGATTTTAGGTGTTAATAATAAGGCCAGCAATGCAGCAACTAGAGCTGAACTTGGTAGCTATCCTCTAATTATTGACATTAGTTCACAAATGTTGAAGTATTATGAAAGGCTAAAATCTATTAAAAATAATCATCTTCTGAACTGTGCTTTCAATACTGACAATAAAATGAACGGTAATTCATGGACAGCATTTGTTAAAAGATTATTTACATTAACTAAAATTAGTGATGAATCTAACACTATAGAATTCAAAACCAAATTCAAACAAATTCACTATAATAAAGCCTTGTTGTCAACGGTATTTAAACCAGAAAAGAATAAGCTACGTACTTTAAGTTTAAACAAAATTTTGAATTTGAACCATATTTAGAACAAATCAAAAATATTCAGCCCGTTGCCAATTGAAAAATTTAGATATAATATAACACCCCAGAGGTCTTTGTTTTCTATGTAATGAACAGGCTGTTGAGGATGAATTTCATGTATTACTCACATGTAAAAATAGTCAGATTGTACAAGTTCGAACCAGATTTGAAGCTGAATTAGCAATTTATGATGACAATGTTTGTAAGTTATCAAATCTTGATAAATTCAAGTGCTTGCTATGCACTAAAGATAGCTTCATTGTCAATTGCTTTGGACAATTTATTGATTTTATTTCTAAGCTTTAGTTTAGTCTATTGTTTTGTTTGTGTTTTTCTTGACCATTGATTTATTGTATGTTTTTTTTCATTCATACTAAGTATGAATAAGATGTGAAAGGTTAAAGGTCAAGCGAAAATACCCCCTGATGAGTCTGCTTAGGTTTCAACTATCAATATAATGACATTACTATTCGACCTCAAGGCAATTGATACATACCCCATACAATCGTCACAATACACAGTACTACACAGCGTGGTCGTAACATAATAGACACATTTGGCAACCAATCCTGCAAATAAATAAATAGATTGCCATGAACTCTGTAGCATTGAAATATACTTTGAAAACGGTGACGTCACGCTGTGTCAGTTGTTACCTAAATTAGTATAACTTAACTCAAACAATATTATTATACACTCTAAGAAAAAGATCCGGAAAACAAAAAGCAAAAAGTTGTTTTATACTGATCTAATACGGTAATGACACAATATAGGCGCTGTACAACAGATAGAGAACATTTCGTCGAACTCGAGGTCGTTTTTAAGACTTGACAAAATTACACGTACAACAATAGGCATTGTTTGACTGCATTGTGTTGTGATAGTCAACTCAATGCCACAGTGAGGGAATAATCAAGGACAGTTTTTGTCACAAGGTTGTCTTGTATAGTGTATGTGCATTTGTTCGTATCACAGCATGGTTTATTGTGTCGTCCAGTTTCCATAACGCTGTAACATCGTTAAGCTAAACGTTCAATTGGGCTATACTGACACATAAATTTACCATTGCGATGAGGTAGCACTTAAATATTGTGTAGGCATATGGACATTTTAGTGTACACGTTTAGTCTATCTACAACACAAAGTCATATTTGTAATTAGACAAACTGTCAGTTTACAAGAATAGATAGTCATACCATTTATTAAATAAAAAAGCGTAGATCCCTGTTCAAAAACGTGGATCCCTGTACAAAAAGCGTAGATCCCTGTACAAAAACGTGGATCCCTGTACAAAAAGCGTAGATCCCTGTACAAAAACGTGGATCTCTGTACAAAAAGCGTAGATCCCTGTACAAAAACGTGGATCCCTGTACAAAAACGTGGATCCCTGTACAAAAACGTGGATCCCTGTACAAAAAGCGTAGATCCCTGTACAAAAACGTGGATCCCTGTACAAAAAGCGTAGATCCCTGTACAAAAACGTGGATCCTTGTACAAAAACGTGGACCCCTGTACAAAAACATGAAACTCTGTACAAAAACGTGGATCCCTGTACAAACACGTGGATGCCTGTACAAACACGTGGATGCCTGTACAAAAAAACATCATAACGTTTTGAACATTGTATACTGGTAACAAGAAATTAATAAGATTATGAACAAACTCAAAGTATAGAGCAGTTTTGACCAAATTCAGAATGTCAACGCATGGTTCACCGATAATAATAACGTTTTATATGTGTTTGTGTATGCTTTATTGCACTTCATTCAAAGTTACTTGTGTATGTGCCAAACAAAACACTTCATTCTTATAACACGCCTTTTGACAGTTGAAGCAGAACACTGGGTATGGGTGCTGAACTAAAAACATGCAATTCATTTATTCCGAGGATTAATTTGAACGTGTTTGTCCTACCAATGAAACCCGAAGAAAAATATATTTAGTTGTTTGGTATGTAAACGTTGATGCTTATGTCAAGTAAAACAAGTTAGTTTTGTACGGAAAACTATCAATTTTGAGATGGGTTTCAAGTTGACCTTTGACCGCAAGACATTTAATTTCATTATTTATCAATTTTCTTATTCATAATAGGTTGGCCAGAAAATAGCAAATAAATATTCTAAAGGTGCGCTTTGAGCGTCTCTACTTGGGGGGGGGGGGCGAGTTTGTTTGTGCAAACCATTTATAGCCCATGAGTACACTGTAATGCAGTGTACCGTTACTGATGAATGTCACTCTTTCTAGTATCACAGTACGTTACTGAAAACTAGTTTTACCTCTTATAGTATCACAGTACGTTACTGAAAACTAGTTTTACCTCTTATAGTATCACAGTACGTTACTGAAAACGAGTTTTACCTCTTATAGTATCACAGTACGTTACTGAAAACGAGTTTTACCCTTTATAGTATCACAGTACGTTACTGACAGCGAGTGTCACCCTTTATAGTATCACAGTACGTCACTGACAGCGAGTGTCACCCTTTATAGTATCACAGTACGTCACTGACAGCGAGTGTCACCCTTTATAGTATCACAGTACGTTACTGACAGCGAGTGTCACCCTTTATAGTATCACAGTACGTCACTGACAGCGAGTGTCACCCTTTATAGTATCACAGTACGTTACTGACAGCGAGTGTCACCCTTTATAGTATCACAGTACGTTACTGACAGCGAGTGTCACCCTTTATAGTATCACAGTACGTTACTGACAAGTATCACCCTTTATAGTATCACAGTACGATACTGACAAGTTTCGTCCTTTATAGTATCACAGTACGTTACTGAAAACAAGTGTCACTCTTTCTAGGACCACAGTAAGTTACTGGCGAGTGTCACCCTTTATGGTATCACAGTACGTTACTGAAAACGAGTTTTACCTCTTATAGTATCACAGTACGTTACTGAAAACGAGTTTTACCCTTTATAGTATCACAGTACGTTACTGACAGCGAGTGTCACCCTTTATAGTATCACAGTACGTCACTGACAGCGAGTGTCACCCTTTATAGTATCACAGTACGTCACTGACAGCGAGTGTCACCCTTTATAGTATCACAGTACGTCACTGACAGCGAGTGTCACCCTTTATAGTATCACAGTACGTCACTGACAGCGAGTGTCACCCTTTATAGTATCACAGTACGTTACTGACAGCGAGTGTCACCCTTTATAGTATCACAGTACGTCACTGACAGCGAGTGTCACCCTTTATAGTATCACAGTACGTTACTGACAGCGAGTGTCACCCTTTATAGTATCACAGTACGTTACTGACAGCGAGTGTCACCCTTTATAGTATCACAGTACGTTACTGACAAGTATCACCCTTTATAGTATCACAGTACGATACTGACAAGTTTCGTCCTTTATAGTATCACAGTACGTTACTGAAAACAAGTGTCACTCTTTCTAGGACCACAGTAAGTTACTGGCGAGTGTCACCCTTTATGGTATCACAGTACGTTACTGAAAACGAGTTTTACCTCTTATAGTATCACAGTACGTTACTGAAAACGAGTTTTACCCTTTATAGTATCACAGTACGTTACTGACAGCGAGTGTCACCCTTTATAGTATCACAGTACGTCACTGACAGCGAGTGTCACCCTTTATAGTATCACAGTACGTCACTGACAGCGAGTGTCACCCTTTATAGTATCACAGTACGTTACTGACAGCGAGTGTCACCCTTTATAGTATCACAGTACGTCACTGACAGCGAGTGTCACCCTTTATAGTATCACAGTACGTTACTGACAGCGAGTGTCACCCTTTATAGTATCACAGTACGTTACTGACAGCGAGTGTCACCCTTTATAGTATCACAGTACGTTACTGACAAGTATCACCCTTTATAGTATCACAGTACGATACTGACAAGTTTCGTCCTTTATAGTATCACAGTACGTTACTGAAAACAAGTGTCACTCTTTCTAGGACCACAGTAAGTTACTGGCGAGTGTCACCCTTTATGGTATCACAGTACGTTACTGAAAACGAGTTTTACCCTTTATAGTATCACAGTACGTTACTGACAGTGAGTGTCACCCTTTATAGTATCACAGTACGTCACTGACAGCGAGTGTCACCCTTTATAGTATCACAGTACGTCACTGACAGCGAGTGTCACCCTTTATAGTATCACAGTACGTTACTGACAGCGAGTGTCACCCTTTATAGTATCACAGTACGTCACTGACAGCGAGTGTCACCCTTTATAGTACCACAGTACGTTACTGACAGCGAGTGTCACCCTTTATAGTATCACAGTACGTTACTGACAGCGAGTGTCACCCTTTATAGTATCACAGTACGTTACTGACAAGTATCACCCTTTATAGTATCACAGTACGATACTGACAAGTTTCGTCCTTTATAGTATCACAGTACGTTACTGAAAACAAGTGTCACTCTTTCTAGGACCACAGTAAGTTACTGGCGAGTGTCACCCTTTATAGTATCACAGTACGTTACTGACAAGTATCACCCTTTATAGTATCACAGTACGATACTGACAAGTTTCGTCCTTTATAGTATCACAGTACGTTACTGACAAGTATCACCCTTTATAGTATCACAGTACGTTACTGACAAGTATCGCCCTTTATAGTATCACAGTACGTTACTAACGAGTATCATTCTTTTTAGTATCGCAGTACGTTACTGACAGCGAGTGTCACCCTTTATAGTACCACAGTACGTTACTGACAGCGAGTGTCACCCTTTATAGTATCACAGTACGTTACTGACAGCGAGTGTCACCCTTTATAGTATCACAGTACGTTACTGACAGCAAGTGTCACCCTTTATAGTGTTACAGTACGTTACTGACAGCGAGTGTCACCCTTTATAATATCACAGTACGTTACTGACAAGTATCACCCTTTATAGTACCACAGTACGTTACTGACAGCGAGTGTCACCCTTTATAGTACCACAGTACGTTACTGACAGCGAGTGTCACCCTTTATAGTATCACAGTACGGTACTAACAGCGAGTGTCACCCTTTATAGTATCACAGTACGTTACTGACAAGTATCGTCCTTTATAGTATCACAGTACGTTACTGACAAGTATCACCCGCGTGACGTTGCTGACAGCGAGTGTCATCCTTTATAGTATCACAGTACGTTACTGACAGCGAGTGTCACCCTTTATAGTGTCACAGTACGTTACTGACAGCGAGTGTCACCCTTTATAGTGTCACAGTACGTTACTGACAGTGAGTGTCACCCTTTATAGTATCACAGTGCGTTACTGACAGCGAGTGTCACCCTTTATAGTACGACAGTACGTTACTGACAGCGAGTGTCACCCTTGATAGTACGACAGTACGTTACTGACAAGTATCGTCCTTTATAGTATCACAGTACGTTACTGACAAGTATCACCCGCGTGACGTTACTGACAGCGAGTGTCATCCTTTATAGTATCACAGTACGTTACTGACAGCGAGTGTCACCCTTTATAGTGTCACAGTACGTTACTGACAGCGAGTGTCATCCTTTATAGTGTCACAGTACGTTACTGACAGCGAGTGTCACCCTTTATAGTATCACAGTACGTTACTGACAGCGAGTGTCACCCTTTATAGTATCACAGTACGTTACTGACAGCGAGTGTCACCCTTTATAGTGTCACAGTACGTTACTAAAAGCGAGTGTCACCCTTTATAGTATCACAGTACGTTACTAACAGTGAGTGTCACCCTTTAGTGTATCACAGTATGTTACTGACAAGTATCGGCCTTTATAGTATCACAGTACGTTACTGACAAGTATCACCCTTTATAGTACCACAGTACGTTACTGACAGCGAGTGTCACCCTTTATAGTACCACAGTACGTTACTGACAGCGAGTGTCACCCTTTATAGTATCACAGTACGTTACTAACAGCGAGTGTCACCCTTTATAGTATCACAGTACGTTACTGACAAGTATCGTCCTTTATAGTATCACAGTACGTTACTGACAAGTATCACCCGCGTGACGTTACTGACAACGAGTGTCATCCTTTATAGTATCACAGTACGTTACTGACAGCGAGTGTCACCCTTTATAGTGTCACAGTACGTTACTGACAGCGAGTGTCACCCTTTATAGTGTCACAGTACGTTACTGACAGTGAGTGTCACCCTTTATAGTATCACAGTGCGTTACTGACAGCGAGTGTCACCCTTTATAGTACGACAGTACGTTACTGACAGCGAGTGTCACCCTTTATAGTACGACAGTACGTTACTGACAAGTATCGTCCTTTATAGTATCACAGTACGTTACTGACAAGTATCACCCGCGTGACGTTACTGACAGCGAGTGTCATCCTTTATAGTATCACAGTACGTTACTGACAGCGAGTGTCACCCTTTATAGTGTCACAGTACGTTACTGACAGCGAGTGTCATCCTTTATAGTGTCACAGTACGTTACTGACAGCGAGTGTCACCCTTTATAGTATCACAGTACGTTACTGACAGCGAGTGTCACCCTTTATAGTATCACAGTACGTTACTGACAGCGAGTGTCACCCTTTATAGTGTCACAGTACGTTACTGACAGCGAGTGTCACCATTTATAGTATCACAGTACGTTACTGACAGCGAGTGTCACCCTTTATAGTATCACAGTACGTTACTGACAGCGAGTGCCACCCTTTATAGTATCACAGTACGTTACTGACAGCGAGTGTCACCCTTTATAGTATCACAGTACGTTACTGACAGCGAGTGTCACCCTTTATAGTATAACAGTACGTTACTGACAGCGAGTGTCACCTTTTATAGTATCACAGTACGTTACTGACAGCGAGTGTCACTCTTTAAAGTATCACAGTACGTTACTGACAGCGAGTGTCACCCTTTAAAGTATCACAGTACGTTACTGACAGCGAGTGTCACCCTTTATAGTATCACAGTACGTTACTGACAGCGAGTGCTACCTTTTAGTATCACAGTATCTGCTATGTCTTATAAAATGGTGCTATATTCAATGTTTGCTGAGCTGAAAAGGTTACAGATAATAGTAAGGGTCACGTCATGCCTTCTTGACCACGACTATAATATACATAGAATGTACCTACGTATGCAAAATATACTCGTGAAACTGAATATTTGTCTGATATTATACAAACAATGTTATTGTGATCTACGCCTTTATCGTATTGAATGTATTGTCATAGGCTTCAAATTAGGGAAAGGCCGCTTTTCTTTTCGACTAAAACCGATGAACGTAACCATGGAGACGAATGCAGTGCACACTGTCTTCCATCTATTCATGTCTCGACCCAATCATAAGAATAAAGGCATTGGTAATAATGCGCCCATGAAGAAGTTCTTTGTCCATTATCGTCTGAAATGGGGTTACGCGCAAACCGCTAAACAGATACGTAAGCTAGTACGTTCCTGAATTGCGGTTAGGCGCACGTCAGAAAACAAATTACGTACTTCCTATTAAAAGTAAATAGACAATTAGATCAAAGTTGTAAAAACAGATACAAAGGTGTATCACATTGAACTGCCGGTGCCTGTCCATATGCTCACGATTAGGGAACAACAACCACCACCATATAACGACTATTATATTCAATTGTTAAGATGCTGCATTGATGACGATTCTTTCTTTAAATTAAATTTGGCGATTTTAGACTTTTTTAATGACAACATAATTCACTAAAACATAACTACTAAAAATAATTATATACTTTATCATAGAATGCAGCAGAATTCATTTGTGGTAAGCGTCTACCTTGAAAATAGTTGCACACCAGTACTGATAAAACCAGCATGTGAGAAGGGGATAAAACACCGCCAGTACTGGTAAGAACAGTGTGGGGGAGAGACACTGGCAACACTGATAATGACAGTGGGGGCACTGCCGGCAATGGCAATGACAATGTGTGGGAGGGATATGACACTTCCAGCAGTGATGAAGAAGCAGTTTCAGGAGAAGACGACATCGCCACTGGACACATTGTCGGGTTTAGTTTGTGGTAGATAAGGCAGGATTTAAAGCCCACAACAACATATTATTGTAATTTGAATGTTTATATAAATAAGAACACAAATTTAACCCACCTGCATTGCACTTGGATGATTGCTGAAAATTGCTTTCTATGCGCCTATTAACTGCGAACATAAGCCGTAATCCAGCGTTTGCTAATGTTGATTCGATTGATGTCATATATAAACGAATATTTTGACGACTGTTATTCTCGCTTATTACAACTGCAAGACAGAAAGAGTTTGCGAGTGACTGGCGTATTTAATAGCTCTCATTTGCATAACACCATGCCAACAACAAAGAAAACAGTAAAGTGCAAAGGAGGTCACTGGGCGTCTCCTTGATTTATCTTCGTCTTATTGTGTCAAACTTCAGTCAAGATGGTAGCTATTATCTCCAAGTCACCCATCAAGCGGAGGACGTGTCCCGAATGCAGTGGTCTAATTTAAAATGTGCTGAGACTAACCGTGCTTCGAGAGAACAATGCGGAATGCTTTGAAATAATATATATCTTTTACATTGATCTACAGAAACTGGTACCGTTAGTGACGATTTATTGTTTTCATTACTGTGCCATGAGTCATGTGATTCGCTAAATTTATATAAAAAACAGGCACAATAATCAACTGTCTCTCTTTCAGTGAAAGGACACTTGACTGAGCAGACCTCGAACGTGTTTGCCTGACCTTCTTTTCATTTACAATGACGAAGGCCTCATCCCATTGTGATGAGTGGATGCACTGCCAGCACGTATCCAGACTACACTGCTGCGATACTGTATGGATGCATTAGAGTCATCTCTGGTAGAGCTGTGTGGATGCATTAGAGTCATCTCTGGTAGAGCTGTGTAGATGCTTTAGAGGCATCTCTGGTAGAGCTGTGCGGATGCTTTAGAGTCATCTCTGGTAGAGCTGTGTGGATGCATTAGAGTCATCTCTGGTAGAGCTGTGTGGATGCTTTAGAGTCATCTCTGGTAGAGCTGTGTGAATGCTTTAGAGTCATCTCTGGTAGAGCTGTGTGAATGCTTTAGAGTCATCTCTGGTAGAGCTGTGTGGATGCATTAGAGTCATCTCTGGTAGAGCTGTGTGGATGCATTAGAGTCATCTCTGGTAGAGCTGTGTGAATGCTTTAGAGTCATCTCTGGTAGAGCTGTGTGGATGCTTTAGAGGCATCTCTGGCAGAGCTGTGTGGATGCTTTAGAGTCATCTCTGGTAGAGCTGTGTGGATGCTTTAGAGGCATCTCTGGTAGAGCTGTGTGGATGCATTAGAGTCATCTCTGGTAGAGCTGTGTGAATGCTTTAGAGTCATCTCTGGTAGAGCTGTGTGGATGCTTTAGAGGCATCTCTGGCAGAGCTGTGTGGATGCTTTAGAGTCATCTCTGGTAGAGCTGTGTGGATGCATTAGAGTCATCTCTGGTAGAGCTGTGTGGATGCATTAGAGTCATCTCTGGTAGAGCTGTGTGAATGCTTTAGAGTCATCTCTGGTAGAGCTGTGTGGATGCTTTAGAGGCATCTCTGGCAGAGCTGTGTGGATGCTTTAGAGTCATCTCTGGTAGAGCTGTGTGGATGCATTAGAGTCATCTCTGGTAGAGCTGTGTGGATGCTTTAGAGTCATCTCTGGTAGAGCTGTGTGGATGCATTAGAGTCATCTCTGGTAGAGCTGTGTGGATGCTTTAGAGTCATCTCTGGTAGAGCTGTGTGGATGCTTTAGAGTCATCTCTGGTAGAGCTGTGTAGATTTTTTTTAGATAACTACTAAAATTAAGACCAAGTTTGGAAATATATATAATGTTTGATATAAATTACGCTTTAAAATACGCAATGACAATACATGAATCGCCAGTGTATTTGCATTAGTGCGTCACCATGGATACGATCCATAATGTTATACAGCTTTTATTTAACATTGTTGTTTTTAAGGCGTACCGTATTTAGGAAAGTGGGGTAGGTAAAAATAGTAAGGCACTATTCTAAGAGACGTCGTAAATCTAGTTTGTTTACTGACACTGTTACCAAGCGATGTAATTGTAAACATACAAGGCGTGAATTTATGCAAAGAGAAGTCCGCTGAACTATATATATATATATAAATGTTATCAAAGGTTGTCATGTAAGAAAACAAACAACATAATTATCGAAGCTGCTTTTAAAGAAAGTAGTGGGTTTAAATACGATCCCTGGTATAAATTTGTCCAAAAACGTCTACAAATTACAAATATGACAAACACGGATACTAATCAGGCAAATTTTTGCAATCTGTTTAAAGAAAGGTTAAACCAAATTTACTCAACAAATGTGGAAAGTCAGTTGAACAAAACTGGTCATAATAAACTAAGTACTTATAAAACATTCAAAAATAATTATAAATTTGAAAAATACTTGGATGATATAAAAAACAAAAAACACAGAGTAGCATTAACCAAATTTCGTATTTCAGCCCACTTCTTGCCAATTGAAATAGGTCGTCACAGGGGAATAAATAAAATTGACAGGGTATGTAACAAATGTGACTCTAAGGATGTGGGTGATGAAAAACATTACTTTTTTCATTGTGACAGTTTTTCTGAACACAGAAAAAAATTCCTCTATACATTGTTCAAATACTCACCTGACTATCAAACATTACCAAATGGAGAATTGTTTATTAATGTTTTCTCTAGTGTAGACAAATATATTTGTAGTATTTTAGCTAATTTTGTTTTTCAGATTTTAAAATTATTTTAGATTAGTTGTGATACTGTATGTTTCTTACGTTGGACTTTACTCAAGCATTGTTTTTGTGTACGTTCCAAATAAAATATCCTATCCTATCCTATCCTATCCTATATAACTAGTAACTTCGTTATGAGTGGTCTTCGTATTGAGTAGCTTTCGCAGTAAGAATAGCTTAATCGCAGTGACTAGTCCTTTCATTAGAGTTGAGAATTAATGTTTATTGTGTCATTATTATTATTAATTAATATTAAAATATTGGTGTTACACTAGACAGCAGTCTCAACATGTTACAACATGTCGGAAATGTGTGTAAGTCGGCATACATTCAGCTAAGACAGATAAGTTTGATTCGCCATTATTTGACCCCTGATGCTACCAAGACTCTAATCTGAGCATTTGTACTCTCTTGTCTACATTATTGTAATAGTCTACTGGTCGGCTTCCTCTCACTATCACAAACAAACTGCAACGTGTTCAAAACTCAGCTGCCCGCTTAATTTGTAAATCAAAGAAATCGGATCATGTCAGTCCACTTCTAAAATCACTGCACTGGTTACCAATTACATCTCGTATACATTATAAAGTCGGAACTATTTGTTACAATTCCATAGCTGCCACCGGTCCATCATACATATAACAACTACTTCAACTATATACTCCTGCCAGACAACTTCGTTCATCCTCAGACACCTGTATTTTCTTGAAATCGTGCGTTTCAACCAAAACATATGGTGAACGCACATATATAATGTTTGATATAAATTACGCTTTAAAATACGCAATGACAATACATGAATCGCCAGTGTATTTGCATTAGTGCGTCACCATGGATACGATCCATAATGTTATACAGCTTTTATTTAACATTGTTGTTTTTAAGGCGTACCTTATTTAGGAAAGTGGGGTAGGTAAAAATAGTAAGGCACTATTCTAAGAGACGTCGTAAATCTAGTTTGTTTACTGACACTGTTACCAAGCGATGTAATTGTAAACATACAAGGCGTGAATTTATGCAAAGAGAAGTCCGCTGAACTATATATATAACTAGTAACTTCGTTATGAGTGGTCTTCGTATTGAGTAGCTTTCGCAGTAAGAATAGCTTAATCGCAGTGACTAGTCCTTTCATTAGAGTTGAGAATTAATGTTTATTGTGTCATTATTATTATTAATTAATATTAAAATATTGGTGTTACACTAGACAGCAGTCTCAACATGTTACAACATGTCGGAAATGTGTGTAAGTCGGCATACATTCAGCTAAGACAGATAAGTTTGATTCGCCATTATTTGACCCCTGATGCTACCAAGACTCTAATCGGTGCATTTGTACTCTCTTGTCTAGATTATTGTAATAGTCTACTGGTCAGCTGTCCTCTCACTATCACAAACAAACTGCAACGTGTTCAAAACTCAGCTGCCCGCTTAATTTGTAAATCAAAGAAATCGGATCATGTCAGTCCACTTCTAAAATCACTGCACTGGTTTCTAAATACATCTCGTATATATTATAAAGTCGGAACTATTTGTTACAATTCCATAGCTGCCACCGGTCCATCATACATATAACAACTACTTCAACTATATACTCCTGCCAGACCACTTCGTTCATCCTCAGACACCCGTATTTTCTTGAAACCGTGCGTTTCAACCAAAACATATGGTGAACGCACATTTGCTCGTATTGGCCCCGCTACCTGGAACAATCTATCATATGGTGTCCGCCACTCAAGTTCTTATGACTCTTTTTGTAATAGGTTGAAGACTGGTATTAATCTGGAAATTACGGTAGTCCACAAGTGACAACATATGTTTAATTCATTGCGGTAAAAATCTGCTAAATGTATCTCACGGCAAAATTTTATTATTTGACGGCCAAACACTAATACTTCACGGCAAAACTTTATTATTTCACGGCAAAACACCATAATTTGATGGCAAAACTGTATTATTTGACGGCAAAACTATATTATTTGACGACAAAACACTAATATTTCACGACAAAACTTTATTATTTCATGGCAAAACTTTATTATTTGACGGCAAAACACTATTACTTCACGACAAAACTGCACAATTTGATGGAAAAACTTTATTATTTCACGGCAAAACTTTATTACTTCACGGCAAAACTTTATTACTTCACGGCAAAACTATATTATTCCACAGCAAAACTATATCATTCCATGGCAAAACACTGTTACTTCACGGCAAAACTGTAATTAGTTGCGTCAAAGCTGTTATTCAGCAACAAAACTTATCACTTGTCATAGCAAAACTCTATGTGTCACGGCAAAACTCTATTTAAATGCCTTGCAAGAACCAATGAAATTTTTTAAATATTTTTTTCTCAGGTGCTCCCTGTTTGAGGGCGTAATCACCTGAGTCAAAGGTGAGACCAACATGTGGTCTTTTGTTTTCTACTTAGCGGCTGTGTACCTGTGGGTTTATTCTGTGTGTATTTGGATGTTCTAATCTTGCTGTTTTCCAGTGATTTCTCTTGGTGCAATCCAAATACAGTAGATGTGACTTGTTTACCTGAGATTTGCAAGAGTTTGGCTGGTCAACATGTTAGTTTTTTCATATGATTGATTACTGGCATGTTGAAACGAAAGACTGGTCAATGTCGACACTGTTTACTGTGATCACCGCTGCTGTCTGCTGATAAGTCGAATGATATATAGTAGATAATATTTGGTAATCATAGTCCTAAGTAACTACTAAAAATAGTTAGACGTTTCGAGCAATGGCTCTCTATACATAGCACATCCGGGGACGATATTGAAGTACCGACTGATAAAGAAGAGAGCATTTTATTGAGTACAGTGAAGGGTCAGTTTGTTGGAGCATGTGGTTTGCGCTGCAGCATGCTACTGACGACAGAATCCACAGGAAGCCCAGGAACTAAATAATCAACTACACGTAGTCTCTATAAGCGGGGGGGGGGGGTATCGGCTGGTATCTAGTGTAAGAAATAGTCAAGGGGTGGAGGCCCCAGCGAGCCCATATTTTTAAACTAAAAAAAATGAAGTTTTGCGAAGTAACAGAGCAGCAACTAATTATAGTTTTGCCGTCAAATTGTGGAGTTTTGCCGTGAAGTAATAGAGTTTTGCCGCAATGAATCATGTTATCACTGCGGGCCACCGATGGAAATACCATTGTTTGGACTGCTAATGATGTATCCTAAAGAAGACCCATTCAACCAAGAATTATTTGACCATTTATAGAATTGCCTTTGCATCGTGCATTCTTGTCATACTGCGTAATGACATACTATAAGTAATGATCTTATTTCTGTTGCAAAAGAATAGTTGAATAATGTTTCAAAGTTATTAAAATTAATAATCCCTAGAACAATTTTCCAACATAGATAAGAAATTATAGTTGAAATATATGTATAACTACTACTCGACTAGTAGGAAATAGGAATAGTAAAAAAAAGAAGCTAAAAGTCAGAACCAAACCAATCTGTCAGGCGTCGCCGTCCACACCAGCCATATGATTTCATACATAGTACTTGAGAATCGCATTTGCATAGAAATGAACACTAAATACAGCTATCCTGATCAGCAATCCAATCATTAATTTTCATAGGTGACGTAACTGGTATTTCAATCTATATGCTTGGTGGATCTGAGAGTGAGTGTTGTCAAGTTCGAGAATATGTTCAAAAATAAATGCAGTTTGAAAATATAGTGACAACTTTTGTATTATTTGAATACAGATTTACAGGCAATTTCCGCGTCAAAATCTCGAAACTATCCGTTTTAAAGTCCGAATTACTAAACGAAGTACAGGACGACGAAGCTGAAATATCTAAGAACCAACAAATACCAAAAATGATATCTCAAAATTAAATATTCATGGTATATTTTAAGTCTAACCGCACGGGAAATATCCAAACATGTTTTAGTGTAATGTAGTAATTAACGCGAGAAATGTTGCCATTAACGCGAGAAATGTTGCCATTAACGCGAGGAATGTTGCCATTAACGCGAAGAATGTTGCCATTGACGCGAGAAATGTTGCCATTGACGCGAGAAATGTTGCCATGACGCGAGAAATGTTGCCATTGACGCGGGTTTGGATTTGATAAATAGTGAATGTAGAAAACAATTGTTTTTTGTCAAATTCATATCTTTTCATATACCCCTTATATTGCCCGGCATCGTAACGCTATTGAAAGTGCGCCCTCACATATGATTTCCCGTTTCACGCCCGGCTTTCACAAATCAAAACGAAACCCTTCAATCTAAATTACGTCGAGTTTTAGGTCACTGAAAATGTAATTAGACCTATAAGGTATATGATACAACCTTTATGTGCTGGGTACGGCCTTTTCTGCAAAAGCCGTATCCAGTCCATAACGAATAATAAAATACTGGGCGGTACTATGCCATGATATGATTCACAGTCCCCCCGGGTACATAGAAGTTGCCTAATGGGGACGTGCCCCTGAAATGCGTCTTGTTTTTTGTATTGTAGGTATAAGTATCGGTCTTATTTCTGGTCAAGATATATATCGGTAATATTTTTCTCGATTTGTGTTGATAATATGCTCTTATATAAGTGACGGAGTTATTTCTATGGTTAACATACATATTTTAATAAATCAATACACAGCGGTTGGCTTAGATGTGCTTCTATTGGAAAGGCTCTTCTAATAGAGCAAATACGGTAACTTTTTTATTTGGAATAAACAGTGATGACTGAAATGGTACTTTGGTATAAATATGGGTATAGATTTTGCCACTATCCAGGTATAAAAATGGTCACACTTTTGAGCACTCAGGGGCACCTCCCTACCCAGCTATGTATCACCCCCGGGTAGTCCAACGCATTACTGATTTAGGGTGATTATGTACAAACGTTCACTAATAAACTTATTTACGTTAATTCCAATATTCATTACAAGTCGTACTGACACATTATTTTAATAAAGAAATCATGACAAGGTTATCTGGAGTTTATCCCACAACTTCTGACGTTCAGAGTCATAACATCAATTAAATCAGCCTTAGCAACAGTGGGTTGTCTTCACTTTTTGAGATCATAAATTCATATAATAATGGCTGTGTTGACTAACAATTACTTCAGTATCAGTTCACAGTTTACTTCACTCACACTTTTGTACCAACGTGTTTCAATCATCAACTTTTTCGGTAACGAACCAAACAAGAAATTAAATTCATGCAATACAGACACATTAGAGCTAAAACCAACACACAATCAAGAAGAATTGGCACTCTCATCAAAATGGACATACAGCCAACTAAAACAGGTACAGGTACTCACCATTATAGAGGTTTTTTTTAATCTTACTTCATCTTCGGAGTCCGATAAGTCCACCTTCCAAAATTCCCAACAATAAAACAAATACGTAAACAAATACGTAAACAAATACGTAAACAAATACGTAAACAAACGTGCATGTCAAACAACACCTCCAAGTAATTCCGTTTATGACAAAACAGTTGTATGTATTCAAATAGAGAAGGTCCAATTACATTGACTTTTTTCAAATCCCAGTGGTTGTTATGGAGATTACCATGGTGATAGCAGCATATAAAATGACATCTACCTTTGATGAATAACATTGTGCATTTAAAAAGTCACATGAGCAAAGGGAAATTAGATTTTGATTAGCTGTTTGGGATTACAGATGCCAGAGCCAAATTAGGACCTACTTGATTACCATAGTGAAGGAAATCATGTGAGCGTTGCCAAGAGTAACCAAACTTATTAATATTAGGTGGTACATATAATAAGGGTTTTAAGCAAAGAGAATATACAATTAGATAAGGATGAATGTGATTGGATGGCATAAAGCATGAATGTGATTGGATGGCATAAATAGGATACGTTGGCATGAATATGATTGGATGGCAATGATCAGATAGGTTGGCATGTGATTGGTTGGCATAGATCGACCATGTAATATGTAGATAGATATACATGTTTGATGCGTAACAGATTCGCTAATATTAGGCTACTACACCAGTATGACATTATGTACGAAAATACGGACATATACAGGGTGTGGGTAGACTATGATATAATACCGTCATTTGCCGTACTTTATCCACCATGTAATATATAGATATATGATATTTATGATATATTAGCAGATAGTGTGTTGATTGTGCGTTCCGGCTATATATTGTAAGAACACTGTCGTTAACAGAAATGGGAAATATCCTTATCTAACAGAATATTGCAAGGTGTTATATGCATTACATATAGGCCAATTTACCCGCGTATTACAATCAAGTACTTTGTCCATGTACACATGGTAACTATAGCCTTCAAAACTTACACTTTGACCACATATACCATTTGGATACATGTCGAACAAAGTCGGGTATAACATGTGTGGTAAAGGTGGCCACATCAATCCAAATGCACGACTTTGTCCTAATACACAAAGGGTTACATAGCAAATAAAAATATATTTCTATAACAGACAGACAAAGTTGGGTACCTAACTGTGAACCTACTTTAACCCCCCCCCCCAAAAAAAAACATACCTGGTCAATATCGGAATTTGGTGTATCCGCTCAAAAAAACAAGCAACATGTTTTCGGCTGTATCCCTGGTAGGACATGAACGTGAAGCTTACGTCGGTTTGTAACAAAATGGGCCTCGTGTACTAAGTGCACAAAAAGCCATTCATTTTTTAGAAGGCACTTTATTTTAGTGCTAGGACGTATTCTGTTGTTAAATTCATTATTTCCAACCGTTTTGTGATAGTATTTTTTATAATGAAGGCAGCATTTACAGTTCAATCAAGTTCAAAGTTAGTAGTTTAAGCGCTACTATAGGTACGACCATGAGGGCGCTGTTCATATTGGGATGCGACGACGTCATACGGGGCGCTGTTCATATTGGGATGCGATGACGTCATACGGGGATGGATGACGTCACAATGGGAGGCCGTGCATAGCTTAGCATAAATAATGACGTCACAATGGGAATTCGTGCATAAATTAGCATAAATGAGGACCATGGCTGTAAAGGGGTTCATTTGAATGAGGATGACGTCACAATGGGATATTGTGCATACAATTGCATACATAAAATTGATGTGAATACGAGGTCGTGTCGAGGTCATCGTGAATACATTTGCATAAATTACCATCAATTTTTTTTAATTATTTTTTTTTTAATTATTTTTAATTATTTTTTTTTAATTGGACAGAATGTGTTGTAGAGGGCGCTCACACACACACACACACACACACACACACACACACACACGTTAATAAATACACGTCATTTTGAAAACTAATGAAGTTTATTGCACAAAAGAAGTAAACAAGAATGAAATATTGACATGGAGTATATATTTATGACATGGTTGAGTATTTTTTTAACGTCACAAAAAAACATACGATGTGAGTAAGGAAAATAGTTGCGTAGTGTATAAATGTTTAGCGTGATTAAATATTTCTTTGTTAACACCTCGACAAATACGTAGATACATGTAAATGTGCGGCGTGGTTAAATTTATTTTTAACGCCACGAAAAATACGAGTACATAAACGATTCGTTTAAAACACAGAAACGAGAAAAGTCAATAATAGTAAACATTGATCAATAAAAAATAATTCATTCTATATATACATATGTTGTTTATTTTTACATTTCTTACTTCCTTTCAATGAGTCAAGCAGTCTGTACACTTTTTTTTTTATTCCATCGCTCCAATCAGAATCGCTCATCTGTCGTACAAGAAAAAGAGAGAGAGAGAGGATAATATTAAAAACCGATAGTTATATAAAGAAAGTATAATTTATGTGTTAAAAATTTAATAGTATGAGTTATCCCGTAAAACTGCGGTCATCAATCCGCTAAAATGCAAAGTATGCAAAATCGGTTGATCGACGTACAGTTTGTTTTTCAAAAAAATGGCGGACTACGCTACTATGAGTTAAAATTTATAATTACCTGATCGTTTCACAGAATAACTTTTGACATACATAATCATCACACGGAATGAGTTTACGGTGTAACGTAGTGATTTTCGTTTTTCCCTCGGCGAAGAAGATATGTCCTCGCTTCTTGCCAAAGATTCAAACGCGGTAGACCAAGTTTGACCTTCCGTGAAAAGTTCATCTCATGGACACAACGAGTCATACAGGACGTATTGGCAACACATGGCTTGAAAGTATTCGATGATTGTAGATCCACGTACGAGAAATCTTATAAATTCCATGACATGACATGACTACCGTACGAGTCAAAATAGTCTTCGTGGTAAGGGTATTTCAGACAGAAAGTGGCCCAACGCATTCCACTCGCGAATATCAACGGTGTTTGATATAAACGATGTGTATCATTCCGAAGCACACTTGTGAATGCCAGTCTGAACTCAATCACAAGATTAAATGTAAGGCGTAGGGTTATTTATAACTCGCTAGTCATAAGTGTTCCCAACATGAAATAGACCTCCCACGTAGATGATAAACAACAGATGTTGGTATATTTATGTTATCTAAAACATGAACACTCACAAACAGCAGAGGGATATCGAGTTTCAAGTTGAAAGCGTGAATTTCGACCTGCGTGTATGGGATACTGATAACATGGCTCAACATTCTGTTGACCCCAGCGCTATCAGTCAATTCACTGACTTAAACCACAGTCACTCTACTAGGACGGTTAGGAAGCGCCGCGACATTCTATTGTACCCACCCTAAACATTGAAACAAGAGAGGTGTTAACAAGCTAAGAAGTCATTAGCATTAAACAGGCGACGGAAAACACGCGATTAATCATGAGACAGTGCGAGAGTTGCGTCATTTTCCCCACAAAGCATTGCAATACATGGCACTTTGACCTTTCAACGAAAAGCAGTCTCAAATGCGGAAATGAACATGCTTTGTATATACACGTTTTTCGCGAGAAAATCTTGCTGTCTTGTACGGCATTCTTAAATTATAAATAGTTAATAGAATACTATATTAGTGAATTTTCCCCAAAAAATCGCCCCTGTCTCGACTGAATCAAAAAACAGTGCGAACATGTTGAACGGGATTTGTATCAGTCGTCAAATAAAGCGAATGGAGGGATATGAAAGCACGACAATCAAAAATCTCTTTTGTACGATTACCTCCTATAAAAACTATGCAATAAAGCAACACGGCGACCATCTCCATAGACGAAAACATGCAAAACTTCGCCATAAAGTGACTCTAAAAACACACAAAAAATACGAGAATGGACAAAGGAATATTGTAAAGGTTTGCAGACATCAATGTTTTTAGCGATAAAATTGTTTCTAAACTGAGTGAGGGGTTTATTTTACGGACCGAAAGACTGTTAGAGATCAAGACAAAGAGACTGTCAACAAAACACCGTTTTTCTCGAGTAAAGCATCTTCAAGATTGCAAAAGAATGCTCATCTGAAAAATACAATATCACTCCTAGTCACAGTTCAGTTGAGATTGTAGTTTGATGTAAAAATAAAGCACAATTTAAAAAAGTTCACGGTCTTCTCGAGGGTCTTCTTGAGCAACATCGAACGCAATAAATAAAGGTGAAAAATAGCGCCTTCCAATGACAAATACGCCATAATTTTGAGACCAGCGTGGGTTCTCAGAAGCTGCTCGTTCACACCTTTAACCAATAGCGCTTCCTAACCGTCCTAGTAGAGTGACTGTGCTTAAATTAGTTTTATCGATTAGCCTTTGCTAAAATACTACCGTCATTTTCTACGTCATTAAAAAAACATGGCCCGCAGCGGAGGGATTTGAAATAAAACACGTTCAATCTCGTAATGACGCGTTCTCCGTGTCAATGTTACGATTATACTCGAAATTGACTCTTTGGGGGATAAAAACTGGATCAACTTGATTCAGTCAACATGAATCTGACCCAGGCAGTATGATGATTCCAGTCCGTCACCAATTCACTTGTCTGAAAAGGCACACCCCAAGAGTGTATGACGCCTTGTCTCAATTCAGGCCGAATCAAAGACTGTGCACGCCGTCGATCTATATCTGTGATCGGTGTAGACGAGAAACATTCCACCACTCTGATCGTTTTTATATCATCGGTAATTCAGTGTACCGCTCGAATGTAATGCATCAATCAATAGTTTATTTTTGAAGGTTTATTTTACAATAACTGGAAAACCGACCGAAATCGCGAAATTTTAGGATTCAATCTTTACTCAGTCAAACATCAAAACTAAGTATTGAGTTCATTCTCTCTTCACTAATAAAATGGCAGTACTCAGCAAACTATCATTCATCGTTTTTTAAACATCATTTCGAGTATCCACGATTTCGAAATACTAGAAGAGGCAAGAACGAACGTTACATTTGAATGGTCAAATGACAAGGGGCTGACCCCGCTCGAACGTGCAACAGAATGTATTAAATACATTGACCCATTTGAAAAACAGAGTCAACCTCAAAACATTGAGAGCCATAGCCGATGCTTCAAAAAACGAGTTTCTCTTCAAATGGTTCAAAACCAAATTAAATGAAGCACTATGATTCGTCACAAATTACGCTGACATCCTTAGCAGCCTGGCAAAAGAAATCACTCAACTAACCTCACCACCAGATTCAAATTTCCACGAGCAACGACAAAAAAGAAACATTATAGGCGATCTCCTGTTCGAGGTAACGGGCTTGGCTTGGCTACAAAGAGACAATTGTAGTTACTAGCTCGCCAAATTGACCCATATTTCTAAGACAAAATTAACCAAATTTTGAAATTATACATATTTTAATACCAAACTTGCTATTTTTACCATCAAACTACTAAATCACTGTACGTATAATTACGTATACCATTGACAAATTCAGACTCCGCTTATAAATTATACTCGATTATGTCTTTACCACTAATTTAAAATAAACAGTTATATTGGAAAGAATGAGATGAAATTTTATTATTATCATTGTTGATTCAATAAGCAAACTGGAAGCGGGTCAAGAAATCGTAAATGTTTCATATTATAGAGATGGTGCGTAGTTTGTACTTTGACGGTAAACACGTACGCATTTTCAATGGCGAACATCGACCAGTAATAATGGTATATACTTTGTATGCTAATTCATGTTTAATAAAATGCGCTAAGTTTTGATTATTCCCAAGATGTACAGAGAGCACTCGCTTATCCATTAGGCAGATTCCACTATACAATTATAATATCCTGACCGCATTGTTTACACTCTCGTAAATTGACTGTTTGACGTGACTGGGGCACCGGTGGACGAGGAATGCGTGCGTGCACATTACATTTCGTCAACACTTTCATTCATAATAGTATCACTTGTAATATGGCGTAATATCAATCGACGATCCTCAAAATACTGTATGTATGTATGCACGTTGTAGTTCGAATGATTAGATATTTCTTTTATTTTGCCATTTTTGTCGATTCTTTCATTATGAACAGTGTTGACTTGCTCTCGAAATAAATACTTTTACACCGATGTTACCGTTTTTAATGTTTATAGTGTATACGTGAAAGATATTCGCCTTTGAAATAATAATTGAAGACACAACTATATAGTCTTCAAATCAGCTGGGTGTTATTATTGAAGTAACGCACGACGCGTGATATTGTTTTAATGGGGTCTGATCGCGTTTCATAACTCCTGTATTGAATAATGCCATGAATCAAATTGTCCTAACAACATGGTAAACACGGGTCAGCAATAAGTAGCTATTTTATCGGTGAGGAAAGATCTGCTTCTTGATTGCGATTATGATTATGTCTAATATAATGTATAATAATCTATTACTTTACGTACACAACTTGAAGCGGGCTTTTCAATTCAACTCACTGCGGCCGTACACAAACATGGCTAGTTCCCCCTTCGAAAGAGTGCGTGCGTGTGCTGCGTTAGCAACATTATCTGTGACCACTGAGCTTTTCAAATATTTACAAAGCACGATGTGATAACTGAGGTGGTAAACTGACCATGATGTCAATATCCAACCATCTAATTTGCACAATAATAATTAAAATTGAAACCGTATTCATGCGTGGGATCTTGGTTGGAAATACAGCGAAGTAACAAAAAACCAGCAAAGTGTAACAATAATAAAATCACAAACATGTGAATGTAAAGCAAAAAAAAAAAAAATATTTGGTGGTTGGTTTAGGCATTTGGCATTTTAGGATTTTTTTTTCTTATCGTGCCCTGAATCAGATGTGGACGAATGTTCCTAGCTCAATGATTGTTTTGTCATTTTAACTTTTTAGTATACCTGTTAGGTGTTCATTATCTGTCCTAAAGTTGATTTTATTGTATTTAATATTTTAATCATGATTTTTTTGTTTCTTATTGTATAGATTACAAATGAGAAGATATTGTTTTTCGTTCTCAATTTTCTAGTTGTCACAAACTGAGCAAATTCAGTCTTCAGCTATAAGATTATATACAATAAAGTAACAAAAATAAGCAATGTGTAACAATAATAAAATCACAAACATTTGAATGTAAAGAAAAACAAAATTATTTTGTGGTTGGTTTAGGCATCTGGTATTTTAGTTTTTTTTCTTGTCGTAACCTGAAACAGATGTGGACGAATTTTCCTAGCTCAATGATTATTTTGTCATTTTAACTTCTTAGTATATCTGTTAGGTGTTCATCGTCCGTCCTAAAGTTGATTTTATTGTATTTAATATTTTAATCATGATTATTTCGTTCCTCCATGTATAGATTACAATTGAGAAGTTGTTTTTCGTTCTCAATTTTCTAGTTGTCACAAACTGGGCAAATTTAGTCTTCAGCTATAAAGTTATTATATCTACCCCTTTCCATTTGAAGGGTATGAGCCCTTATTCCGAGTTTCGCCTTAGCGCAGCACTATGTTTTAGATTTTTGATTGTGGTGAGATATTTTTTATATGCAAATTCTGTTTTAATTTTTCTGTAGGTTCGTAACTTGTTTTTATGATGTGTACTTTTATTTGCATCATGTAATGTTTCTGTGCTATGAATTTCTAAAGGATTGTTCGAATTACCTGTCAATGTTTCAATGGTTTTCTTTTTTGTCATCCTGAGATTTATGTGTATTCCAAAATATTTTTTTTCCATAGTCAAATTGTCTAAAATCTGATTCATGTCTTTTACAAGGATATTTTCTCAACTCTAGCAGGCTTGCCAAATTTCTTGGTTTGCTATTTGCTGTGATTCATGTCTTTTACCCAGTTGTCTTTTCCCTTTTCGTCAATATGTATTCCAAGTTTGTGAGCTTCGTGAACTAGCGAGTTTGGGTTAGAATTATTTATTTTGATCCAATATTTCAATCTAGTTGCTATGGGGGAGGATATTTTCCCAACTCTAGCAGGCTAGCGAAATTTCTTGCTTTGCTATTTAATTTTAGAAGGTATTTGCAGTAATATATTTTCATTTTTTTTCCATTGGTCTAGACAGATTTGCCATAAGACGGGATTTTTGTGTGTGGATGTTCTCCCTCGTACAAATTTCATTTTTATGAAGTGAAATTTTATGCTGATGGGGGAGAACTTGAATATACAAAAACCTACATATACCTGCATAATAAAACACACAAATCAGGAATATTCATCGTAAAACAAGAAGTCCTTAAAGCTAGAGCAAAATGAAACAAATGCAGTTCTCAGAAAAACTAATTCCAATCAAAACACACCTAAAATATTCGATTCAATCGAAAACCAATTATGCGTTACAGTGAAATTGGTTAGGGTTAGAGTTAGGGTTAGGTCTCGTTTCTGTGTTTTAATCGAATCGTTTATGTACTCGTATTTTTCGTGGCGTTAAAAATAAATTTAACCACGCCGCACATTTACATGTATCTACGTATTTGTCGAGGTGTTAACAAAGATATATTTAATCACGCTAAACATTTATACACTACGCAACTATTTTCCTTACTCACATCGTATGTTTTTTTTGTGACGTTAAAAAAATACTCAACCATGTCATAAATATATACTCTATGTCAATATTTCATTCTTGTTTACTTCTTTTGTGCAATAAACTTCATTAGTTTTCAAAATGACGTGTATTTATTAACGTGTGTGTGTGTGTGTGTGTGTGTGTGTGTGTGAGCGCCCTCTACAACACATTCTGAAAAATCTTTCGTCCACGCCTGTCCAATTAAAAAAAAATAATTAAAAATAATTAAAACAAATTGATGGTAATTTATGCAAATGTATTCACGATGACCTCGACACGACCTCGTATTCACATCAATTTTATGTATGCAAATGTATGCACAATATCCCATTGTGACGTCATCCTCATTCAAATGAACCCCTTTACAGCCATGGTCCTCATTTATGCTAATTTATGCACGAATTCCCATTGTGACGTCATTATTTATGCTAAGCTATGCACGGCCTCCCATTGTGACATCATCAATCCCCGTATGACGTCATCGCATCCCAATATGAACAGCGCCCCGTATGACGTCATCGCATCCCAATATGAACAACGCCCTCATGGTCGTACCTATAGTAGCGCTTAAACTACTAAAGTTGCCTTGGAATTACGTTGATACAGTTTAACAATGCCGCCGCCGGTGATCTCTTACCGGTGTGCAACGTAGCCAAAATAAAAAGCATGATCATATGGACACTCCTATTACAAGACTGGTAGGAGGTAATACATTTTGGGCGAAAGTATTTCAATTAGTGACGGTACGGCCTGCTTGTCAAGTATGAACAAAATCAGCCAGGCCAAAGAAAAGGAGTTAAAAGACGTTGCTGTTGAACAGTTACTCCAAGTTTGAGGTTATTTTTTTCTATAATGAAAATAGAAACAGTAAATTTATGCCCACACTCAAGCTGAGTAGAATCAGCTACGTCCGTGCTTTTTATTCAAAGAAACGTAGGGCGAGACATTTGGCGCAATTACGTTGAACGAAAATACCTTCCCCCCTCCCAATTGGCTAGCGCCACCAAAGTCTGCATAGTTTATAACATCAGCTCTTGTAGAGGTCCACTTGGTTTAACTGGAATCCGTTTGTATTATTTGATTACAGGCATGGTTGTAACTATTCATAATTTTGCCTAGCAACTACAAGATAATATTACCTTACTTCCCAAAGTATAAGCCCCTCCCCCGAGTATAAGCCCATCCCTTTGTTTTTTGGACATTGAACGAGTTGAGGGCATCCCCGAGTATAGGCCCATGGTGTTTTTACCGGGCATCAACGACATTTATTAAAATATGCATGTAAAAAGTGTATTTCATTGCATAAAAATCATTATTGGTACAGTAGTTTGGTTCCAGTTTTTAAGAGAAAACTCGCATTAATTACATGAGAGTGCACGACCAGTACCAAGTACGTGACGGAACATAATTCACACGTTTTCTATTCTGTTACAGATGAACTCCGATGTTGCAATACTGAAATAATCCATATTTCTTTCGAGTAGTAGTTTTCTAAACGGCAAAAATGTGATCGTCAAGTCGTGAAACTTGGTCACCGATTATCGTTTTCATTTTCCGAATAATCTTATCTATTGTGTATGGGATGTGAACGAGCAAACTATTCTTCGACTTGACTTGTTGGCGACCGTGGAAGGTGTGAATACTTTCCTCGCCCTCAGTTTACCTTTCCAAAATTGCGAATCAATAGCTTTTAGGGGAAAACGTCACAGCTTTTGTCGAAATTAGTGTTAACAGGTCGCATTTTAACATCGCGGTAATTCACTTCCGCATTGCGTTGAAAAAGTAATTCGTCAATAATCGGAAAACTTCGACTGTATGACACAGCATTTTTATTGGTTAAGGAAAGACGTGATCTGTTAGGTCAAAGGAAGTTGTTCAGGTCAAACTATGATGAAACCATGGCGGAAATAGCTTTGTATCCAGAGTTTGCGTACGATCTTGCCTTCGACAGTTTTCCTACAGACCCTACCCATTTTTGTACCGTAAATTCAGACGGTATGTACATCGTATTGTAATAAAATGTTCGTATTTTTATGAACATGTTTGTTTCTTAATTGTAAAAAGTGTCGTGGAAATCAATGACTCGTTTCGCTGTTTTTTCTTTAAAAAAGACTACCGTAATATTCTTCCGAGACCGGCGCTGTGAGCGGAAAATGTAATTTAGATAATTTTTCGAGGTTGGGAAAATGGTTACAGTTTTAAACGCACCAAAAGTTTATTTTTTCTGAGGTGGTCCTCGAGTATAAGCCCACCCCTTATTTTTCCCGATTTTACATGTTCAGGACCCTGGGCTTATACTCGGGGAAGTACGGGTGTTAATCACACATTTTTGCCAGCCAAGGTGCATTTATTCGGCCTGGATTATTTACGTTATTACATATATTGACCTGGTAGGTTTTGTGGGTTGCCAAGTCCAAAAAAAGTTCATTAAATCATAGACCTTATAAGGTCTATGACGAAATGAACCAAAAAACATGCATTAGACGGACACAGTCAGCTGGCATCGGTGTCGCTGGGTGTATATGTTAAAGAGAAGTTGTGCAACCAAATTTGCCGAGTTGGCAGTTTCTCGCCGATTAAAAAATAACCAAGGCAAAAACTCACGGTTTTCAGCATTTTTGTAATAAAGACATTATTTTCTATCAAAAATCCGCCAAAAAAGGAATATTTCTACTAATTCTTGTGTTTTTTCGACGTTTTTCGAAAAACCTGCGATTAGGCTGCAAAAGTAAAACATTCCGAAGGGGTGAAACGAAAGATCCAAATTTAAAGCGTAAAAATAGAACGCGTATTTTGACCTCTATTATGTATACAAATTTTTATCTTTTTTTTGTTTTTATAAATGCTTTTTCGTTCCTTTACTTTTTATGTAGTTATTTTTCTTTTACTAATATATGTTTTGTAACCCTTTTCATCCCCTCCGGGGGATGTTGTGTGTTAATAAATAAAATAAAAATAAAAAAATGTGGCCAGCCAATGACTGAACACGATACGTTTGCGCATGTGCGGTCGTTCGCCTGGCGATGCTCTGGCGTTCCACCCCTCCGGAATGTTCTACTTGACCGTTACACCAAGTCACTGTACACACTGTACAAAAGTTGTCTCCTTGTACTATCTTTTGTACTACATTATATTGCGTAAAGCGCAAAGGCCTCTGGGAAGGAGATTGCGCTCTACTATGAGCATTCTGTGAAGGAAAACATTTTGTAATTGACAGTTTTTGATTCGAATTAAACCAACGTAAGAGCTGAGGCTAGCATGCATGAATGAAATTTCTTGGATATCCTTATTCTTAATTTTTGAAAAACAAAAAACACTATTTTTTGCAAATAAAATAGCAAATAAAAATAGTTATTGCACAATTCTTGATGATTTGATTCTTCAATTAGCCTTACCGTCTACCATATGCACCCAGCGACACAGATGCCAGCTGACCGATTAGAGACGTACGTATTCTCAAAGACAGACCAGAACAGAAAGTCAGAAGACAAGATTTGTTCATTAACATGGTGGGGGGGGGGACTCAGTTGTGAATCTGAAAATTCATTGTCCATTCTCGTTTGTGATTGATCCTTGCAACTTTTGGAGTTCCTTCTTTGAGAATACAAAATTTAATTTTCCAGTACTTAATCCATTTTTAACACTTTGCATATTCTATTGACATTGGATGTTCCATTGACTTTGCCCTTGAGCTAACTGATAACAGGCATTCAAAACAAGCACACAACAGCCAAAACATGCACTTTCATACAGAAAAAAAAGAAGTTGTGAGCAGACATTTTCATATGCAGGACATTAGTGATGATCTGATTTTGTTGCCTCTCCCCAGAGGACAGCATTACTGCATAGATGTTTAATTCCAGCCTTGATTAGAAAACCTAGTGCACACTCCAACTCTATGGTATAATATACCGGTACTAAAATGCCTGATCAACTTGGGCTCATGAGAATGGGACGGGAACAACCAGATATATTGCATCACTTGATTACAGGCATAATACCAACGTCCACAGTTAACACACATTCACAATAAATAACTACAGTTCTAGAAATATAATTCTTTATTATAAAAAAAAATAACTTAACAAAAGTACATTACCTGAATGTCACCCATCCCAATAATAACAATGACTTGGTTGTCATGATGTAAATTAGCTGAATTTCACCCATCCCAATAATAACAATGACTTGGTTGTCATGATGTAAATTAGCTGAATGTCACCCATCCCAATAATAACAATGACTTGGTTGTCATGATGTAAATTAGCTGAATTTCACCCATCCCAATAATAACAATGACTTGGTTGTCATGATGTAAATTAGCTGAATTTCACCCATCCCAATAATAACAATGACTTGGTTGTCATGATGTAAATTACCTGAATGTCACCCATCCCAATAATAACAATGACTTGGTGTCATGATGTAAATTAGCTGAATTTCACCCATCCCAATAATAACAATGACTTGGTTGTCATGATGTAAATTAGCTGAATTTCACCCATCCCAATAATAACAATGACTTGGTTGTCATGATGTAAATTACCTGAATTTCACCCATCCCAATAATAACAATGACTTGGTTGTCATGATGTAAATTAGCTGAATTTCACCCATCCCAATAATAACAATGACTTGGTTGTCATGATGTAAATTACCTGAATTTCACCCATCCCAATAATAACAATGACTTGGTTGTCATGATGTAAATTACCTGAATTTCACCCATCCCAATAATAACAATGACTTGGTTGTCATGATGTAAATTAGCTGAATTTCACCCATCCCAATAATAACAATGACTTGGTTGTCATGATGTAAATTAGCTGAATTTCACCCATCCCAATAATAACAATGACTTGGTCGTCATGATGTAAATTAGCTGAATTTCACCCATCCCAATAATAACAATGACTTGGTTGTCATGATGTAAATTACCTGAATGTCACCCATCCCAATAATAACAATGACTTGGTTGTCATGATGTAAATTACCTGAATGTCACCCATCCCAATAATAACAATGACTTGGTTGTCATGATGTAAATTACCTGAATGTCACCCATCCCAATAATAACAATGACTTGGTTGTCATGATGTAAATTACCTGAATGTCACCCATCCCAATAATAACAATGACTTGGTTGTCATGATGTAAATTACCTGAATGTCACCCATCCCAATAATAACAATGACTTGGTTGTCATGATGTAAATTACCTGAATTTCACCCATCCCAATAATAACAATGACTTGGTTGTCATGATGTAAATTAGCTGAATTTCACCCATCCCAATAATAACAATGACTTGGTTGTCATGATGTAAATTAGCTGAATTTCACCCATCCCACTAATAACAATGACTTGGTTGTCATAATGTAAATTAGCTGAATTTCACCCATCCCAATAATAACAATGACTTGGTTGTCATGATGTAAATTAGCTGAATTTCACCCATCCCAATAATAACAAGTCATTGTCAATGACACGTCCCCGTTCCGTTCATATTTGAGTGACATATACATTCAAAGCAGATCATGACCGAAATGCACCTGCATATGTACAACACATTGTACTAAATCTGAACAAAATCCATCCATGCATGACTGAGATCTGGTTCCGGAATTGTGAAAATACGAGATTTTAATGCATTTTCGGTCTTAAAATGGCCATCATTCAGCTATTGTTAAGCGGATCATGAAACAAATGCACATATCTATTTGTGACATGATGCACCATGTGTGTGTGAAGTTTGAACTTGATCAATCCAGACATGTCTTGGATACGGATCCAGAACTGAATTCTTTAAGAAAATGGCCGCCAGTCGGCCATTTCGAACTTGATCCGAAAAAAAAAATGACGTGCATCAAGGTCCTATTATGTTTAATGTAAGTACCGAATTTGAACGAAATCCGTCCATGTATAACTGAGATCCGGGTTCGGAATGGTGAAAATGTGCGATTTCAATGCATTTTCGGCCTTAAAGCGGCCGCCATTTGGCTATCGTTAATGGGATCATGAAACAAATGCACATACATATTTGTGACATGATGTACCTTGTGTGTGTGAAGTTTGAACTTGATCAATCCAGACATGTCTCGGATACGGATCCAGAACTGAATTCTTTAAAACAAAATGGCCGCCAGTCGGCCATTTCGAACTTGATCTGAAAAAAAAAATGACGTGCATCAAGGTCCTATTATGTTTAATGTATGTACCAAATTTGAATGAAATCCGTCCATGCATAACTGAGATCTGGGTCCGGAATGGTGAAAATGTGCGATTTCAATGCATTTTCGGCCTTAAAGCGGCCGCCATTTGGCTATCGTTAATGGGATCATGAAACAAATGCACATACATATTTGTGACATGATGTACCTTGTGTGTGTGAAGTTTGAACTTGATCAATCCAGACATGTCTTGGATACGGATCCAGAACTGAATTCTTTAAAACAAAATGGCCGCCAGTCGGCCATTTCGAACTTGATCTGAAAAAAAAAATGACGTGCATCAAGGTCCTATTATGTTTAATGTATGTACCAAATTTGAACGAAATCCGTCCATGCATAACTGAGATCCGGGTCCGGAATGGTGAAAATGTGCCATTTTGATGCATTTTCAGCCTTAAAATGGCCGCTATTCGGCTATCGTTAATCGGATCATGAAAAAAATGCATGTGCATATGTCCCATATAATGTGTGATGTATGAGTGAAGTTTGAACATAATCGGTCCATGCATGTTCGAGATACAGGTGATCACGGACGGACAGACGGACGGACGGACGGACGGACGGACGCACACAGGGCAAAACATAAGTCCCCGTTTTAGGACTCCGTCCGAACGGGGACTAACAATGACTTGGTTGTCATGATGTAAATTACCTGAATTTCACCCATCCCAATAATAACAATGACTTGGTTGTCATGATGTAAATTACCTGAATGTCACCCATCCCAATAATAACAATGACTTGGTTGTCATGATGTAAATTACCTGAATTTCACCCATCCCAATAATAACAATGACTTGGTTGTCATGATGTAAATTACCTGAATTTCACCCATCCCAATAATAACAATGACTTGGTTGTCATGATGTAAATTAGCTGAATTTCACCCATCCCAATAATAACAAGTCATTGTCAATGACACGTCCCCGTTCCGTTCATATTTGAGTGACATATACATTCAAAGCAGATCATGACCGAAATGCACCTGCATATGTACAACACATTGTGCTAAATCTGAACAAAATCCATCCATGCATGACTGAGATCCGGTTCTGGAATTGTGAAAATACGTGATTTTGATGCATTTTCGGCCTTAAATTGGCCATCATTCCGCTATTGTTAAGCAGATCATGAAACAAATGCACATATCTATTTGTGACATGATGTACCATGTGTGTGTGAAGTTTGAACTTGATCAATCCAGACATGTCTTGGATACGGATCCAGAACTGAATTCTTTACAGTCGGCCATTTCGAACTTGATCCGAAAAAAAAGAAAGACGTGCATCAAGGTCCTATTATGTTTAATGTATGTACCAAATTTGAACAAAATCCATCCATGCATAACTGAGATATGGGTCCGGAATGGTGAAAATGTGCGATTTCAATGCATTTTCGGCCTTAAAGCGGCCCCCATTTGGCTATCGTTAATGAGATCATGAAACAAATGCACATACATATTTGTGACATGATGTACCTTGTGTGTGTGAAGTTTGAACTTGATCAATCCAGACATGTCTCGGATACGGATCCAGAACTGAATTCTTTAAAACAAAATGGCCGCCAGTCGGCTATTTCGAACTTGATCCGAAAAAAAAAATGACGTGCATCAAGGTCCTATTATGTTTAATGTATGTACCAAATTTGAACAAAATCCATCCATGCATAACTGAGATATGGGTCCGGAATGGTGAAAATGTGCGATTTCAATGCATTTTCGGCCTTAAAGCGGCCCCCATTTGGCTATCGTTAATGAGATCATGAAACAAATGCACATACATATTTGTGACATGATGTACCTTGTGTGTGTGAAGTTTGAACTTGATCAATCCAGACATGTCTCGGATACGGATCCAGAACTGAATTCTTTAAAACAAAATGGCCGCCAGTCGGCTATTTCGAACTTGATCCGAAAAAAAAAATGACGTGCATCAAGGTCCTATTATGTTTAATGTATGTACCAAATTTGAATGAAATCCGTCCATGCATAACTGAGATCCGGGTCCGGAATGGTGAAAATGTGCGATTTCAATGCATTTTCGGCCTTAAAGCAGCTGCCATTTGGCTATCGTTAATGAGATCATGAAACAAATGCACATACATATTTGTGACATGATGTATCTTGTGTGTGTGAAGTTTGAACTCGATCAATCCAAGCATGTCTCAGATACGGATCCAGAACTGAATTCTTTAAAACAAAATGGCCGCCAGTCGGCCATTTCGAACCCGATCCAAAAAAAAAATGACGTGCATCAAGGTCCTATTATGTTTAATGTATGTACCAAATTTGAACAAAATCCGTCCATGCATAACTGAGATCCGGGTCCGGAATGGTGAAAATGTGCGATTTTGATGCATTTTCGGCCTTAAAATGGCCGCTATTCGGCTATCGTTAATCGGATCATGAAAAAAATGCATGTGCATATGTCCCATATAATGTGTGATGTATGAGTGAAGTTTGAACTTAATCGGTCCATGCATGTTCGAGATACAGGTGATCACGGACGCACGGACGCACACAGGGCAAAACATAAGTCCCCGTTTTCGGACTGCGTCCGAACGGGGACTAACAATGACTTGGTTGTCATGATGTAAATTAGCCGAATTTCACCCATCCCAATAATAACAATGACTTGGTTGTCATGATGTAAATTAGCTGAATTTCACCCATCCCAATAATAACAATGACTTGGTTGTCATGATGTAAATTACCTGAATTTCACCCATCCCAATAATAACAATGACTTGGTTGTCATGATGTAAATTAGCTGAATTTCACCCATCCCAATAATAACAATGACTTGGTTGTCATGATGTAAATTAGCTGAATTTCACCCATCCCAATAATAACAAGTCATTGTCAATGACACGTCCCCGTTCCGTTCATATTTGAGTGACATATACATTCAAAGCAGATCATGACCGAAATGCACCTGCATATGTACAACACATTGTACTAAATCTGAACAAAATCCATCCATGCATGACTGAGATCTGGTTCCGGAATTGTGAAAATACGAGATTTTAATGCATTTTCGGCCTTAAAATGGCCATCATTCAGCTATTGTTAAGCGGATCATGAAACAAATGCACATATCTATTTGTGACATGGTGCACCATGTGTGTGTGAAGTTTGAACTTGATCAATCCAGACATGTCTTGGATACGGATCCAGAACTGAATTCTTTAAGAAAATGGCCGCCAGTCGGCCATTTCGAACATGATCCGGAAAAAAAAATGACGTGCATCAAGGTCCTATTATGTTTAATGTAAGTACCAAATTTGAATGAAATCCGTCCATGCATAACTGAGATCCGGGTTCGGAATTGTGAAAATGTGCGATTTCAATGCATTTTCGGCCTTAAAGCGGCCGCCATTTGGCTATCGTTAATGGGATCATGAAACAAATGCGCATACATATTTATGACATGATGTACCTTGTGTGTGTGAAGTTTGAACTTGATCAATCCAGACATGTCTCGGATACGGATCCAGAACTGAATTCTTTAAAACAAAATGGCCGCCAGTCGGCCATTTCGAACATGATCCGGAAAAAAAAATGACGTGCATCAAGGTCCTATTATGTTTAATGTAAGTACCAAATTTGAATGAAATCCGTCCATGCATAACTGAGATCCGGGTTCGGAATTGTGAAAATGTGCGATTTCAATGCATTTTCGGCCTTAAAGCGGCCGCCATTTGGCTATCGTTAATGGGATCATGAAACAAATGCACATACATATTTGTGACATGATGTACCTTGTGTGTGTGAAGTTTGAACTTGATCAATCCAGACATGTCTCGGATACGGATCCAGAACTGAATTCTTTAAAACAAAATGGCCGCCAGTCGGCCATTTCGAACTTGATCCGGAAAAAAAAATGACGTGCATCAAGGTCCTATTATGTTTAATGTATGTACCAAATTTGAACGAAATCCGTCCATGCATAACTGAGATCCGGGTCCGGAATGGTGAAAATGTGCGATTTTGATGCATTTTCGGCCTTAAAATGGCCGCTATTCGGCTATCGTTAATCGGATCATGAAAACAACCAGCCTGTCGGCTGAGATAGCTCCGCTGTTAGCAATGCACATGGCAATTAAAGAACAGAAGATATCATTAGAAAATGAACAAATCTGAGAGAGGTCCACATGTAGTTACCTATATGTATAATATATCAAAGCAATTGGACTTGCGGTTTTCAACAAGAAGTCGAAAATATCACTTTTTACCAAAAATTACAAAAATATTCATCAAAATTAGAGAATTAAAGATATCATTATAAAATGAACAAATCTGAGAGAGGTCCACATGTAGTACCTATATATGTAATATCAAAGCAATTGGACTTGCGGTTTTCAACAAGTCGAAAATATCACTTTTTACCAAAAATTACAAAAATATTCACCGAAATTAGAGAATTAAAGATATCATTACAAAATGAACAAATATGAGAGAGGTCCACATGTAGTACCAATATATGTAATATCAAAGCAATTGGACTTGCGGTTTTCAACAAGAAGTCGAAAATATCACTTTTTACCAAAAATTACAAAAATATTCACCAAAATTAGAGAATTAAAGATATCATTACAAAATGAACAAATCTGAGAGAGGTCCACATGTAGTACCTATATATGTAATATCAAAGCAATTGGACTTGCGGTTTTCAACAAGAAGTCGAAAATATCACTTTTTACCAAAAATTACAAAAATATTCACCAAAATTAGAGAATTGAAGATATCATTACAAAATGAACAAATCTGAGAGAGGTCGACATGTAGTACCTATATATGTAATATCAAAGCAATTGGACTTGCGGTTTTCAACAAGAAGTCGAAAATATCACTTTTTACCAAAAATGACAAAAATATTCACCAAAATTATAGAATTAAAGATATCATTACAAAATGAACAAATCTGAGAGAGGTCCACATGTAGTACCTATATATGTAATATCAAAGCAATTGCACTTGCGGTTTTCAACAAGAAGTCGAAAATATAACTTTTTACAAAAAATGACAAAAATATTCACCAAAATTAGAGAATTGAAGATATCATCATGAAATGAACAAATCTGAGAGAGGTCTACCCAAGGTACATATACACCAAGTATCAAAGCATTCAGGCTTGTAGTTTTCAAGAAGAAGTCGAAAAAGTAAAACATTGACACGGACGACGACGGACGAACGACGACGGACAATCACTCATATGATAAGCTCCGCTCGACAAAGTCGACAGCGGAGCTAAAAATGCATGTGCATATGTCCCATATAATGTGTGATGTATAAGTGAAGTTTGAACATAATCGGTCCATGCATGTTCGAGATACAGGTGATCACGGACGCACGGACGGACGCACACAGGGCAAAACATAAGTCCCCTTTTTCGGACTCCGTCCAAACGGGGACTAACAATGACTTGGTTGTCATGATGTAAATTAGCTGAATTTCACCCATCCCAATAATAACAATGACTTGGTTGTCATGATGTAAATTAGCTGAATTTCACCCATCCCAATAATAACAAGTCATTGTCAATGACACGTCCCCGTTCCGTTCATATTTGAGTGACATATACATTCAAAGCAGATCATGACCGAAATGCACCTGCATATGTACAACACATTGTGCTAAATCTGAACAAAATCCATCCATGCATGACTGAGATCCGGTTCTGGAATTGTGAAAATATGTGATTTTGATGCATTTTCAGCCTTAAAATGGCCATCATTCCGCTATTGTTAAGCAGATCATGAAACAAATGCACATATCTATTTGTGACATGATGTACCATGTGTGTGTGAAGTTTGAACTTGATCAATCCAGACATGTCTTGGATACGGATCCAGAACTGAATTCTTTAACAAAATGGCCGCCAGTCGGCCATTTCGAATTTGATCCGAAAAAAAAAAAAGACGTGCATCAAGGTCCTATTATGTTTAATGTATGTACCAAATTTGAACAAAATCCATCCATGCATAACTGAGATACGGGTCCGGAATGGTGAAAATGTGCGATTTCAATGCATTTTCGGCCTTAAAGCGGCCCCCATTTGGCTATCGTTAATGAGATCATGAAACAAATGCACATACATATTTGTGACATGATGTACCTTGTGTGTGTGAAGTTTGAACTTGATCAATCCAGACATGTCTCGGATACGGATCCAGAACTGAATTCTTTAAAACAAAATGGCCGCCAGTCGGCTATTTTGAACTTGATCCGAAAAAAAATGACGTGCATCAAGGTCCTATTATGTTTAATGTATGTACCAAATTTGAATGAAATCCGTCCATGCATAACTGAGATCCGGGTCCGGAATGGTGAAAATGTGCGATTTCAATGCATTTTCGGCCTTAAAGCGACCGCCATTTGGCTATCGTTAATGAGATCATGAAACAAATGCACATACATATTTGTGACATGATGTAACTTGTGTGTGTGAAGTTTGAACTTGATCAATCCAAGCATGTCTCAGATACGGATCCAGAACTGAATTCTGTAAAACAAAATGGCCGCCAGTCGGCCATTTCGAACCCGATCCAAAAAAAAAAATGACGTGCATCAAGGTCCTATTATGTTTAATGTATGTACCAAATTTGAACAAAATCCGTCCATGCATAACTGAGATCCGGGTCCGGAATGGTGAAAATGTGCGATTTTGATGCATTTTCGGCCTTAAAATGGCCGCTATTCGGCTATCGTTAATGAGATCATGAAACAAATGCACATACATATTTGTGACATGATGTACCTTGTGTGTGTGAAGTTTGAACTTGATCAATCCAGACATGTCTCGGATACGGATCCAGAACTGAATTCTTTAAAACAAAATGGCCGCCAGTCGGCCATTTCGAACTTGATCCGGAAAAAAAAATGACGTGCATCAAGGTCCTATTATGTTTAATGTATGTACCAAATTTGAACGAAATCCGTCCATGCATAACTGAGATCCGGGTCCGGAATGGTGAAAATGTGCGATTTTGATGCATTTTCGGCCTTAAAATGGCCGCTATTCGGCTATCGTTAATCGGATCATGAAAACAACCAGCCTGTCGGCTGAGATAGCTCCGCTGTTAGCAATGCACATGGCAATTAAAGAACAGAAGATATCATTAGAAAATGAACAAATCTGAGAGAGGTCCACATGTAGTTACCTATATGTATAATATATCAAAGCAATTGGACTTGCGGTTTTCAACAAGAAGTCGAAAATATCACTTTTTACCAAAAATTACAAAAATATTCATCAAAATTAGAGAATTAAAGATATCATTATAAAATGAACAAATCTGAGAGAGGTCCACATGTAGTACCTATATATGTAATATCAAAGCAATTGGACTTGCGGTTTTCAACAAGTCGAAAATATCACTTTTTACCAAAAATTACAAAAATATTCACCGAAATTAGAGAATTAAAGATATCATTACAAAATGAACAAATCTGAGAGAGGTCCACATGTAGTACCAATATATGTAATATCAAAGCAATTGGACTTGCGGTTTTCAACAAGAAGTCGAAAATATCACTTTTTACCAAAAATTACAAAAATATTCACCAAAATTAGAGAATTAAAGATATCATTACAAAATGAACAAATCTGAGAGAGGTCCACATGTAGTACCTATATATGTAATATCAAAGCAATTGGACTTGCGGTTTTCAACAAGAAGTCGAAAATATCACTTTTTACCAAAAATTACAAAAATATTCACCAAAATTAGAGAATTGAAGATATCATTACAAAATGAACAAATCTGAGAGAGGTCGACATGTAGTACCTATATATGTAATATCAAAGCAATTGGACTTGCGGTTTTCAACAAGAAGTCGAAAATATCACTTTTTACCAAAAATGACAAAAATATTCACCAAAATTATAGAATTAAAGATATCATTACAAAATGAACAAATCTGAGAGAGGTCCACATGTAGTACCTATATATGTAATATCAAAGCAATTGCACTTGCGGTTTTCAACAAGAAGTCGAAAATATAACTTTTTACAAAAAATGACAAAAATATTCACCAAAATTAGAGAATTGAAGATATCATCATGAAATGAACAAATCTGAGAGAGGTCTACCCAAGGTACATATACACCAAGTATCAAAGCATTCAGGCTTGTAGTTTTCAAGAAGAAGTCGAAAAAGTAAAACATTGACACGGACGACGACGGACGAACGACGACGGACAATCACTCATATGATAAGCTCCGCTCGACAAAGTCGACAGCGGAGCTAAAAATGCATGTGCATATGTCCCATATAATGTGTGATGTATAAGTGAAGTTTGAACATAATCGGTCCATGCATGTTCGAGATACAGGTGATCACAGACGCACGGACGGACGCACACAGGGCAAAACATAAGTCCCCTTTTTCGGACTCCGTCCAAACGGGGACTAACAATGACTTGGTTGTCATGATGTAAATTAGCTGAATTTCACCCATCCCAATAATAACAATGACTTGGTTGTCATGATGTAAATTAGCTGAATTTCACCCATCCCAATAATAACAAGTCATTGTCAATGACACGTCCCCGTTCCGTTCATATTTGAGTGACATATACATTCAAAGCAGATCATGACCGAAATGCACCTGCATATGTACAACACATTGTGCTAAATCTGAACAAAATCCATCCATGCATGACTGAGATCCGGTTCTGGAATTGTGAAAATATGTGATTTTGATGCATTTTCAGCCTTAAAATGGCCATCATTCCGCTATTGTTAAGCAGATCATGAAACAAATGCACATATCTATTTGTGACATGATGTACCATGTGTGTGTGAAGTTTGAACTTGATCAATCCAGACATGTCTTGGATACGGATCCAGAACTGAATTCTTTAACAAAATGGCCGCCAGTCGGCCATTTCGAATTTGATCCGAAAAAAAAAAAAGACGTGCATCAAGGTCCTATTATGTTTAATGTATGTACCAAATTTGAACAAAATCCATCCATGCATAACTGAGATACGGGTCCGGAATGGTGAAAATGTGCGATTTCAATGCATTTTCGGCCTTAAAGCGGCCCCCATTTGGCTATCGTTAATGAGATCATGAAACAAATGCACATACATATTTGTGACATGATGTACCTTGTGTGTGTGAAGTTTGAACTTGATCAATCCAGACATGTCTCGGATACGGATCCAGAACTGAATTCTTTAAAACAAAATGGCCGCCAGTCGGCTATTTTGAACTTGATCCGAAAAAAAATGACGTGCATCAAGGTCCTATTATGTTTAATGTATGTACCAAATTTGAATGAAATCCGTCCATGCATAACTGAGATCCGGGTCCGGAATGGTGAAAATGTGCGATTTCAATGCATTTTCGGCCTTAAAGCGACCGCCATTTGGCTATCGTTAATGAGATCATGAAACAAATGCACATACATATTTGTGACATGATGTACCTTGTGTGTGTGAAGTTTGAACTTGATCAATCCAAGCATGTCTCAGATACGGATCCAGAACTGAATTCTGTAAAACAAAATGGCCGCCAGTCGGCCATTTCGAACCCGATCCAAAAAAAAAAATGACGTGCATCAAGGTCCTATTATGTTTAATGTATGTACCAAATTTGAACAAAATCCGTCCATGCATAACTGAGATCCGGGTCCGGAATGGTGAAAATGTGCGATTTTGATGCATTTTCGGCCTTAAAATGGCCGCTATTCGGCTATCGTTAATGAGATCATGAAACAAATGCACATACATATTTGTGACATGATGTACCTTGTGTGTGTGAAGTTTGAACTTGATCAATCCAAGCATGTCTCAGATACGGATCCAGAACTGAATTCTTTAAAACAAAATGGCCGCCAGTCGGCCATTTCGAACTTGATCCGGAAAAAAAAATGACGTGCATCAAGGTCCTATTATGTTTAATGTATGTACCAAATTTGAACAAAATCCGTCCATGCATAACTGAGATCCGGGTCCGGAATGGTGAAAATGTGCGATTTTGATGCATTTTCGGCCTTAAAATGGCCGCTATTCGGCTATCGTTAATCGGATCATGAAAACAACCAGCCTGTCGGCTGAGATAGCTCCGCTGTTAGCAATGCACATGGCAATTAAAGAACAGAAGATATCATTAGAAAATGAACAAATCTGAGAGAGGTCCACATGTAGTTACCTATATGTATAATATATCAAAGCAATTGGACTTGCGGTTTTCAACAAGAAGTCGAAAATATCACTTTTTACCAAAAATTACAAAAATATTCACCAAAATTAGAGAATTAAAGATATCATTATAAAATGAACAAATCTGAGAGAGGTCCACATGTAGTACCTATATATGTAATATCAAAGCAATTGGACTTGCGGTTTTCAACAAGAAGTCGAAAATATCACTTTTTACCAAAAATTACAAAAATATTCACCAAAATTAGAGAATTGAAGATATCATTACAAAATGAACAAATCTGAGAGAGGTCGACATGTAGTACCTATATATGTAATATCAAAGCAATTGGACTTGCGGTTTTCAACAAGAAGTCGAAAATATCACTTTTTACCAAAAATGACAAAAATATTCACCAAAATTATAGAATTAAAGATATCATTACAAAATGAACAAATCTGAGAGAGGTCCACATGTAGTACCTATATATGTAATATCAAAGCAATTGCACTTGCGGTTTTCAACAAGAAGTCGAAAATATAACTTTTTACAAAAAATGACAAAAATATTCACCAAAATTAGAGAATTGAAGATATCATCATGAAATGAACAAATCTGAGAGAGGTCTACCCAAGGTACATATACACCAAGTATCAAAGCATTCAGGCTTGTAGTTTTCAAGAAGAAGTCGAAAAAGTAAAACATTGACACGGACGACGACGGACGAACGACGACGGACAATCACTCATATGATAAGCTCCGCTCGACAAAGTCGACAGCGGAGCTAAAAATGCATGTGCATATGTCCCATATAATGTGTGATGTATAAGTGAAGTTTGAACATAATCGGTCCATGCATGTTCGAGATACAGGTGATCACGGACGCACGGACGGACGGACGCACACAGGGCAAAACATATGTCCCCTTTTTCGGACTCCGTCCAAACGGGGACTAACAATGACTTGGTTGTCATGATGTAAATTAGCTGAATTTCACCCATCCCAATAATAACAATGACTTGGTTGTCATGATGTAAATTAGCTGAATTTCACCCATCCCAATAATAACAAGTCATTGTCAATGACACGTCCCCGTTCCGTTCATATTTGAGTGACATATACATTCAAAGCAGATCATGACCGAAATGCACCTGCATATGTACAACACATTGTGCTAAATCTGAACAAAATCCATCCATGCATGACTGAGATCCGGTTCTGGAATTGTGAAAATATGTGATTTTGATGCATTTTCAGCCTTAAAATGGCCATCATTCCGCTATTGTTAAGCAGATCATGAAACAAATGCACATATCTATTTGTGACATGATGTACCATGTGTGTGTGAAGTTTGAACTTGATCAATCCAGACATGTCTTGGATACGGATCCAGAACTGAATTCTTTAACAAAATGGCCGCCAGTCGGCCATTTCGAATTTGATCCGAAAAAAAAAAAAGACGTGCATCAAGGTCCTATTATGTTTAATGTATGTACCAAATTTGAACAAAATCCATCCATGCATAACTGAGATACGGGTCCGGAATGGTGAAAATGTGCGATTTCAATGCATTTTCGGCCTTAAAGCGGCCCCCATTTGGCTATCGTTAATGAGATCATGAAACAAATGCACATACATATTTGTGACATGATGTACCTTGTGTGTGTGAAGTTTGAACTTGATCAATCCAGACATGTCTCGGATACGGATCCAGAACTGAATTCTTTAAAACAAAATGGCCGCCAGTCGGCTATTTTGAACTTGATCCGAAAAAAAATGACGTGCATCAAGGTCCTATTATGTTTAATGTATGTACCAAATTTGAATGAAATCCGTCCATGCATAACTGAGATCCGGGTCCGGAATGGTGAAAATGTGCGATTTCAATGCATTTTCGGCCTTAAAGCGACCGCCATTTGGCTATCGTTAATGAGATCATGAAACAAATGCACATACATATTTGTGACATGATGTACCTTGTGTGTGTGAAGTTTGAACTTGATCAATCCAAGCATGTCTCAGATACGGATCCAGAACTGAATTCTGTAAAACAAAATGGCCGCCAGTCGGCCATTTCGAACCCGATCCAAAAAAAAAAATGACGTGCATCAAGGTCCTATTATGTTTAATGTATGTACCAAATTTGAACAAAATCCGTCCATGCATAACTGAGATCCGGGTCCGGAATGGTGAAAATGTGCGATTTTGATGCATTTTCGGCCTTAAAATGGCCGCTATTCGGCTATCGTTAATGAGATCATGAAACAAATGCACATACATATTTGTGACATGATGTACCTTGTGTGTGTGAAGTTTGAACTTGATCAATCCAGACATGTCTCGGATACGGATCCAGAACTGAATTCTTTAAAACAAAATGGCTGCCAGTCGGCCATTTCGAACCCGATCCAAAAAAAAAATGACGTGCATCAAGGTCCTATTATGTTTAATGTATGTACCAAATTTGAACAAAATCCGTCCATGCATAACTGAGATCCGGGTCCGGAATGGTGAAAATGTGCGATTTTGATGCATTTTCGGCCTTAAAATGGCCGCTATTCGGCTATCGTTAATCGGATCATGAAAAAAATGCATGTGCATATGTCCCATATAAGGTGTGATGTATGAGTGAAGTTTGAACTTAATCGGTCCATGCATGTTCAAGATACAGGTGATCACGGACGCACGGACGCACGGACGCACGGACGCACACAGGGCAAAACATAAGTCCCCGTTTTCGGACTGCGTCCGAACGGGGACTAACAATGACTTGGTTGTCATGATGTAAATTAGCTGAATTTCACCCATCCCAATAATAACAATGACTTGGTTGTCATGATGTAAATTAGCTGAATTTCACCCATCCCAATAATAACAATGACTTGGTTGTCATGATGTAAATTAGCTGAATTTCACCCATCCCAATAATAACAATGACTTGGTTGTCATGATGTAAATTAGCTGAATGTCACCCATCCCAATAATAACAATGACTTGGTTGTCATGATGTAAATTACCTGAATTTCACCCATCCCAATAATAACAATGACTTGGTTGTCATGATGTAAATTACCTGAATGTCACCCATCCCAATAATAACAATGACTTGGTTGTCATGATGTAAATTACCTGAATTTCATCCATCCCAATAATAACAATGACTTGGTTGTCATGATGTAAATTAGCTGAATTTCACCAATCCCAATAATAACAATGACTTGGTTGTCATGATGTAAATTAGCTGAATTTCACCCATCCCAATAATAACAATGACTTGGTTGTCATGATGTAAATTAGCCGAATTTCACCCATCCCAATAATAACAATGACTTGGTTGTCATGATGTAAATTAGCTGAATTTCACCCATCCCAATAATAACAATGACTTGGTTGTCATGATGTAAATTAGCTGAATTTCACCCATCCCAATAATAACAATGACTTGGTTGTCATGATGTAAATTAGCTGAATTTCACCCATCCCAATAATAACAATGACTTGGTTGTCATGATGTAAATTACCTGAATTTCACCCATCCCAATAATAACAATGACTTGGTTGTCATGATGTAAATTAGCTGAATTTCACCCATCCCAATAATAACAATGACTTGGTTGTCGTGATGTAAATTAGCTGATATACACAGACAGATCTGAAGTTCAACTAAAGGTTGCAATTTTGGCAAGATATGCAATATACACAATGTATTTCATGAATAAATTGCAAAATATGCAGATTAATAGATTCAAACTAACAATGTGATATAAAAACCTTATAAAGTTATTCAATATTGAGTGAGAATACTACAATGGTGCATTAAAACAATGAACTCAGTAACACGCATCTTCTACCTCAGGCACCATAGCATGTTGACTGGTATACTTACCTCATACATCAAACCCACATGTATCCAATATATTGACCTATTTAGCATATTAATGAGTGTATTATTCATCATCTCATAATAAATACACACCTCCAATGCTCATAAAGACCTAAAATTGGAAGAAAAGCAGTGAATTACACAGATAAACCTGAATCTGTCCATTTATCTTTTCATTAAGGTAAGGTTAATGTTTGTGTGTATTTGCGAAGCGATTCACCAGGCTATTTTTGAATGGACTGAGAAGGACATTTTGAATGGCTGGATTCGAGGATACTATAATCCAAGAAAGCATAGAAAGGACTTCCTGTGTACCTTGAGTATTGGGGGCAGGATATAAGTATAGGAAATATCATGATTACTTGCCTAGTAACATGGTGTTGCCATGGTAAACAAAGCCATGACTATATAGAATTACACACTTTGAGATGCAAAATTTAAAAAATCTGATTCACAGAAAATTTAATAACTCACAGTGAAGCACTTTTGGCTGCAAGGTCGCTACCATGGAATACCATGACATTAATGCCCCCCCCCCCCCCAACACAGCACAGCCTCTCTACATTGACCAAACCCTGAAGATTGGGGGGGGGTCCCCCGTTGACCTGAACTTCAACATAGTTGTCTAATACCAGCAAACATATATACACTGAAATGACCTTGACCTGAAATACATTTTTTTTAAAAACAGGTAGTTCAGAACCCAACACAATGTGTACTGAAAAATACCATGGGAAGCATTTGCCCAGGTATTTCAGTACTACTGTATACTGAAATGATTCAGTAAAAATTATAACCAGCGAATTTACCTTTTTTCCTACATTTTACATTCAACTAGTCAGAAACCAGTGAAAATAAATTCCATACAAAACACTCAAAGTCTTTTCAGCAAAAATTAATTTTTAAAAATATAAGTATTATGCAAACACGGTAAATATTTAATCCGATTTCAACCACAAACCAACCAAGTTTGGGGATTATTACAGTATCAATTTTCATTTAAATCTTGATAGTGCCTCTTGAGATACAAGTGGAATGGCTGAAGATCACATACATATGTAATAGACATAATAAACAAGTGGATTATCCCAGACCGTCTGTGTACCAAAATCCATTCAAAACAGTTAAAGGGAAACCTCTCAATCCTATGGATTGCACCACGTGCTCATGGGTAATTAACGCCTCTGTCCACTAAGTAAATGAATGTTTATTATGCTCGCTTACTTACTCAAACTGTGATTGACAGGCATTTTGCATTCATTAGCCGCCATTTTAAACTCCTGTTTACTTGTCGCGGCACGTTTCGATCGAAAACAACATTTATACATCAAAAGCTCAACCAGATGAGTGTAGTCGCTAGCACACATATTCATGTCCCCGTAGATATGTATTTGGAATCACAGCTTGATCCCAAACATCGTAAATGGCACATTTCCCGGAGCTCCCGCCAAGATGTGAGCGGGGCTTGGTTCGTATTAGCATACTAATTGCGGTGGCCATCTTCCCCTATTTATAGTATCGGTTCCCCTTTAAGTGGCTTTCAGAGGAAAAGCTAAAAATCAGGTGCTATGCAAATCAAATCATAACAATGAACTTCAACCAAAAACTAATCAGTTTCATTGACATCCAATGACCCGCATACATACCATGGAATACAGTGAACCCAATTTACTTAAATTAAGTCAAATTATAATTCAATTTTTTTTTAACTAAATTACAACTAAGTTTAAACAAGTAATTGCATTACATGTGAATTATTAAGTTTTAGGAAATGTATGAAGTTTGAACAAGAACAATCATGGCATGTCAGATACGACTCTTTAACAGCAATCATTAAAACAAAATGACAACCAGTATGTCATATTAAATTTGATCTGAAAAACAAGTCATCACATGACACAAGTTCCTGTTGTTCAATAGTAAACACTGAAATGTACAAGCCATTTTGAATGAGAACTTCAAACAAATGGAAAGTTTTATCCGAATCAGTCAATGCTGCAGATTCGAATACAACATTTGTCATTCAGCAATTTTTCATCCAATATAAATCAAAGAAAGCTTAGAAAGAACTCCCATGTGCTGAGAGTATTGGAGACACATTAAATATAATTCAAAATTACTTAGCTGAAAACTAATTATGCAAATCAGAAAATTAATATGAACAGATTTGAGTGTAAAACTAATGAGGTCCGCACAATGTAACAGAAAATCTATGTTTCCAAGTTTAATTGAAATGTGATTAGAACCAAAAAATTATGAATTATTATGCTTATTAGGGAATTAATATGAACAGATTTTTACCCCAAACTAATTAGGTTTGTACATTGTCCTAGAGCATCTTTGTACTAAGTTTCATTGAAATGGAATAATTAGTACTTTAGATATCAGTGTGAAAGCTGATTAATTAATATGTACAGATTTTAACCCACAATTATCCAGGTCTGTCTATTGTCCTACAGCATCCATGTACATTCATTGATATATGATGTTTAGTACCTGAGATATCAGTGTGAAAGTTGGTTAATTATGCAAATTAGGTGATTAATATGCACAAATATTTACCGGAAACTAATTGGGTCTGCATAATTCTAGATTCATTGAAATGTGATGATTAGTACTTTAGATATCAGCAGAAAAGCTGAAAATTAATTATGCAAATTAGTTAATTAACATGCACAATTATTTACCCTAAAACTAATCAGGTCTCTGCATAATCCTAAAGGATCTATGTACCAAGTTTCATTGAAATGCGATAATTAGTACTTGAGATACCCTTGGAAAAGCTGAAAATTAACTAATTATGTAAATTAGGTGATTAATATGCACAAATATTTATCGGAAACAATCAATCTCTGCATAGTCCTTGAGTATGTAAGTACCAAGTTTCATTGAAATGTAATGGTCACTACTTGTATCAAATGCTGAAAATTAATTAATTATGCAAATTAGGTAATTAATATGTACTGATATTACCATAAAAACTATCAGGTCTGTGCAGTGTCATATGACATCTATGTACCAAGTTTCATTGAAACGTGATGATTAGTACTTATATCAAATGCTGAAAATTAATTAATTATGCAAATTAGGTAATTAATATGTACTGATATTACCATAAAAACTATCAGGTCTGTGCAGTGTCATATGACATCTATGTACCAAGTTTCATTGAAACGTGATGATTAGTACTTGAGATATCAGTGGAAAAACCGAAAATTGACTAATCATTATGCAAATTAGGTAATTAGTATCCATGGATTATTACCAAAAACTAATCAAAACCTAGCATTAGTTCAGAGCATGTATGTACAAAGTTTCATCAAAATCCAATGAGTGGTTCTTTAGATATCAGTGGAACTGCAAAGACTCCCATTATGTGCTTCGCACATGGGAGTCAAAAACATGGTCCCATTATATTCATTGTATGTACTAAGTTTGAACAGCAACTGTACATGTACGACTAAGATCCGGGTATGGAAAGGCAGAATTTTTATCCCATGTCTTAAAAGTTGTGCTAGTAAACAGTACTGTTGCCTCCTGAGAATCTACATCTTCAAACACTGCCATTTTTGTTTTTCAATACGTTTTTAAATTAGTATTATAAAGCTATATCATTCTGTTCTAATAGCTGAAAAAAATTCCTGTGAATTTTCATTTGTCGAATGAACTGTTTGTCAAATACAGAATACATATATTTTAGTACAATTTTCTTTTCAAAATGTAGATGCAATGTTTTGCTTTTTATGTATTTTTTATGTACTGTTTTTGATTTGATAACTATGAACTAAACAGATTTTCTATTAGCTTCAGATCTTGATCAAAGTTAGACACCCAGTTCACAGGAGTGCTTATATTGATTTTCTGACATCTTGTTTTCTGTAAAGATTTTATTGGTTGGTTTGCAAATGTGTATCAGACTGTGCAAAAAATCTCTCCACGAGAGGATTTGGGAGATACACTACCAAGGATTTTATTACAAGATAAATGATTTGCTTCATTGAACACATACAACAATGCATATTTCCACTGAGATCAGTGACCTTTGATGTGTATCACCAGTGATCAGTCAAGTAGAAACAGTCAAAATATTTTCTCAATTTTTGCATGATATTTTCATACAGGACATGTTGTTCAAACTAAGGGAAGACTTTATACTGATGAATAAGGTGACAAAGTTTGATGAAGTTTGGAATAGAATTAGTAAAGTTATTGTGCACACAATAACAATTATTAACAACAACGCAGACAACAACGTTGGACAACATTTTTTCCCTTAGGCCAGACTTTTATTATCCCTTGTTTCGCGAACCCACCGAATGAACAGAAGCTGAAAATGAAATAAAAATAAAATTTTATTTCGGTGTTATTTCTCGCGCCCGCCGACTTGTAAGTGCAATAAATTGATAAAAAAATCCTATTTTTATCTTCATTTTTTTCCCGCCCACCGCATAACAAACCCAAGTTGCATTTTCGTGGGAGTATCATGAACAAAGTACCGAAGTCTCACGCAGATGAGAAACAATGTTATACATGGAATGGAATAAAATTTTATTTCATTTCTTCTCTCTGATCTCACTTACAATTCTTTGAGAATCGCATAAATCTAATTGGGGGGAAAAAAAGAAATTTTTTTTTTCGCCCTCCTCAAAAAAATTGCCTTGTAAAAACTTGAGAAACAAGGAATAAAAAGTCTGGCCTTATCGGTAATATACCTTTCCCTTCCATCTTTGATGGTACGGGCAAGGTAATAATAGTGTTTTTTTTTACCCAACAAGACAATTTTTTTAAATGGTCTTCATTTATGGCCACACATCATTCTGTTCATTTCCAGTTTTTTTTCAGCGCTTTCTCACTGCATCACTTTGCTTACCTGTTTCAATAACATCACAATATTATAGTACTGGCTTTCTGCAGTTTTTTTTTTTTTTCCCACTGCATCACTTATCTTGCCTGTCTTAATGGACCAACTTTTATTTCCAGAGTTTTCCAAAATTTCAATTAATGGACCGACATTCTTGTGTCTTCCCAACTGCACGACTTGGCTTACCTCTGTCTTCAAGTTTCACAATACTATTTTGTGAAATTCAGTTAAAATTGTGAAATAATGTAGCAATGGCTATTTCTAATCCATTATTCCAGTGATCATTACGCCTAAAAAAATAATCTGTTTCTGTTGCGCATATGCAAAAAAGATATTGCACAACATTTCCCTCTCGGTTTCAAATAAAGTGCTGAGAGTATTGAATTCATATTTAAAATTAACAAGCCATGCATGGCAGTCCCAGTTATCAAATCTAAGTTATATAATTTTGTTTATAGTAATAAAGTACAAGTGCATGTCTATATTGAGAGATATTGCTCTGGAACAGCAATAATTAAAACAAAATGGCCACTGGTCAGTCATTTTGAGTCGGTTTGCCAAACCAATATATTTGTATATTTATGACATGATGTACAATGAATATTTAAAATTTGAATATAATCAGACAAAGCATGTCAAAGTCCCCAATTTCAGACCATGTCCGAGCAGGAATTAATTAGTCTTTCGAACAAGAAGCTTGGCAACTAATATTTATCTGCAAGATGTACATTAACAATGTGATCCACATTATTGAAGTTTATAATACAGTGGCCCCTCGCTAAGTCGCGGGTGTTGGGATCCAAGCAAAAACCGCGACTTATCGAGGGCCGCGACTTACCGAGGGACCTCGTGAAAGAGGGAGGTCGTGCATTGAAAAACATATAAAAAGCACATATAAACCCTCGGTTTAGTTAATTGATGTATCATCACATGTGTCAGGCAGTATTCGAATAAAATCATGATTATGTTTGCTGTAAACATTGCGTTGATTATTTTGTTTGTGTCTGATATTATGTGGGCCGCTTGCTGTTGCTTGCGACTTCGACGGTAACAGCTTCCAAAATAAACCAGTTTCATCGCAATTATAAACATGTTCGTCAAAATAACCACCTTCATAGATAATTTCTCTCAGTTTTTCGGGAAAAGTTCCGACAGCGTCAATGTTCCCAGATCGAGCTTCGCCTTGGATTGAGACTGCGTGTGTCGATAGCGTGTCTTCTTTGCCATCGCAAGAACCACCCTGAACTGGCCTTAAATTCAAAGTCGTCATATCTGAGTTGTATGCTTTGCATTGGGTGATGGGACCAGATAGTGGAGTTCCGGCAGACCGTTCTTAAAGAAACGTAAACAGCTTTATCGGTGTCATCATTGTCGGACACTTTCGCTTGTTTTTCTGTTCAGTCCCGCCTCTTGGTCAACTTTGAAAACAAATTTACTTTTCATTTTTTACCCACCCACGAATAGTGGGCTCAACCACGTGCAACCCTTAACTTGGTTTGACACGGTCGATCGCCGCGAGTTTATGGCGTACGAACAGGCTGTATAGCTTTCGCTTTGACATGCTGCTCAATTGAGAAATAGAGATCAGAATTCTATGAATTCAACTCATTGTAGCGAGTTTTTGTAGAGGTATAACAAAATGGGACCGGCCAAGAAGTACGTACGGTCACTACTCGACACCCCTGTTGACACCTTGAGTAAGGCCGCCGCCACCCATTGCATCTCAGCAATTGACGGACAGTAGGTGTTAAGTTGTCTCTTTAACGGTTAGTTAAAAACACTATGCCACGAAACATTAGTCTTTGTACTTCAAAATTGCTGTCAAAACACAATAGAAATTTTGGGAGCCATCCAAGTACCCGCGACTTAGCCGAATCGCGACTTACCGAGGCGCGACTTAGCGAGGGGCCACTGTACTTACAAAAAATACATTTGATTTTACAATACATTTTGGTTTTCAGTGTAATTTATTCCAGTATACCTTTACCAAGAGTTCAATTTAAATCTGACTTCTTGAGAAATAATTAGGCTAATAATCGAATGTTCAATATGCATGTTATCATTATTAAACCTGTGGATTATCCCAGAGCATCTATAAACTAAACGAATGAAATGTGATGATTATGCGCTTCAATACTTGAAAAAATTGATGGAAAGTAGAAAGTGAAATATTATGCAAATTAGATATGGATATATGTAAACCCATAACTAATTAAGTATTTATGTACCAAGATTCATTGAAATAAGATAAGTACCCAAGGTAATGATGGAAAAGCTGACTAATTATGCAAAATAAATACAATTTAAAACTAATAAGGTGTGCAGAAAGTCGCATATCAATGTACCAAGTTTCATCAAAATGTGATTAGAAGTAGAGACATTGAAGGAAAGCCAAAAAATTATGAATTTTGCAAATTAGGTAATATGCACAGATCAAACGGGTCTGTGCACTGTCCTAGAACATCCATGTAGTGTCATTGAAATGTGATTAGTATTTGATATTGAAAAACCAAATATTGACTAATTATGAAAATTAGGTGATTAATATGCAGATTTTTTATTCAAAACTAATTAGGTCTGTGCATAGTCCTAGACCATCTAAGTACATAGTTTCATTGAAATTTAGTAAGTATTTGAAAATGCATGTACTAAGCTTCATTTTAATGTGATGATTAATACTTGAGATATCAGTGGAAATGCCAAAAATAAGCACATTAGCCCAGAGCATCTATGCAATAATCTAAAACCAACACATGGTTCTTGAGATATCAGTGGAACTAACTACAAAGACTCATTGTGTCCTTTGCACACAGGAATCTAAAAAACTGAGCATGGCCCATGGAAATAACATGCACATTTCCATGCACAATGACAGAAACATTTTCTTGGCCTTACAAAACCACATGGTATCACAAATCTTGTTTCCTCTTCACCAACACGATTGACCATATCACTATTTTTAAACGTCAAGCAACAATTTGTTCCTCAGATGACAATTTCTCATTCTAAATTCATTTGAGAATATTAGTTTACAAATGCATGTTGGAGCATGCACCCAGCTCACTGCAGCTTATGTTGAATTGATGCAAATATCAAATTCAATAGACAGCAAAGGAATCAAACTTGTAAGCAACTTTCACTGCCCACACATCTGAATATGTAAATTGTTTCACTAATGAATCAGAATGTGATTTGTTTTTCCCATCAACCTTTTAATTAGTTTCATCACCAGCAAATCTGAATATGCAATTAGGTAGTTTCACTGCCCTGAATCTGAAGTCTTAACTAGTTTTGCTCATACGAATCTGAATTTTTTACTCCTATAAATTTGAATAACTGATTTGTTTCACCGCCCTTGAATCTGAATACACAATTTGTTTCACTGCCCTTGAATCTGAATAAATCGTGTTTCACTTCCCTCAAATCTGAATACACAATCCGTTTCACCGCCCTCGAGTCCGAATGTTTCACTGCCTTTGAATCTGAATACACAATTTGTGTCACTGCCCTCAAATCTGAATACATAATTTGTGTCACTGCCCTCGAATCTGAATACATAATTAGTTTCACCACCCTGGAGTCTGAATATGTAATGTTTCACTGCCCTCAAATCTAAATACTGTAAAATGGTTAACTATTCACTGGGTTTTAATTTGGCTTATATCGCTGAATGGAAAATGTGCTAAATTAAAACCCAGTGATTATGTAAAATTTAGCATAAAACACATTATCTAAATGGTAAATCAGTGAAATTTAAACCCAGTGAAAATTAGTCATTTTACAGTACACAATTCGTTTCAACCCCTATAAATCTAAATGTCCTTTCACATTCCCTAAACCTGAATAACTTGTTTCCCTAACAAATCTGAATAGGCAGCTCATTTTTCTGCCCCTGCCCCTGAATATGAACACAATTTGTTTCACTGCCCATAAATCTAAATATGCATTTCAGTGATGAAATATCACTCAATAAAGCGATATAAATTTGTCAGATGGTTTCACAACAGTTTTAATACTTTGTTTTATTCAAGATACATGTAAACAATTTTATTAAACAATTGGGGGGGATTTTTGGCAAGATGCGCTTTTTATAAGCAGTTAAGATAGGAATGGGAGTTGTTTAGATTACTGCGCAACACCAGAGTTATCAATGATGGAATGTTCCACATCAATATGTACATCTAACAGCTGCTTTACATATACAATTTGACAAATTATTTCAAATAAACAAGTTTTTTTTTTCTTCCTTTTGGCGTACATGGTATGTAAATAAATAACAGTTACCTTAAAATGATAATTTGTTCTGAATTGAGATGGCATTGCCCATAGAACAGACTGTCATCGCGCATTGTTGAAGCATCAAAAAATGTGCAAGAAACATTTGTCCCCTCTTCTTGAAATGATTAAACCTTTTTTTAAATCAAAATACAGAATTTTCATACAGTATTCATATTCACTCAATGTTAATATATAAAACTTAATACAACGCCGAACAATTTTTTTTTAAAACAGTATCTTAATTAGGAAATATGGCGAAGTAAAGACGCATTTCAAATACAGTAGAAGCTGTTTCAATGGTATTGTGGGTTTGGTTTAAAAAAAAAAATCTAAAATATTTGCATGGTATAATGGAAAAAAAAAAACATTTTTCAAATTGAATGACTTCTTCCATATTTTAGCTTCTCAAAGTTTGAGGAGCCAGTGGAACATCTCCAGGCAACACCAGTGACTTGTTGGCATCAAAGTTTATACTGCTGCTGCCACCGCATCAGTCTTTTTGTCTGACAATATTAAGTATAGAAAATATTTTCATTTAGTAATTCAATGCATTTCTGTCAATGGAAATGCATTAGATCAACAATTTCACATTACTTGGCGTGGCATATCAATCACAAAAATTATAATAATTTAGGTAAACTGTATTTGCTGAACAGGTACTACTGAAAAAGAATATCGGTGCACACATCTGAATATAGAAAGAAACAAGACCCAAGTCTTTCATGCAATATCAATAGAATATCAAGTCACCCATGTGTGAAGTGATAGACTCTTGACAAGTCCAGAGACTTTAGTGTCTTGACAGAGACTCTTTCAGGCGAAGCACGTTTCACTACATGTACAAAAAATGATTTTTTTTTTTAAATTTAACCCATCATATATTAAAGTCAAACTGAAAGGTCTCTCTGACAGGAAACTGAGGGTCCTCTAGCTTAAGAAAGAGGTCTATTTAATGAAATACAACTTTAAAAGTCAGCAGTGTAATTTCAACACCTGATCAAATTGGAATTTTCCCCCGAAGCATTTTTGCTATTAATACATGCTTCCCATGCAATGTTTATAGAAGTTTGTTTTATATTGATCTTTGGAGAGGTTCCTGGATTGAACATTTTTTGACTACATTAGTTGTATATGATTTACTGTTTTCTTGTGCTAAAAAAAAAAATTTATTTTCGTCATCTATCACTACACACTGAAAGAAAATTGGATAGCAATAATCACAGATTTTAGTAATTTGTAACATTTAAAATGTTTTTTCCCGGCAAATTATTTTATATTGCACCTGGCATTTTGTTTTTTTGAATAGTTTTTTTTCAACTCGAACACATTAATAATTATTACATCATTTCTTGAATTAGTGAATATAGGCAAATATTTATACGTTTTACCGACACAGTCACTTTAATACATTTTGTTTTATTTAATTTTGACATTTACCGGCCATTATAGAGATGAGAATTCATACATTACCTTTAGCACTGCAAGCAAATCAACCAGTTTTTTTTAATATTTCTCTTCACTTCTTTAAGACAGGTTGGCAGTCTGCTACAGATTTTTTTTTCATGGCAATTTTTATTTGAATGTGTATGATTTTTTTTCCTCTTGCACGGCAACATGGCAAGTCAACTATTTGTGGAAATAGTTCATCCAAGATCTGGTTACGCCATTATAAAGGGATGTTTTTGTAAGGACAGTCGGAACAAACAAAATATGTGGTCAATTATAAGATTTCAGGAGTAAGATGAATCTAGCAGAATATCTGTTTTGATATGGCAAGATTTTAATCGTGCTTTTATTTATCAAGAGACACGAATCAATATACTATTGTTTGGATTTCATTCTTACTTGCTTGGAATTGGTTGACTTAATGACAACTAATACTTAGGATAAGAACAAGTTTAATACTTTTACAAATAAGAAAACTACACAAAAAACATTTTTTTTTTTTTCTCTTTTACAATAACATGTTATAAGACTTTTGCTTGATTTCTTGGTCTATTAAAACAGAGAAGATTTGAAATACAGAGACATGTGAAACTTTTTAATAAAACAAGAACTAGCTCAAATAGTATTTTACCTCGACAGTCATTTGACCGACATCATTTAGTAACGACTTCTGGCAGTGGAACCATTTAGTTCATACACAACTACAAAAATGTGCACTTCAATTTATACAACCTTACCAGATTTGTCAACATTGTATTAGTGAATCAAGTACAAAGAATTTTTAAATTTTTTTTATAAAAACTGGCCATATTTTCAGTGCCACTCCCAAATATATCCAACTGCCTTTATTTTTTTCACAACCAGTAATTATCAAATAAGTGAGCAGAGGACTATCAGAAAACAGCTGTTTACAAAACTTGTTTTCAACAGTTTTTGTACATAACAAGTGTGGTGGTACTCCTAATAAAAATTTACTTCTATTTCAAAGTTGTCAGGTATTGATGTGCATGTTGAGATTATTCAGATATAAGTTGACAATGGTTAACAAAGATTTCAACAGTTTTAAATATACTTGAGTGACAATTAGTGCTCAAGGGATAAAGTTTATGTTTACGTAGTTGCTGTAATTCATGACTTGAGTTTCATAAATTTGTTGTTTTTCCATGATTCTTTGCCGCTGACTGGTGGCCTTTTATTGGCATTTTAGTAACGATCGTATCCTCTAGTTGGAGGGGGAGCAGCACTATGGTCTAATGGGCGTGCGGTACGAGAAGGGGCAATTTCAGCCCCATACGACTCTCTGGGTGGTGGGTACCCTACTTTTTCCTCTGCATATGGGTCACGCGAAGCATAGGAATCATATCTGCCCCTACCATTTGCTCCATAAGTATCTGCTTGACGTGCTGGAGCAGCTGAACGGGATGCACCTGAAATTGTATTTACATTTGAGTTGAGAAAAAAAAAAACATTTTTTGAGCCGACTACATTTGATTGAACCTGCACGGGTAAACATTTCAAACCAGTTTAATTTTTACTCCAATGTGTGTTATCAGCACTTCCATTTTGTTTAACAGTAAAGCCACTATCAAGCTAACTGTTTTCTAGTTTTTTTTTAGTGACAGCTGGAATGTTTTCATGTTTTCATGAAATGATGATACTACAGAAGTGAAGATTAAAACTACAAAGACAGACTGTGGAGAGAAGGCACAAAGTTAAATCTTCTTTCAATAAATCAGTTTCCTGTTTTCAAGAAAATCAAACTGCTATTTAGCAACACTCCAGCTTTGGCTGTGAAGTTGGAAAGACATTACAAACAAAAGCAGAACAAGACACAGGCATTTGATGTTTAGAAGTTTCAATTTGTTGAATTTCACTAAAATTGACATCGGTTACTTTTTTTTAAAAAAAAGATATTTTTTAATGTTAATAAGTTTTTTATTTTGTAGTTTAAATTTGTTATTTCACTTTATTTCAGCATAGAATTCATTTGAATTTGGAAAGATGATGTATAGAGATAAAAGAAGACAGACAGAAGACAAAATAGTCAACTGTTTTGATAGGAAGAACAGATAAAACCACAGAAATTAATTAAATTGCAACATTACCACCATAATCACTGTATTCTCTAGTACCTGTACTGGGGTATCCTTCATAACCTCGGCTACTTGGTGCACCTACAACAAAGTGTTAAGATATAAAGTGATGCACATTAAGCCTATCTGACCTTACACACAACCCTGAAAAGGTCGCACATCTTGGAGGATATTGAAATACCTTTATTTTCCCATGTTTTTGAACTTGCTTAAAAGAAAATCTCAGATATTGACTACTGATTTTTAAGGGTTATGCCTATCTTAATACATGTTCTGGCAGTAGCTTCTTACAAACGCATTGCAGAGAAATCTGATGTGCTCATTTTGCTATTTCCAAAATCTAAACTATTTACACCTGAAACATTCTATAACAAAATATTGGTGAAATGTCCTTTGATCAACAAGGAATACGGTGATTTTATAAACTTTATAATTAGACCTTAGACATTATTGAATTTATTATAAATTGCAAATAAATCAATGTCTGTTAAAAACAGAATGATGGAAGCTCTGAAATTGGACATTGCACATTGCACATAAAAGTCTACATAAAGTTACTTACTGTAATCATATTCCCGGGAATATGTTGTCTCCCTGCTGTTAGTTTCTTGTCCATGTGCATAATCCCGTGGTGCAGCAGGTACAGAAGAAGCAGCAGAAGTACCATAATCACGACTTGCGTAGCTAGTTTCTTCATATCCTCTACGGGGGGCAGCAGTAGTAGAAGAATAATCCGTAGCTGTGCTAGCAGCTGGTGGGTACTCTCGTGGTGCAGGAGTAGCATAATCACGTGTGCTAGCAGGAGGAGGATAATCTCTTGCTGGATAATCTCTAGCACTATACGATTCACGTTCTGGTGGGTAGTCTCTTGCTGCTCTGTATGGCTCTCTAGGTGGGTATTCTCCTCTGAACAAGGCAATATTTAGCAATCATGTTAATCTCCAGGAAGGCAATACATAGAAATTTTGAACAAAATCTGGCCATGCATTACCAGAGACCCAGAATTGCAGAATTTGTAACCTTAAATGTCTGGAATTGCATGACGAGACAAAAGCATGTCAGGAATATAGCATTCGTTAACAAGCAACCTGACAAAGTTGATATTGTTCTGTGTGATGAAATATTAACTATTTGCCATAGTTAGTGTTCCCACAATGTTCTTGCAATATCACTAACAATGCAAGTTTCTTTGGTTGTTGCCATAGCAATTACAATTGTTATAGTGTTACAAATCTTTTGGAGGTCAACCTATGGGCCCAAAGTATCAAAGCAATTGAGCTGGTCGTTTTCAAGAAGTAGAAAATGGAATTGTTGACAGACAATGGATAAATCAAATATATGAACAGCTATGCTGTCATCTTTGATGGCTTGTTTTGAATGAGATCGGAAAAGGTCCTATTATGTCTGATGTTTGTATTGAGTTTGAACAAAATCTGTCTACACATGACCAAAAAAACACATTTTCGGACTTCATCCTAACGGTGAGTAATAATGGTACACTTACCTTTCCCTTGGAGGGTATCCCCTTGGAGGAGGTTCAGTACTCCTTTCTGGAGGATACTCCCTAGATGGGGGATCACGGGATGGATAATCACTGTACCTAGATTCACCATATCCATGTTCTTCTCCATAACCACCTTGATCATCATAGCCTCTGCCTGAAATACAAATGAAATTTACCATAATGCTGACTAGCAAGCAAATATGAACCAACAACAGCCACTTAAAATGAAACAAAGTCCCTTGCAACTAAATGAGAATTTATTCTACCTCATGCTAACAAGTTTTATTTACTTTGCTGATATACATTAATGTACAATTATGTATACTGTAGGTAGTATTTCCTTCAGAAAAAATATATAGGCATTGTGTTTAAAAAAACAATCATGGTAATCAGTATATATTTTACACTAGAGCATTCAATCTTAATTTATACATTAGAGAATTGCTCACCTATATCAGACCTCATTCTCTTTTGTGGTGGACCATCATCTGAAGGAAAAAAATGGAACCATTTGAATTATATTCTTATTCAAATACCATATGAATAGCGAACAAAAGGGCAAGTGCACACAACATTTATGTACATGTACATCACTAACATTCACACATATAAACCTCCACCAGTCACCAAAGGTCAGACCAACTAAACCTCCACCAGTCACCAATGGCCAGACCAACTAAACCTCCACCAGTCACCAATGGCCAGACCTCCAACTAAACCTCCACCAGTCACCGACGGCTAGACCTCCAACTAATCCTCCACCAGATTAAATTTTCAAGTTGCTTGCGACACAAATGCAGATTAAAAATTGATTAAATGATAGCCAGTGTTCTCCCCGGAAATGGCACTGTGGTAGTTGAGATAATCATTGTAGCCGAGTCAGACTAGTGTGGCCCCAAAACACAGCCTGTAGCAATATCGCCACACTGTTTGTATTCTCGGAAGAACTCGCCATACTGTTTGTATTCTCGGAAGAACTCGCCATACTGCGTGTATCCTGGGGACAACGCGCCATACTGTGTGTATCCTGGGGACAACGTGCCATACTGCATGTATCCCGGGGAGAACGCGCCATACTATGTGTATCCTGGGGAGAACGCGCCATACTGTGTATCCTGGGGAGAACGCGCCATACTGTGTGTATCCTGGGGAGAACGCGTCATACTGTGTGTATCCTGGGGACAACGCGCCATACTATGTGTATCCTGGGGAGAACGCGCCATACTGTGTATCCTGGGGAGAACGCGCCATACTGTGTGTATCCTGGGGAGAACGCGTCATACTGTGTGTATCCTGGGGACAACGCGCCATACTGTGTGTATCCTGGGGAGAACGCGCCATTCTGTGTATCCTGGGGAGAACGCGCCATACTGTGTGTATCCTGGGGAGAACGCGCCATACTATGTGTATCCTGGGGAGAACGCGCCATACTGTGTGTATAATGGGGAGAACCATGGTATCCAACATAGGTAAAACTTATCAGCGGATGCCCTGACATGAATACATGAACATTGGTATACTAAGTCATCAATGAAAATGGTTCAACTATCCAATATTACAAACTGCATAAAGTTAACATATATAGCATTACACATCTTAAAAAGAATTCAGGTCTCAAAATTCTTATCTGAGATTTTTATTTTATTTTATTCAAAATTCATTTTGAAGTAGCAGAGTATTATTTGCATATTTATATCCATTTTCCCTGACTGACTAAATGACTACAGATCACCAGACCAGACCAGACCAGAAAGGTATACAGTTTTAGAACAACTGAGCTTCAAGCTTTTTGAAATTTGTTCTTATGTCCAACATGACCAGAGGGTACATTTATATAAATGTTATATAGCTGGTAAAGGTAGCCCAGGACACACACATAATCAAATCTTGTCCTGGGGCTACCATTTTACAAAAATTGGTAGCCCAACTGGACAACAAAAATTTAGAAATTTACAAAAAATATTAGTAGTTTGTTTTTGAAAAGAAGCAATTAGTCTTTAAAAACTATGGATGTCAGAATTCAGTTTTTTTTCATAGTTGCTTACAGTGTTGATTGTCATAATTTGGTTTGTGCAACGCGGAAAAAACTTGAATCACAAAAGACCAGGGATCCATAGACTTAACTTACCTCTGCTACCTCGTGATCCTCCTCTCCCATATTCACCTCTACCTCCACCATATTCTCCTCTACCATTGTAACTTCCTCGTCCACTAGAGTAACCACCATATCCTGAACCTCCCCTGCCACCGCTTTCACCATAGCCTCCATATCCTCCTCCATAACCACCTCCATAACTGCCACGTCCCCTGTATCCACCACCACCCATACCCCTATAAAAATATAAATACAAAAGTAACAATACTGTTCCTAATAATAAGCATTCTTGAAAAAAAGTACATTTGTTCAGTCACTCAAAACAAATTTAAATGCAAATTGCTGGCACAAATGATAACTGTATATAGTACTATGTTATAGAAAATGTGTGATTGGTTTCATTTACATTTTGCTATTACAATGGCAGTTTAAAGTTCCATTACTATTTTGACCTTACTCAGGTTGACACAATCACATGCAGACCTTAAGCACAGTTACATCTTTAGTCAATAAATATCAACTAGCACTATATTACATGGGTTCTAGTAAGATCTATTAATCACAGAATCACTACACCACAAAAAGTACTTGATGAAAATTTTACTGTACCTCGACATACCCCGTGAAGCACCTCTATCTCCACCACGACCACGGAAACCCCCTCTATCCCCTCTATCACCTCTATCTCCTCTATCTCCTCTGCCTCGTCCCCTGTTAGGTGTGTATCCTGGCTGTTGAAAGGAAGGCTTCTTTGCATGATCAACTTTGATGACTTTACCCATAAATTCCTGCAAGATGTGAAACAAAAACAAACTAGACAATGCATCTCTGGCATTTAGTTCATGATATTCTTTTTTTTTTTTTGAGATGCATTTTTAAACTAAATGATGTAAATGAACTAATCTTCCATACCTTGCCATTGAGCCCAGTAACAGCCAAAGCTGCATCAGAAGAGGTTTCATATGTAACGAACGCAAAGCCCCTGGATCTTCCAGTTGTTTTATCTTTGATTAAAAGCACTGTTAATTAAAAATAAAATACATGTTAATTAAAATGTGCTTTGGGGTCAAGTGTCACTGTAGATGGAACATATTCAAAACAAGCCATGCATGGCACAGTCCCGTTAGTTATCAAATTTAAGATATATAGTTTTGTTTATAGTAATATAGCTGGAATATAACTATGTCAGGAATATGATTACGATGATTGTTTAACAAGTACTTGTCCATATTGGGAGATATTGCTCTGGAACAGCATTAATTAATCAAAGAAAGCTTAGAAAGAACTCCTGTGTGCCGAGAGTATTGGAGACACATTAAAAATTAATTCAAAATTACTTGAACTTGAGATGTTGATGGAAACGCAGAAAATTTATTATGCAAATAAGGTAACGAACAGATTTAAGTGTCAAACTAATAAGGTCTGCACAATGTACCAAGTTTCATTGAAAGGTGATTAGAACCAAAAAAATATTAATTATTATGCTAATTAGAGAATTAATATGAACAGATTTTAACCCAAAATTAATCAGGCTGTCTATTGTCCTAGACCATTTATGTACCAAGTTTTATTCAAATGTGATGATCAATGCTTGAGATATACAGTATTAATTAATTATGTTAATTAGGTGATTAAAAAGCATAAATATTTACCAAAAACTAATATGGTGTATAGTCCTAGGTTCATTGAAATGTGACAGGTACTCTTGAAAAGTTTCGTTAAAATCCAATGATTGGTTTTTAGACATCAGTGCAACAGCCATAGAACAGCAAAAAATTAACTAATTATGCAAATTAGGTAATTAATAGGCACAATTATTTATCCCAAAATAAATCAGGTCTCTGCGTAGTCCTAGAATATCTATGTCGCAAGTCTCATTGAAATGTGATGATTAGTACTTGAGATATCAGGTGAAAAGCTGAAAATTAACTAATTATGCTAATAAGGTGATTAATATGCACAAATATTTACCCAAAACTAATTAGGTCTCTGCACAGTCCTCAAGTAACTATGTACCAAGTTTCATTGAAACGTGATCATTATTACTAGAAATATCAACCCCTGAAAATAATTAATTATGCAAATTAGGTAATTAATATCTACTGATATTACCCTAAAAACTATCAAGTCTGTGCAGTGTCATATGACATCTATGTACCAAGTTTTATTGAAATGTTATGATTAGTACTTGAGATATCAGTGGAAAAGCCGAAAATTGATTAATCATTATGTAAATTAGGTAATTAATAATATTAACAGATTATTACCCCAAACTAATCAAATCTGCGCATTAGTTCAGAGCATCCATGTGCCAAGTTTCATTGAAATCCAATGAGTGGTTCTTCAAAAATCAGTGGACCAGTCATGGAACAGCTTGAAATCAGTTAATTATCATTCAAATTAGGTAATTAATATTCATAGATTTTTACCCAAAACTAATCAAATCTGCGCACTAGTTCAGAGCATCCATGTGCCAAGTTTCATCAAAATCCAATGAGTGGTTCTTCAGATATCAGTGGAACAGTCTTGGAACAGCTAAAAATCAGCTAATTATCATGCAAATTAAGTAATTAATATTCATAGATTTTTAACAAAACCTAATCAGCTCTGCGCATTATCCCAGGGCATCTATGTACCAAGTTTCACCAAAATTTGATTAGTGGTTCTTGAGATAACAGTGGAACAAAAAAAGTGACATACATACTACATACATACAGACATACATACATACATATATACAGGGGTAACTGCAAAGACTCACTTTTGTGCTTCACACACGGGAGTCAAAATTTATGACTAATGTATATATCTATAACATGATGTATAACGAATATATAAAATTTGAAAATAATCAGTCAAAGCATGTCAGAAATATGGCTCTAGAAGCCCAATCATTGAAACAAAATGGCCACCAGTCAGCCATTTTGAATCCGTTCGGAAAAATTAAACGATGTGCATCAGGAACCAGTAATATCTAATGTATGTACTAAGTTTGAACAAAATCCATTCATAAATGCCAGGAATGCTTGATATTTGATGATTTTTTTAACACAAAAATGGCCAACATTCGGCTATTTTGCATAGGATCGTCAAACCAATATATCTGTATATCTATGACATGATGTATAATGAATATTAAGATGTTCAACTTTTTGACATCACGTTTTCTGAGCCGTACGTCGAACCTGTACAATTTTTTGATTTCATCAATGCTTCAGTCATTAGTAGTATCATGAAAAGTTTTATTTTTAACATTGGAATCATTTCTTCGAACGATTTTTGTTTTCAAATCGGACATCAGTCGTGGAGTGATCGGTAAGGTAGCATACAGACTGAATTTCTGATGTTTTACGGATTCCTATAAACCAGTCGCAATTCGATTTTTTTTTGACATTACAATAATCTTTTCTTTAACGCACATGCAGACCCAAATAAACTTACGGTAGAAGCCGGTAATTACGTTGGTTACTATTTACTAACTTAATGTTCGTTGAAACTGATGCTTTCATCGTGTCACCACCTATTTTAAGCTGTCGCAATTGTCGGTATTACTGTGTGTTTTTTTACAATCCGTGAACAACTAGGAATTTCGCATTTCACAAGCAAATAGATTGACTGCCACCAGCAGTGCCAACTCATGGTGTCTGAGTGGTTGTGCCACGTTAACAGAAAACAAAAGCCATAGACTTATACAGTAAGAAAACTTCATTTAAGACGGTGGCCTAAGTGTAAGGGTAGCGATCGGAAACAAAGCATGGCGGTCCTATCGCCAAGCATGGCGGTGCAGCCGTGCTTTTGTAGGTGAATGGGTATAGAAATATGCAAGTAAAATAAATCCAACGAAAACACTATATACCCTCAGTTTATGCAAATTACTGATATTCCACTCAAATATATGTCAGCAGTGTACATCTTAAGCCCTGCTTAAGTTGTGGAAAGTTACTAGATTGTGTCTGCACTTGCTTTTGACATTGAATCCATAAACTGAGTCAACATAAACCAAGCAGTAGGCAGCATTATAAATATATTTAATGTATTTATTTTTTAGGTAACGAAAAGTACACTCTAAAAAAAAACATACTGTAAAATGACTAATTTTCACTGGGTTTAAATTTCACTGATTTACCATTTCAGGCATATTCAGTGGGTTTTAAATTCACGGTTTCGTTATTTAGATAATGTGTTCTATGCTAAATGTTACATATTCACTGTGTTTTAATTTAGCGCATTTTTCCAGTCAGCGAAATAAGCTAAATTAAAACCCAGTGAACAATTACCCCCTTTACAGTAGTTGAACTCTGGTGACATTGCCCTTTGTTATTTAATATTATTCCCTTCATCATAGTTTGTTTCAATATGAATATGCATTGTCATAATTAATTTTGATTACAAACAAGTTTTAGATAGATTTAAATATCGTACAAAAACACTGGTGCCTAATTTGTTTAATCATTTTAAGGAACATAATTTCCAGCTTTATTCAAAGTAATTCAGATTTTTTAGTATAAAAACAAATGCCTCATCTCAGAGAAAAAGTGCTGCATTTAAAGAGGAATAGATTCATAAACCATGCAAGATAACAGAAAGTATTTTGTACAGGTGTCTATCAAAAGTTAATGATTCACTGGGACAAATATGAACTGCCTTATTATATTCATCGTGACTACTGTAATATTTGAAAAGTAAAAAAACGCCCTCTATGAATAGCTATCATGTTGCAAGCTCTGCTTTGTATGCAAATCAACTTAAATAGTTAGTTGGTGTCCAGTGGAGAGAGAAGTCAACAGTACTTTGCCTCCTGAGACTCTACATCTTCAAACACTGCAATCTTTGTTTTTAAAGTGCGTTTTTAAATTACTATTATGAAAGCACTATCATTCTGTTCTAATAGCTGAAACAAATTCCTGTGAATTTTCATTTGTCGAATGAACTGTTTGTCAAATACAGAATACCTATTTTTGAGTACAATTTTTTTTCAATGTGGATGCAACGTTTTGCTTTTTATGTATTTTTTTATGTATTGTTTTTGATTTGATAACTTTGAACTAAACAGATTTTCTATTAGCTTCAGATCTTGATCAAAGTTTGACACCCAATTCATAGGAGTGCTTATATTGATTTTCTGACATCTTGTTTTCTGAAAAGATTTTAGGTTTGCAAATGTGTATCAGACTGTGCAAAAACTCTCTCCATGAGTTGGTTTTGAAACCCAGTCTAGTATTCCCATGGGATTTGGGAGTAACATTACCAAGGATATTATTACAAGATAGATGATTTGCTTAATTGAACACATACAGCAATGCATATTTCCACGGAGATCAGTGACCTTTGAATGTGTATAACCAGTGATCAGTCAAGTAGAAACAGTCAAAATATTTTATCAGATTTTCTTAATTTTTGCATATTTTCATACAGAACATCTGTTGTTCAAACTCAGGAAAGACTTTATACTGATGAATAAGGTGACCAAGTTTGATAGTTTGGAATAGAATTAGTAATGTTATTGTGCACACAATGACAATTATTAACGACGACGACAACGACAACGCTGGACAGAAATTTTCCCTTAATATACCTTTCCCTTCCATCTTCGATGTTACGGGCAAGGTAAAAACACAAATGCATTGCTTAGTAGCTAATGATTACGGTGTGAGTAGCGAAAGTGTTGCAACTGTTGATCATTACTGAGTAGTGATTATAATAATGAACAAAAATAAATTGTGGAATTATTATGAAATGTGTAAAGTAAAATTCAACTTAGTTTCATGCAAACACTCAATGTGCTACGATATCCATTATGTTTTTTTTTTCCATACACAAGTTGACCTGAAACTGTTCTTTGACCTGATAGGTCAAGTCGCTAATTAACCAATCAAAATGCTGGATGGGGCCAAAGTGTTCAAATTACTATAGCCCATTTAAATAAGTTAATGACAGTTCAGCGACATAATGGTGAATGAAATATGGAAGAGATTTACCGATGATATAAGTACAATCTTTTGGCATTGATGATAAGAAAACAGCATGATTTAGTTTTAGAAAGATAAACTTCAGCATTGAAAGAGAATTTAACACATTTTACAGTGATAACAGCTCATTGTAGAAATAAAGGTTACTAATTCACGCTAGCAACAATTATCATATTCCTTAACAGGCATCAGTGAGAACAGAAAACCTAAATTGAACTAGAAAAGATTGCAATGTTTGAACAATGAAGTCTAAATTAGAGATTTTATGGTATTCATTAAAGTGTTTATTGTGACTAGCAGCACTTGTAACGAGAAATTAAGTTCAGGTATGATATCTGTATTAATGTTATCATGGAAAAGATTTGAATTGAGATGCAACTTGTCAAGCTCATTTTTTCAGATCAAATGGTACAGTAACATCACATGCAAAGCAATTCTGTGGTCTGGTTCAGGGTTTGAGACATTGTTAAAATATTTTATCAGCAAAGCAAATCAAACATCTTCAAAGTATGAAGGTTTTACAATGCTTGAACTATGCTATTCTGAATGAAGGATAATTTTACATAATAATCTATCATATTAATTAGGTTAGTAGTACTTTGTTATGCAAATAAGCTAAAAAGCTGGTCAGATTTAATGTTTATAACATTCCCCGTTCTGCACAATGCCAAGTATTGAATAATATATCATTTGTTTTTTGTCTATTTTAAAAAATAACATTGAAAAAACCATTTCAGAAACTAATACCTAAAATCACTGTATTAAATAATGACTATCCAAATGATATGAAAACTGAAATAATTAAATCAATGGGAGTCTGTCATTGTTTACAATTTCCAAATTACAGTTGAAAAGAATGTGTAATTTAGTGTGAAAAAACAAGTTTGAAATTGTAAAATATTTTTAAAATAGAATATTACAAAGGTTATATATTTTCATATCAGTACATCTTGTACAAGAATACAACACTGCATGTAAACATTTCACTTTCAGTGTATAGAAGAATACTTTTTCTTCCACAACAAGAAATCTTTTGTCCCCTCAAGTCAATTTCAAGTCGAAACAGTATGAGACCACCAGTTATTATACTGGGCAGAATGTGACAACTCACCATCAGCAACCTGACCAAATTTACTCATTTCCAGCTCTAAAGCAGTTTCATCTGTGTCAGCACTAAGCCCAGCAAGATAGACTTTAGTTGGTTCGTCTTTTACGTCTGATTGATCCGCCATCTTAGCAGTCTTAAATGTATTAATTCACAATTCAGCTGAAATAAACAATGTTGTCAATTTAAACCCTAATGAAATATATACATAATAACAATGAGGACAAATTTAAATTACTTACATAGATGGAAAACAACTGTAAACGTGAAAACACAGTTTGATTGCCAATGAAATCAGAAATTGCATGACCTAATTTACTGTACTATTACTAATTCTAAATTGATCATTCAATGTGGTTAAATCTCCAATTTGTATATTAACATACGAGAAACATACACAAATAACAAATTCAAAAGCACATCTCGACTTCGCATCTTCTTCAAATTCAGATTAGACATAGAGTAAGTTTTAGTGAATCCTTTTGTTCTTGGAGAAGACACGACGTTGTCAAACGAACATGTGCCACACACTAAGAGGCGAGGCCGCCAATTTCAAGGAAGGAAAACCCGATCGAAAAACGTTTGTAGGAGGGTGTTCCGGTTAAACAGACGAACAGGAAAAATACTGTGAATTTAAAAGATATCAAGGTTTTGGACTTGAATAAGATTAAAAAGACATTATGAAATACTCACAAATTAAATACAGCAAATGTTCGAAGATTTTCCCCTACAACAAAATGGCTACGTGCAAGGAACTCTGGGATAGCTTGGTGGGGGCGCTTTGCTGATTCTTTCGTTCATTGGCTACTTCGCCTTCAGCGCGAGTAAAAGGTGCGAAATGTTATATTCACTGTATTTGTCACCATAATATGCTCCATCTGCGTCATTAAACTATTTTAAATTTTTCTGAATTAAATAGGTCAGAAAGAATATGTTAAATGTATTTTTTCATTAATGATTCTGCCATGGAGCTTTGTGATTTAACTCATCGATGTTATCTACATAGATTGGCACAACATCAGTCAACTACAGTCAACCGCACCGCAAAACTTGGACTTTCTAATAGTACTTTTATTGACGTAACAGTATATTAAGGTTATACAGCAGTATGGCCAATAAATACAACACTAAAATGGAATATACATAGTCTGCAAAATCTATTATAACGTTAGTTTCCGGAGCACTCAATGTATATTGTAATTATATTTATTCACCATGTATAAATTTGCCAATGTCGATAAAATTAATAAAGTTAGTTTATCACTCTTAAATGAATTGTCCTTTTTTTTAAATTTGACCTCTGAATCAGTGCAGGCGGCTGCACGGAATTTTGCATGGGAGGGGGGTCTGCTGACCAGCCTTGCGCCGAAGCCGCGATATTACTCGGGGCGATAGGGCATGCTACCTCTTAAAAATGTTAAAATACAGACCATCTGAAACGCTATTTCCTGCATTTTGAAGGGAAGACTTAAGATGAAATTGAATTCCATAAGTGCACCCGGAGTAGCATTGACGCTGCAGGTCGGCGTCTTCTACACTGATCTGACGCATATCGCGCAAGGTGTGCCGGGAATTTGTTCGAAATTTCGAACGTTTCGAAGTTAGTCGTCGGTTGGCACGTATTTTACAGAATGGGTCATGGGTCTGTTTACTAAATAATGATAAATGAAACTCTGAAAACTTGTAAGAACAAACTGGGCCCAAATTGCGCAAATTTGCAATAACTTTACGCTACTAGTGTCTGGTTAGGACTGCCGTTCCATGCGTGATTTTATCGCGTTAAAGGATTTTCTTTTTTCGAACTAGTTGAAACCGGAAATTACGCAAGTACTTTCGAACTTCAAAAGCAAATTTGATTATCGTTATTATGTGTTAGTTTCTGTTGTTTCGAAAATTGGATTATTAATGACATTAATATTTCGCTCACTGAACAATATTTCACTAGAATTGAGTTGAGTTGAAAGAAAAAAAAGGAAAAAAATTATATTCGCTGGATTTTTTTTTAGCCAAAATCGGCTGGTAATAAGGCGTCATATGATACAGGTCTGTGCTGGAACAGCGCTTCCTGTGACGACACAACGCCCGGAGTAGTTAAAACTTCGTCTAATATAATGCGTTCTAATTTTAACAACTGAGGGTGGATTTGAGATGAAGATATGTTTTTGTAGCTGTAAATGTTGATATTCGTCGATGGATTTACACATTACTGTCTTCTATTACTTAAATTAAGCGATGCCATATTGCTAAGCATGTCGCTTGTGTCTTTCTTCTCCCTCATAATTATTCGACCTGCTTGATTCTAGAGTACCTGTAATCTGTGGAGACTATCAGCGTCATAATTATTCGACCTGCTTGATTCTAGAGTACTTATAGTTGTGTCTAATTTCAAACCTTGATCAGTCACACGTTTGTACACACGTTCACTTACACAAATAACCTGATATCCAATGCTATCTGATTATCAAATCAGTGCTGTGATGCGTAATACAACCAGACAGTACTGACCGTGAGAAAGTCATGATATAATGCCAACTCAAAATTATGACATAATGCCAACTCAAAATCATGACATAATGCCAACTCAAAATCATGACATAATGCTAACTCAAAATCATGACATAATGCCAACTCAAAATCATGACATAATGCTAACTCAAAATCATGACATAATGCCAACTCAAAATCATAACATAATGCTAACTCAAAATCATGACATAATGCCAACTCAAAATCATAACATAATGCCAACTCAAAATCATGACATAATGCCAACTCAAAATCATGACATAATGCCAACTCAAAATCATGACATAATGCTAACTCAAAATCATGACATAATGCCAACTCAAAATCATGACATAATGCTAACTCAAAATCATGACGTAATGCCAACTCAAAATCATAACATAATGCTAACTCAAAATCATGACATAATGCTAACTCAAAATCATGACATAATGCCAACTCAAAATCATAACATAATGCTAACTCAAAATCATGACATAATGCCAACTCAAAATCATGACATAATGCCAACTCAAAATCATAACATAATGCCAACTCAAAATCATGACATAATGCTAACTCAAAATCATGACATAATGCCAACTCAAAATCATGACATAATGCTAACTCAAAATCATGACATAATGCCAACTCAAAATCATGACATAATGCTAACTCAAAATCATGACATAATGCTAACTCAAAATCATGACATAATGCTAACTCAAAATCATGACATAATGCCAACTCAAAATCATGACATAATGCTAACTCAAAAACATGACGACTTCAAACTTTATGCAAATAAATCAAAATGTGAAATTTGATACAATTTTAGACCTGGTGACGTCAAAGGTGATTGCCATCTGCCAATCGCCTTGATTATGACAGTCATCACACACCGACAGCTCAACCAATGGTTGCCTAAGCCGCTTAAAATCGGTCTTTAGAAATAAGTTTGAGCGGAGTGTAACCACGGTAAGTTCCAATAATTACTCTTGTTGTAAAACTATCAACTCTGTTGTTTTTAACTAACTGTGAACTTTAACTTGAAGTACACTTGAGTATAGTTTGTATTTACAAAAGGACATCGTATGTGAAAATACTAAAATCAGACAATGAGCGACCTATTTATGACTTGTTCATAATCTATCACTTCGACGAGAAAACGATATTGTGCAACGAGTAGGGGTACTACGGTGGACCATAACTACAAATTCAAAAATATTATACGATTGTCAGGGATGTTATACGACTGGTTAGACGATATTATATGATTGTCAGGGATGTTATACGACTGGTTAGACGATATTATATGATTTTCGGGGATGTTATACGACTGGTTAGACGATATTATATGATTGTCGGGGATGTTATACGACTGGTTAGACGATATTATATGATTGACAGGGATGTTATACGACTGGTTAGACGATATTATATGATTGTCAGGGATGTTATACGACTGGTTAGAAGATATTATATGAATGTCAGGGATGTTATACGACTGGTTAGACGATATTATATGATTGTCAGGGATGTTATACGACTGGTTAGACGATATTATATGATTGTCAGGGATGTTATACGACTGGTTAGACGATATTATATGATTTTCGGGGATGTTATATGACTGGTTAGACGATATTATATGATTGTCGGGGATGTTATACGACTGGTTAGACGATATTATATGATTGACAGGGATGTTATACGACTGGTTAGACGATATTATATGATTGTCAGGGATGTTATACGACTGGTTAGACGATATTATATGATTGTCAGGGATGTTATACGACTGGTTAGAAGATATTATATGAATGTCAGGGATGTTATACGACTGGTTAGAAGATATTATATGAATGTCAGGGATGTTATACGACTGGTTAGACGATATTATATGATTGACAGGGATGTTATACGACTGGTTAGACGATATTATATGATTGTCAGGGATGTTATACGACTGGTTAGAAGATATTATATGAATGTCAGGGATGTTATACGACTGGTTAGAAGATATTATATGAATGTCAGGGATGTTATACGACTGGTTAGACGATATTATACGATTGTCGGGGATGTTATACGACTGGTTAGACGATATTATACGATTGTCAGGGATGTTATACGACTGGTTAGACGATATTATACGATTGTCGGGGATGTTATACGATTGCCCGGGATGGTATATGATTGGTTCTGTGATATTATATGATTATTGGTGATGTTATATGATTGGAAATTTATTCACACTAGACCAGTGTTAAGCAGAAATACATCCCGGAAACAGATTTTGACAATTAGTTCTCGAAATATTAGAATTAGCATAGATCATAGTCAAATAGTTACGTAGATTTTCAATAAAAGGGCCTCTCATTTCTTTGATTTTGGCATTTTATGATCTGCCATAATTTGTCGAGATGAAATAAAATTATGAAAAAAATCAACAAATTGTGGATAGTTCATCCCTTACTTCCGTATTTATGAATGATGTAATGCTTCTCGATAAACATCATGTGATATCGAATGAAAGGTATATATAGATAGAATTCTCCTCTGCAATAGTAATACAGAATGGAGATAATACATTTTGAGATATCGTCATTTTTCATGATGAATTTTCGCGATGTTTTGAATTTTTAGGAATTATTAAGAATGTAATTTATTCTTAGTATGCCGAACACTTTAACCTGTTATATATGCAATTTATTGTATGTAGGAATTTTATTTTGTCAACAGATTCAATACTGAGTAATCAGCTATTTTATTCATTCGTAATTTGTACAAAGATATTACTTTTTGTAAGCGTATAAAGCATTTTCCAAATTAAATGTCGTAATTTCCCATTTTGATTCTTAAACTCAAATTATAGAAAAATCTTATAAAAACGTAAAATGTAATGAGGAATTTGCTTTATCTGTAAAGTGTAAAAACCCATTTGTAAAATGCCGTTTTTATTTTCTACAACCTGAACCAGCTATCCCCGCCTCCCTCCATTAATAATAAACACTTCTCCTAAATGTTATACTTTCGGTTTATATTGTAAAAATCTTCATTTTAACCAAATTGTATAGCACTCGTATAACAATGCTGACGATATTGTATAACATCCCCAATATTCGTATATATACCTCGACAATCGTATAATATCACAGAACCAATCGTATAACGTTTCTAATAATCATATAATATCACAGAACCAATCGTATAACATTTCTAATAATCATATAATATCACAGAACCAATCGTATAACATTCCTAATAATCATATTATATCACAGAACCAATCATATAACATTCCTAATAATCATATTATATCACAGAACCAATCGCATAACATCCCTAATAATCATATAATATCACAGAACCAATCGTATAACATTCCTAATAATCATATAATATCACAGAACCAATCGTATAACATTCCTAATAATCATATAATATCACAGAACCAATCGTATAACATTTCTAACAATCATATAATATCACAGAACCAATCGTATAACATTCCTAATAATCATATTATATCACAGAACCAATCGTATAACATTCCTAATAATCATATTATATCACAGAACCAATCGTATAACATTCCTAATAATCATATAATATCACAGAACCAATCATATAACATTTCTAATAATCATATAATATCACAGAACCAATCGTATAACATTCCTAATAATCATATAATATCACAGAACCAATCGTATAACATCTCTAATAATCATATAAGATCACAGAACCAATCGTATAACATTCCTAATAATCATATAATATCACAGAACCAATCGCATAACATTTCTAATAATCATATAATATCACAGAACCAATCGTATAACATTTCTAATAATCATATAATATCACAGAACCAATCGTATAACATTTCTAATAATCATATAATATCACAGAACCAATCATATAACATTTCTAATAATCATATAATATCACAGAACCAATCGTATAACATTTCTAATAATCATATAATATCACAGAACCAATCGTATAACATTCCTAATAATCATATAATATCACAGAACCAATCGTATAACATTCCTAATAATCATATAATATCACAGAACCAATCGTATAACATTCCTAATAATCATATAATATCACAGAACCAATCGCATAACATTTCTAATAATCATATAATATCACAGAACCAATCGTATAACATTTCTAATAATCATATAATATCACAGAACCAATCGTATAACATTCCTAATAATCATATAATATCACAGAACCAATCGTATAACATTCCTAATAATCATATAATATCACAGAACCAATCGTATAACATTCCTAATAATCATATAATATCACAGAACCAATCGCATAACATTTCTAATAATCATATAATATCACAGAACCAATCGTATAACATTTCTAATAATCATATAATATCACAGAACCAATCGTATAACATTCCTAATAATCATATAATATCACAGAACCAATCGTATAACATTTCTAATAATCATATAATATCACAGAACCAATCGTATAACATTTCTAATAATCATATAATATCACAGAACCAATCGTATAACATTCCTAATAATCATATAATATCACAGAACCAATCGTATAACATTCCTAATAATCATATTATATAACAGAACCAATCGTATAACATCCCTTATAATCGTATAATATCACAGAACCAATCGTAAATCATACCCGACAACGGTATAGTATTGCCGAATTTGTTGTAATGGTCACCGTAGAAGCACACAGTGCATATTTCGTCAAATGAGGCACCGATTTCGATCCCTACCGCAGTCCACCACATCTACTCTATTCAGTAGTCATTGTCATTTCCTGGGAAGGCAATTTCATAAGTTTGAAATTAAATTGACTAGTGAGGCCAGTAATCGGTTCGAATGCTGAGGCCGTCAAGTTCAGTGGAAAGAAATTCAGTTTGAATACGATTTTAAAATACAGAGGTCGGTCATCAATTTAAATTCTTAAAATATTGATTTTATTTCAAAGTAGGTAAGTAAATATGGATAACGATGATCAAATCATAAGTTGGAACTCAAAAGCAATTACGAATGTTTGGTTTGAATTCAATGTAAATGGCGATCTAAGTACACAGTTAGCATAAATAGCGGTAAAAGACAACCACGTCTATAAAGACGAAAAGCGATCTAAATAGTACATGGGTCTATATACGAATAAAACAAAATATTAACACCGTTACCACTGTACAAAGTGACACTAACCTTAATCCTAACAAATAAAAGATTTGGAATACTGCAATGGAAATAGCAATGTTGCATTATGAAATGATCAGTTACGTCACAAGCATAACATTAGAACACTGACATGAGTGTAACATTAGTGGCCTAGACGTGATTGTTACCATGGTAATCATTGGACCCATAACCCTGACCTCTGATCTATTACAATTATTAAGTTATTACAATATTTTCTATAAATCTCTCCGTCCATGAGATTAGATGGAGGTATACGACTTCTTCCTGTATCTACCAACACAGTAACCAATGACCACGATGATAATAAGGCCTGCAAGACAGCATCCAACTATGATAGCGATAAGATTGTCATTGACTGTATCCATTGTACAACTCTCAGCTGTGAAAACAAAAAAACACTGCATCAAGATGCGCTTACAGACTATATTGACATATATATATACTATATGAGTCATAATACACAATATATCTGAGCTACAATTACAGACTATACCAGGGTCAACAATTACATAATATATCTGAGCTACAATTACAGACTACACCAGGGTCGACAACTACATAATATATGTGAGCTACAATTACAGACTACACCAGAGTCGACAACTACATAATATATCTGAGCTACAATTACAGACTATACCAGGGTCAACAATTACATAATATATCTGAGCTACAATTACAGACTACACCAGAGTCGACAACTACATAATATATCTGAGCTACAATTACAGACTATACCAGGGTCAACAATTACATAATATATCTGAGCTACAATTACAGACTACACCAGAGTCGACAGCTACATAATATATCTGAGCTACAATTACAGACTATACCAGGGTCAATAATTACATAATATATCTGAGCTACAATCACAGACTACACCAGAGTCGACAACTACATAATATATCTGAGCTACAATTACAGACTATACCAGGGTCAACAATTACATAATATATCTGAGCTACAATTACAGACTACACCAGAGTCGACAACTACATAATATATCTGAGCTACAATTACAGACTATACCAGGGTCAATAATTACATAATATATCTGAGCTACAATTACAGGCTACACCAGAGTCGACAACTACATAATATATCTGAGCTACAATTACAGACAACACCAGGGTCAAGAATTACATAATATATCTGAGCTACAATTACAGACTACACCAGGGTCAACAATTACATAATATATCTGAGCAACAATTACAGACTACACCAGAGTCGACAACTACATAATATATCTGAGCTACAATTACAGACTATACCAGGGTCAATAATTACATAATATATCTGAGCTACAATTACAGACTACACCAGAGTCGACAACTACATAATATATCTGAGCTACAATTACATACTATACCAGGGTCAATAATTACATAATATATCTGAGCTACAATTACAGGCTACACCAGAGTCGACAACTACATAATATATCTGAGCTACAATTACAGACAACACCAGGGTCAACAATTACATAATATATCTGAGCTACAATTACAGACTATACCAGGGTCGACAACTACATAATATATCTGAGCTACAATTACAGACTATACCAGGGTCGACAACTACATAATATAGCTGAGCTACAATTACAGACTATACCAGGGTCAACAATTACATAATATATCGGAGCTACAATTACAGACTACACCAGGGTCGACAATTACATAATATATCCGAGCTACAATTACAGACTATACCAGGGTCAACAATTACATAATATATCTCAGCTACAATTACAGACTATACCAGGGTCGACAACTACATAATATAGCTGAGCTACAATTACAGACTATACCAGGGTCAACAACTACATAATATATCTGAGCTACAATTACAGGCTACACCAGAGTCGACAACTACATAATATATCTGAGCTACAATTACAGACAACACCAGGGTCAAGAATTACATAATATATCTGAGCTACAATTACAGACTACACCAGGGTCAACAATTACATAATATATCTGAGCAACAATTACAGACTACACCAGAGTCGACAACTACATAATATATCTGAGCTACAATTACAGACTATACCAGGGTCAATAATTACATAATATATCTGAGCTACAATTACAGACTACACCAGAGTCGACAACTACATAATATATCTGAGCTACAATTACATACTATACCAGGGTCAATAATTACATAATATATCTGAGCTACAATTACAGGCTACACCAGAGTCGACAACTACATAATATATCTGAGCTACAATTACAGACAACACCAGGGTCAACAATTACATAATATATCTGAGCTACAATTACAGACTATACCAGGGTCGACAACTACATAATATATCTGAGCTACAATTACAGACTATACCAGGGTCGACAACTACATAATATAGCTGAGCTACAATTACAGACTATACCAGGGTCAACAATTACATAATATATCGGAGCTACAATTACAGACTACACCAGGGTCGACAATTACATAATATATCCGAGCTACAATTACAGACTATACCAGGGTCAACAATTACATAATATATCTCAGCTACAATTACAGACTATACCAGGGTCGACAACTACATAATATAGCTGAGCTACAATTACAGACTATACCAGGGTCAACAACTACATAATATATCTGAGCTACAATTACAGACTACACCAGGGTCAACAACTACATAATATATCTGAGCTACAATTACAGACTATACCAGGGTCAACAATTACATAATATATCTGAGCTACAATTACAGACTATACCAGGGTCGACAACTACATAATATATCTGAGCTACAATTACAGACTATACCAGGGTCGACAACTACATAATATAGCTGAGCTACAATTACAGACTATACCAGGGTCGACAACTACATAATATATCTGAGCTACAATTACAGACTACACCAGGGTCAACAACTACATAATATATATGAGCTACAATTACAGACTACACCAAGGTCGACAACTACATAATATAGCTGAGCTACAATTACAGACTATACCAGGGTCAACAATTACATAATATATCTGAGCTACAATTACAGACTATACCAGGGTCGACAACTACATATTATATCTGAGCTACAATTACAGACTATACCAGGGTCGACAACTACATAATATAGCTGAGCTACAATTACAGACTATACCAGGGTCAACAACTACATAATATATCTGAGCTACAATTACAGACTACACCAGGGTCAACAACTACATAATATATATGAGCTACAATTACAGACTACACCAAGGTCGACAACTACATAATATATCTGAGCTACAATTACAAACTATACCAGTGTCGACAACTACATAATATATCTGAGCTACAATTGCAGACTATACCAGGGTCGACAACTACATAATATATCTCAGCTAGAATTACAGACTATACCAGGGTCGACAACTACATAATATATCTGAGCTACAATTACAGACTATACCAGGGTCGACAACTACATAATATATCTGAGCTACAATTACAGACTATACCAGGGTCAATAATTACATAATATATCTGAGCTACAATTACAGACTACACCAGAGTCGACAACTACATAATATATCTGAGCTACAATTACAGACTATACCAGGGTCGACAACTACATAATATATCAGAGCTACAATTACAAACTACACCAGGGTCGACAACTACATAATATATGTGAGCTACATTTACAGACTACACCAGAGTCGACAACTACATAATATATCTGAGCTACAATTACAGACTATACCAGGGTCAACAATTACATAATACATGTATATCTGAGCTACAATTACAGACTACACCAGAGTCGACAACTACATAATATATCTGAGCTACAATTACAGACTATACCAGGGTCAACAATTACATAATATATCTGAGCTACAATTACAGACTACACCAGAGTCGACAACTAAATAATATATCTGAGCTACAATTACAGACTATACCAGGGTCAATAATTACATAATATATCTGAGCTACAATTACAGACTACACCAGAGTCGACAGCTACATAATATATCTGAGCTACAATTACAGACAACACCAGAGTCGACAACTAAATAATATATCTGAGCTACAATTACAGACTATACCAGGGTCAAGAATTACATAATATATCTGAGCTACAATTACAGACTACACCAGAGTCGACAACTACATAATATATCTGAGCTACAATTACAGACTATATGAATGGTTCATGTAAAGCACTTACACTCTCCATATTCCCCGTCAGACCTCTCTGCAAAAGGCTGGATGCGAAGGTCACTAATATCCATTTCTACGTCATCATTGATCGTAAGATCAGTTTTACTTTCACATTCATAGGACTTTCCAATTGTTGTACCGAAGTCGTTATTTGTTCTTGTAGCGCTCATAGTTGTACCTGAAACCAATATGTACACTACATGTATAATATATATCTACGTTTTGAATAATTATATGAAAAAAACGAGAATGTGAGGAATTTACTCAGAACCACGCCTTCAACAAATGAAGTTTTTGATTTTTATTACTGAGTGGTGTTCCGAGAACTGTGTATTTCGTTATCACAGCCACTTCTCCATTCTAGTATTGTTAGATCTTTACCGGGTTTTGCTGGGTTCTTGAAATTATCGTCAAGCACGTACTGCAGTGTGAACGAATTCATGTAGTATTTGTCATCATCAAGAGTGTCAACAGATGAACCCAATACGAATTTCATTTCAACGAACCAGTCTGTGAAAAAGTCTAACTTGAGCGTACTACTAGACGTGTTTCCTGCACACTCCGAATCAGACGAACTCGCACTAGGTGGCATCTGTATGTCAATGGTGTCCTAATTAAAGTGAAAATCAAAGAAACATGGTTAAGTTGTCGCTGTGTGAAGTAATTAATTTTCAGTAGCAATAGTACTTATCACCAATCAGTATGATGCACATCGTATGTGATGACTACTGATAACAAGACGTACTAGTATAACTCAGTCAATATATGGTTTACCACTTGGTGGAAATAAAAAAAAAAATCAATAGACTAAAAAAACAAACAATTGTTTTCAAAAATATAAGCTGTAACTCTTGATGATTAATATGGATTTGACAACGAAAGTGTGACCGAGAGCATGGCTTCACATAAAACACAATTTCAAATCAAAGAAGTTCGCGGTTGTAATGTGGCACAAGTTGCGTGTAAATGCATCCAACCATATTCGTAATGCTACACTAAATGAGGATACAGTTGCCTGCGAGCCTTCGTACAGATAATTTGCTACACTTGTCGGAAAATGTGTTATATCTTTGACGGCATAGATAAGAAGAACAGATGCCTAACCATATGTAGTCTCTACGACTTAAGGATTATGCAACATCCTGTAATTCTATTATATAGTACATTACTACCGTTGTACTGTAGTATTTCTATTATATAGTATATTACTACCGTTGTACTGTAGTATTTCTATTATATAGTATATTACTACCGTTGTACTGTAATATTTCCATTATATAGTATATTACTACCGTTGTACTGTAGTATTTTCATTATATAGTATATTACTACCGTTGTACTGTAGTATTTCCATTATATAGTATATTACTACCGTTGTACTGTAGTATTTCTATTATATAGTATATTACTACCGTTGTACTGTAGTATTTCCATTATATAATATATTACTACCGTTGTACTGTAGTATTTCCATTATATAGTATATTACTACCGTTGTACTGTAGTATTTCTATTATATAGTATATTACTACCGTTGTACTGTAATATTTCTATTATATAGTATATTACTACCGTTGTACTGTAGTATTTTCATTATATAGTATATTACTACCGTTGTACTGTAGTATTTACATTATATAGTATATTACTACCGTTGTACTGTAGTATTTCTATTATATAGTATATTACTACCGTTGTACTGTAATATTTCCATTATATAGTATATTACTACCGTTGTACTGTAGTATTTCCATTATATAGTATATTACTACCGTTCTCCTGTAGTATTTCTATTATATAGTATAATACTACCGTTCTACTGTAGTATTTCTATTATATAGTATATTACTACCGTTGTACTGTAGTATTTCTATTATATAGTATATTACTACCGTTGTACTGTAGTATTTCTATTATATAGTATATTACTACCGTTGTACTGTAGTATTTCTATTATATAGTATATTACTACCGTTGTACTGTAGTATTTCTATTATATAGTATATTACTACCGTTGTACTGTAGTATTTCTATTATATAGTATATTACTATCGTTGTACTGTAGTATTTCTATTATATAGTATATTACTACCGTTGTACTGTAGTATTTCCATTATATAGTATATTACTATCGTTGTACTATAGTATTTCTATTATATAGTATATTACTACCGTTCTACTGTAGTATTTCTATTATATAGTATATTACTACCGTTGTACTATAGTATTTCTATTATATAGTATATTACTACCGTTCTACTGTAGTATTTCTATTATATAGTATATTACTACCGTTCTACTGTAGTATTTCCATTATATAGTATATTACTACCGTTCTACTGTAGTATTTCTATTATATAGTATATTACTACCGTTGTACTATCGTTTTTCTCGTATGAGATTGAGAATAATATCGCCATTGTCGCCAAAATGCACGTCTTGTTATTTTCACCAATCACTTCCCAGCTGCCGATGGTAGTAGACGGAGTGGGTTTTTGAGTGGCTGTAGTCTGCTTCGTGTCCGTTGTTAAAATGGTGGTATTGTCGACTGGCGTTGTAGCCTTCGTTGTAGCATCTAGTGTCGTGGCATCTAGTGTCGTTGCATCCGTAGTTGTGGCATCTATTGTAGAGTTACTCAGAACCACAGTAACACAAGCTGTAACAAGAATACAATTGCATTCAATCATTTGCATTGAATCTCAGACTAGTAATTGTATTACTCATATTAACCATGTGGCGATTGTATTGATGTAATAAATTACGATTTATCCGCTCCGCTATGATTTCCATTAATTTAAAATCACCGTCAAACCGTCACTCTAGTCGGGTGGTAAAATCGGAAAAAAATCCTCACCCGCCGTTGTAATACACAAATGTATTACCTCATACCAGTCATGTAATAGCAGTGTTCAAATGATCGTGCTTTTTATTTTGGCCGAGGTGCGCATCGGTGCCGACTACGAACTTTGAATGAAATGTAAATGCTAATCAAAGAATCTAGAAAATACAATGGCAAAAAGGTCGGAAATAATAATTATAACGGCAAAATATGCGCTAATAATAAAGTGAACGTATACGGGGCCCGGTTTTAGTTATAACCCGACGTCAGCTTTACGTTCATGTCCTACCATTGAAACAGCCGAAAACATGTTTGTTTGTTTTTGAGCGGAGTGGATTGCCAATCAGCCTACTGGCTTGTACCAATATCCCCCAATACTCTGGCGCCACCATATATACATTGATTATATTTGCTATTTGTCTATCGATTTTAATATAGCATAGTATTCTATTCTATTCTATTCACTTATTTGTATGTTAATTAATTAATCATGTATTATTAATTTACTACAAGTATGTTTTATCATTACTGTAAGGTCAGAACATATTCGATTTATACATGCGTAACAAACATATAGTGCCACCATTCCTTCTGCTTTTTCTTCTTTTGTCTTTTGGTACTGATTAAATCTTATGCTATATATGTGGTACGACATCGACAGATACACGTTTATTTTGTCACATAAGTATGTTGTATATACGCGTGTGTGCATGTATGTGTAATAATTATGACATGGTCATCTTCTCGGACCATACTCGTGTATTTCGTGACTATAGGGACATACCATGGCGTGTGGTATGTATACAGCGCAATGACTCATGTAAAGAATTAGCATAGTACAAAGTCCAGCATTACATCTCGTCATATGACTATACCAGTAGGTTGTTTTAGTTGACGCCAAAACATAAAAAACATATAATACGTATAGCGTTATAGAAATGAATATGTATCTTTCTATCAAGGTATAATACTAATATAAGTACGACGTAGACCAGAATGTAACATCATGTGTCCATTAAGTATTTCGACGAAAGAAGACGTAGACAGGAAATAGGAAGTGAAGACATTAATTCCGACCCAGAAAGTATTCCAAATTCCGGCTAAGAACGTACTCCGAATTCAGTATATTTAAATACGTACCTGAAATCAGCAGGATTCCACAAAGTAATTTCATTTTGACAACTTCTGACAAAAAGGGTCAAACGTTGTTGCTGTCGTTGCGTATGTTCGCACAGCTCGATTAAAGCCTTAATGGCTAACCTATCGATAACTGCCCAATCACATGCTGGAATAAACGCCCTCTGTTACGAGATGGAGGGAGATAACACACCGGCAATGGTTATTATTCCCACAGTATTAATATAACCAGTGAGTTGTGTCATATCATTTTATGGATGCGTGTAATTGCACTCTGGATATATTAAAGTCCCAATAGTTCTTCGCAATTTGCGCTAAAGGGTTGCCATACTGTATGTTTATGGGCACTTCAACGGTGACATAACAATAACGTCATTCATATACAAGTACACGTGATGTATATTGCATATACCACCGTCCCTCAACACATGTTCAAAATTTACATCATACCTCCTGTCGCCATTTGTTTGACTATCAGGTAATGTGTACTAAACCAAAATCTGGCTCAGGCTCATGAAAACTGTTCTTTACATCACGCATATGTAGTATTCAGAATATTTACTACCTTACGCTAGTGGCTTCGCGATTAGTGACTTTCGTGGCGTGTGGATTTCGTAGTAAGTAGCTTTCGCAGGGTGCAGGGGTTTGTCGCAGTAACTAGTCCTTTCATCGGAGTTGAGAATTAATGTTTTATGTGTCTTTAACAACTGATTACCATCCTCAGGGACTGTTAATTTGCCCTTATGATCTGTGCAGTTTCTCTGGCAGGAGTTCCTACATAAGACACATGCTCTGATATTGTCCCATAGATACTTAGACCAAGAAACATTTGACCTTTTATAGAATGCATAATGAATTCTTGTTATACTGCTTAGTGAAATACACATTTTAATGGCTCATTTTAGAACAAGGTCTGACACTAGGTTTTGGCATATCAGAGAAACGATATTGACAGACAAAATTTAACCAAACCAAATTTAACCCAAATCTGTATATTCATCTCTGTAAAATAAGCAGAACACTCGTAAAAAAAAAAAAAAATGGCCACCAGTCCGACACTTTGAATCGAATCATGATGACGAAACAATGACGTGTATCAGAAACGTCCAAGGACCGGTTGATGACATGATTGAATTTTGTGATTTTATTCGTTTTTGACAAAAATGGCCGCCATTCGGTTAAATTTCGATGAAAACGAAAAATAACTGAAAACAACATTTAACTCATTATATCCTTTGTACAAAATTTAACCCAATATCTTGTTTTTGTACAAAATTTAACCCAAATGATGTAAATGCCAAGTTTGAATAAAATCGGTCATGGCATCTCAAAAAAACAGTTGATGACATGTTTAAATTTTGTAATTTTATTCGTTTTTGACGAAAATTATCACCAGTCCGCCATTTTGAATTGAATCCCAAAAGAAATGATGTGTATCAGTAACTCACCATGACTGATGTCAATGCTAAGTTTGAATGAAATCGGTCAAGGCAAGTCCAAGAGACAGTCTGGGACAAAATGGCCACCAGTCGGTCAAAGGTCAATGTCATCATCCTCTATTATATGTTTTTGTCATATTACCTCAAACCCTGCACATATAAGTGTGTATGGAATCATGGAAAGAAACGGTGTGCATTGCCGTGTGAACACTGTCATAAAGGTGATTGACAGGTCATACTTCTATACAACTCTGGAAGGACAATTAGAATCTACCAGATGTGCTTGTGGTTTACATAACAAAGGATGCTTACGATCTACTGATTGGCCTACGTGAGTGTCTGCATGTCATCGTGAGAAAGCTGATTGGCTCCTGTGGAAACCCAGGTGGTGTCTCTGAATCTGGGCCACTTATACCTATAAACAGGCTAGACTGAGGACAGTATGGTTCCATCATTTCTATGAAGGTCCCTGTGTGTTGATGCTGCAATATTGCGAGACAAGTGATAAAGGCTTCAATCATCGTTCTGCGAGACTTGTATTCACTGCTCTGCGATCTCCTGCTTCCAGCGGTGCCCTCCAGAATAACAACGTTCCTCTACAAGCAAGACTCCCGTATTTCGTCGTAGTTGTGTTACAGAAGCCATTGACTGTCATCCATTTCTACATCCTGGAACTGTGAGTTATCACTGATGCACAGTTCCCTGAGCAATCCCCTATTTTAGTGAATTTATTCATTGTATTTTTCTGTGCCTTTTTTCTTGTAATTATTAAGCCAGGAGCTTTAACTTGATATTTTGGTGTATTTGTATTTCATTTCCAGTACTATTGCCTTGTCTACCCCATTCTAGCAGTGAAAGAAACCCCTGTCCAGTGTGAGTTTTGTGGGTGCCCCCCTCATTAGCAATAAGCGTGCCTTACACTGTGACAGTCAACCAAATCAAAAATAAATCAATGTGCACATTCTCCCTTTATGACATGTCTTTGTACTAGCTTTGAAGAAAATCTGTCTAGGAGTCTCTGAGAAATGACGACGGACGGACGGAACCCAAAACATACAACTAAAACTTTTGGTAGAATTTAAATCATTTTTTTTTTTAGTGCAGCATCATCCCAGGCAACGCTTTTTCAATCTGGTTCAAAGTTGAGTCAGGAGTACGACAAGGATGCATACTTTCACGCATGCTCTTCCTTATTACCATTGACTGGGTAATGAGAAACAACTGTCAACTAAGCAAGAGGAATACAATGGTCCATGTTCTCCAAACTTGATCTGGATTTTGCAGACAATATAGCTCTGCTTTCATCAAGACTAGATCATATGCAAGTAAAGACCAACAGGCTCTCTAGGTTTGCAGCACAAACAGGACTTTCAATCAATGAGAAAAAGACACAGCTATTGAAAATCAACACAACAAACCAAACCCCATTCAAAATTCAGGGTAAGGCCATCAATGAAGTTGATGACTTCACTTACCTGGGCAGTAATTTAAGCAAAGAAGAAAGCATAAGTAAAGACATCAAATCAAGAATAGCCAAAGCCAGGAATGCCTTCATAAAACTATATCCAATTTGGAAATCCAACCAATACAGTCAAAAACTTAAACTCAAACTCTAAATAGCAATGTAAAATCTGTCCTTTTCTATGCATCCAAATGTTGGCGTGTAACAAAATACGATATGACCAAGTTATCATCTTTCCACAATGGTTGCCCTAGAAGAATATTCTGGCCAGTGATAATCTTCAATAATAGGCAAACACATTCTAAGGACATTATTATTAAAATTAAGAGACTGAGATGGGTGGGTCATGTTCTTAGAATGCTACAAGACTCAATCTTCAAAAGAGCACACAGGTCAACAACAGAGGGAGGCCAAAAACCACATGGAGAAGAACCATTACCACAGAACTTGCCCAAGCGAACCTGACCTGGAGTAGTGCAGAAATGGTGGTCAAGGATAGACAGGAATGGAAGAACCTGATTGCAGCCTTAAGGAGTGACTGACACCTTTTTAAAGAAATAAGAGTAAATACCCAAAGAATATAATAATGATATTCTTCCGTGAAGTGATATGCCAGATCCCAACCACCACCACCTTTTAAAAACATGCCACGCCCCTTCTGAGGTCCTAACATTATGTCTCTAACTGAAGCATTGAATCCCAGTAACGGGATATAACCCAATATTACATTCGTACATGAAAGGATATTCAGGTCAGAAAATACAACATTCAGATTATCTGGACGGAAATGAAACATTAAGATCATGACAGGAAAAAGAACATTTAGATCGTATGATAGAAAAAGGAACATTCAGATCGTATGATAGAACAAGCAGCCTCTCGGCTGAGATAGCTCTGCTGTTAGCAATACACATTTCAACAAGTCATTGAAAATGACACAGTCCCCGTTAAATTTTTGAAAGTTCGTCATTTTGAAACTTGAGTTCCAAGTGGCGTATACAACAGATTGTTTAATTACATCAAAACACATATTCCGTGTAGTAGTAATATGGCCAAAAATAAAAACAGCCGTTATTCGGCCATCTTTGAAACACACTGATATGTATGATGCATGTGCCAAATATGAATGAAAATGGTACATAAATTGTGGAAATATAGTGGTAAGACCAAAAAGTCAGATGGCTGTCAATCGGCCATCCTTGACCAGATTTTGAAACAAATTGTCATGGACATGCATCCTAACATGTATAAAGTATGTGCCAAATTTGAATGAAAACTGACAGAGCACGTCCAAGATACCGCATAAAAAACAAAATAAGATGCCTGCCAGTCGACCATCTTTGATCCAATTGCGAAATAAATCGTTCTGGACATGTACCAAGTTTGAATGACAACTGACAAAGCATGTCCATAATACAACATTTTCAAAAAACAAGATGGCTGCCAGTCGGCCATTTTGAATCGAATCGCTAAACCACTGCATGTGCATATGTCCCACATAAAGTAGTAGGCACATGCAAAGAATGAACGGAATTGGTCCAAGGGATTCTGAGATATGACTTTCGACGGACGCACGGAAGCACAGACGGAGGCCGAATTATAAGTCCCCGTTTTCGGACTTCGTCCGAATGGTGACTACTTAAAGAACAGAAGATATCATTAGAAAATGAACAATATGCATAGTATCAATGCAATGGGACTTGCTGTTTTCAACAAGAATTCAAAAATATCATTTTTCACCAAAAATGATTGTGGTTTTTAGTAAGAAAATATAATTTTTTACCAAAAATGACTAAAATATTCACCAAAATTAGATAATTAAAGATATCATTACAAAATGAACAAATCTGAGAGAGGTCCACATGTAGTACCTATATATGTAATATCAAAGCAATTGAACTTGCGGTTTTTAACAAGAAGTCGAAAATAACACTTTTTACCAAAAATGACAAAAATATTCACCAAACTTAGAGAATTGAAGATATGATCATGAAATGAACAAATCTAAGAGAGGTCTACCCAAGGTACATATACACCAAGTATCAAAGCATTCAGGCTTGTAGTTTTCAAGAAGAAGTTGAAAAAGTAAAACATTGACACGGACGATCACTCATATGACAAAGTCGACAGCGGAGCTAAAAAGGAACATTCAGATCGTATGACAGGAAATAGAACATTCAGATCGTCTGGCTGGAAATGGAACATTGAGATCATGTGACATTAAATAAACATTCAGATCGTCTGATAAAAAAGGAAACATTTACTCCGTCTGATAGAAAAGCGAACATTCTGATCGTCTGACAGGATATGGAACATTTAAATCGTCTGATAGAAAAGGAAACATTCAGATCATATGTCAGGATATGGAACATTCGGGTCAGAAAATACAACATTCAGATCATCTGGACGGAAATGAAACATTAAGATCATGACAGGAAAAAGAAAAAGGAACATTCAGATCGTCTGATAGAAAAGGGAACATTCAGATCGTCTGATAGAAAAGGGAACATTCAGATCGTCTGATAGAAAAGGGAACATTCAGATCGTCTGATAGAAAAGGGAACATTCAGATCGTCTGATAGAAAAGGGAACATTCAGATCGTCTGATAGAAAAGGGAACATTCATATTACAACCATCATAGGTTGTTTTACATTACTGCTAATTGGGGTTCAATTATTAGTGCCATCCAAGTTGTTTAGTGGTTCAATTTGATGATTTAGAGTGAAAGTGTTGTCAACTGAGGATGACACAATACAGCTTCTTTTGTTTGAGTTGATAACATTGTTCAATTTCTATTGATTTAGCCTGGCTAACATAGGTGCAAGCCTGTTGACATACTAAGATTTTTTTATTGCAACAAAACATTAACTTGGTCCATGTCACTGATGTTTGCCATTAACTTGGTCCATGTCACTGATGTTTGCCTTCACACTAAAGCAACAATAGCTGTAACTTTTGATCTTTGCATTTTTAATAAAACATTTCATGTGTTAGAAGTGTCAATTGATGTCTCCATAATGTGACCACTGAAAGCATAGCACTGGTACTCGTGTTGCACATTAAATCACTTGAGTTAATGCATCCAGAGGACGCCATCTATTGAAATCAAGTTTTGTCAAGCAAACGTCAGGTATTACAGTACAAGATGACTACTTAGTGCGTATCCAGGCTGAAATGTCAAATACATTGCCATTTTGAGGCTTAGCCGCTCTGACGGTTTCTCACTGATGATTTTATGTTTAGTTTATCACAATAGTGTGCATTTTCCAACCACAATAACTGATTTCAAGAAAATGGCAACTCATTGATCCTTAGTTTCCAGTGCATTGTTTGTGACTTTTAATTTGGGGTAAGGTCACTTTACCCAAGCAGTTGTGTCTAATGTAATAATAATTGTATCTTTAATTTGTTTAAACAACACTCCACTCATTATCATAAAGATTTATTTTTACAATAGCAAATAATCATATTAAACACAAATTTCACATTTAACAAATCATGATAATTAAAACAGCTATGATGAGCCACACGTTTTCAAAGTTTGCATTTACTGATAGTTTAAATCCACTTTGCGACTACAGAACAAATCACAAAAAACAAATTATTCAACAAATTACTATTTTAAGCAGTTCTCGACAAATTTAACACTAAATTAACAAGAAACTTTTCCTTCCATACTTAATTTTACAAACAATTCGGCCAAAGTTGTTATATTCCAGTCTCAAAAATACAAATCAAACAATTATCTACACTCAAATGACGATATCTGGGATAATTGTGTATAAAAACAAAAGTAGATATGATTACAATTGTCTACAATGTAAAGGTGTTCCTAAATGAACACTGCCCTCTACAGTCTGATTGTTACATTATTCAAATAAATTTTAAGGTGGACTGTGATATACAGCTATTCTAAACACGCAGTTGCAATGTAAATAAATGCTTCACCCAATTTTATGCTGTCAAAAAATTAGCAAATAAATCGATACACTGCTTTATAAAACTTCCCCATTTATTACTATTTCCAGATAACCAAGTTGCCATTAAGAAGTCCCACAGTATGCCTCCCCACCCACCAGTTTTTTAGTTTCAGATGAACAGTGCGCCATTTTCAGGATAATAAAGCACTCCCTCAAGTGAATAATTATGTAACCACTAAGTCACCCAAATAGCAGGCCATTTAACACCCCCCCCCCCACAGAGTAAGAGCTGCTATGATACAATATGAGGACTGTAACAAACTCATCACCATTATGCTATGGTCAGTAAAATGGTTATGAATATTTAAATAAGAAAGGTGATTGTGTATGATGTCTTGTGACTGCATTGCAATCATACACATGATTCAACTCTTCATCTTCAAGGGCGATGCTATTGTATTACTGTCTATTAAACTATAATAATTGGACAGATAAGAAAAATGAAGGCACAGGACAATTCTAATTTATCCATGGTAAGTAGTTCACTGTGCAATAAATTATAAGCACAGAAGCAGCTCTCTTATTTTCACCAAGTGAACAGTTGTATGTTTATATTATAAGGAAATTAATTATCCATGCAGCTAGGTGACTAAGTAATAAACCAATTATCAAAAGTGTATCCCTACAGCTTAAAATAAGAGTAAATAACAGCAAAACAGAGCTATGTAACCAAACTGTAAATTGCTCAATTGTGGCTGTTAGAAATTTAGTGAAACCAATTGAAGATTTTATGACACCCTGTATTGTATCAAGAGAAATTTTCACTGCTACCAATGTCCATGATTTTTCACTAGCATGTGAAATTCTAGGATTATAAACTCATACTAGTCAGCAATCAACTATTATATGTAAAAACTGAATGAAACAATTTGTATACAAAAGAAAATATACTCCATATTAAGAAAATAATGAGAATCTGTTGTGAACAAATATCATAAAAAATCATTTGATAATAGAACAGCGATTCAAATTTCATCAAATTTAGACCCACCTCTCCAAATAGCTTGTGTTCACTTTAGCCAAGTATAACTAAAATTATAAAAGTCCAAAAGTGACCATCATTGTCACATTTGTGAAAATAGCGGGTGTGGATGCTATGCAACTCTAATGTGGACACTACAACAATGTGCAGCTGTCTCCTCAAATCATACATTTACTTTCAATGGGAGATTAGCTGTAAAACTTAAACCGACTGGTATCCCTTGGCTTGACTGCGTCGTCGTCCAATCAGATAAGCTATCAATACAATAATAACAAGACCAGCTAAAGCACAGCCCACAGCAATTGGTACAATGTTGCTTATGTTCTCATCCGCTGCACAATCTTCAGCTGCAATTGAAACAAAGTATTACTCCCTTACAATATATTTCAACACTGATGTCAAAGGTGATGTCTGCCCACATGTCAAAGGTGATGTCTGCCCACATGTCAAAGGTGATGTCTGCCCACATGTCTAAGGGGATGTCTGTCCACATGTCTAAGGGGATGTCTGTCCACATGTCTAAGGTGATGTCTGTCCACATGTCTAAGGTGATGTCTGTCCACATGTCAAAGGTGATGTCTGCCCACATGTCTAAGGGGATGTCTGCCCACATGTCTAAGGGGATGTCTGCCCACATGTCTACGGGGATGTCTGTCCACATGTCTACGGGGATGTCTGTCCACATGTCTACGGGGATGTCTGTCCACATGTCTACGGGGATGTCTGTCCACATGTCTAAGGGGATGTCTGTCCACATGTCTAAGGGGATGTCTGTCCACATGTCTAAGGGGATGTCTGTCCACATGTCTAAGGGGATGTCTGCCCACATGTCTAAGGGGATGTCTGCCCACATGTCTAAGGTGATGTCTGTCCACATGTCTAAGGGGATGTCTGTCCACATGTCTAAGGGGATGTCTGCCCACATGTCTAAGGGGATGTCTGCCCACATGTCTAAGGGGATGTCTGCCCACATGTCTAAGGGGATGTCTGCCCACATGTCTAAGGGGATGTCTGTCCACATGTCTACGGGGATGTCTGTCCACATGTCTAAGGGGATGTCTGTCCACATGTCTACGGGGATGTCTGTCCACATGTCTACGGGGATGTCTGTCCACATGTCTAAGGGGATGTCTGTCCACATGTCTAAGGGGATGTCTGTCCACATGTCTAAGGGGATGTCTGTCCACATGTCTAAGGGGATGTCTGTCCACATGTCTACGGGGATGTCTGTCCACATGTCTACGGGGATGTCTGTCCACATGTCTACGGGGATGTCTGTCCACATGTCTAAGGTGATGTCTGTCCACATGTCTAAGGTGATGTCTGTCCACATGTCTAAGGTGATGTCTGTCCACATGTCTAAGGTGATGTCTGTCCACATGTCTACGGGGATGTCTGTCCACATGTCTACGGGGATGTCTGTCCACATGTCTAAGGTGATGTCTGTCCACATGTCTACGGGGATGTCTGTCCACATGTCTAAGGTGATGTCTGTCCACATGTCTAAGGTGATGTCTGTCCACATGTCTACGGGGATGTCTGTCCACATGTCTAAGGTGATGTCTGTCCACATGTCTACGGGGATGTCTGTCCACATGTCTACGGGGATGTCTGTCCACATGTCTAAGGTGATGTCTGTCCACATGTCTAAGGTGATGTCTGTCCACATGTCTAAGGTGATGTCTGTCCACATGTCTAAGGTGATGTCTGTCCACATGTCTACGGGGATGTCTGTCCACATGTCTACGGGGATGTCTGTCCACATGTCTACGGGGATGTCTGTCCACATGTCTAAGGGGATGTCTGTCCACATGTCTAAGGGGATGTCTGTCCACATGTCTAAGGTGATGTCTGTCCACATGTCTAAGGGGATGTCTGTCCACATGTCTAAGGGGATGTCTGTCCACATGTCTAAGGGGATGTCTGTCCACATGTCTAAGGGGATGTCTGTCCACATGTCTAAGGGGATGTCTGTCCACATGTCTAAGGGGATGTCTGCCCACATGTCTAAGGGGATGTCTGCCCACATGTCTAAGGGGATGTCTGTCCACATGTCTAAGGGGATGTCTGTCCACATGTCTAAGGTGATGTCTGTCCACATGTCTAAGGTGATGTCTGTCCACATGTCTAAGGTGATGTCTGTCCACATGTCTAAGGTGATATCTGTCCACATGTCTAAGGGGATATCTGTTCATATGTCTAAGGTGATATCTGGTTATGATTTTGCTATTTTCGCTGGTAAATGAAAGTCGCTTAATTAAATCCATATGAACTCAATTGTTCCCCCGCCAATTTCATAATCCAGTATCTGCTTATATTTATAATACAATACAAGATCATGAATATTAGTTAGTGACCGATACTCAAAACAGGCTGGACAATATACTACTGATACCTAAATAAAACATACCTGCACCAAAATTACCATTCTTAACAAATGGTTGGATATGAACTTTACTCAATGTCACATTAAGAGAACTGTCAATCACATAGTCAATACTGGCGGCACACTGGTAAGAATTTCCTACGGTGACTGAGAACTCTGTTTTATTCACAGATCGAGAAACTTCCTCATCTAAAACAAAAGACATTACAAACAAAAGATTAAATATGCGCCATCTTTCAGCATTATATATCTAGAGAATCCATATTTAGCATGAGTAGTTAATCTACTCATTTCTTTGTTACATTTTAGCCACCATTCACTCAAACAAATACACTTTAACATAAATTGTTATCACACATTGGTTTAAATTTTATTTTGTTGTTGGGGTGTGGCACTACACGACAATGATGAACCTAGAATGTCATGGCAACACTACATTTCACACAATTTGTTTTTTATAGCAATCATTATTTTGGGAATTATCAACTCATGGTGTTTGTGGTGATTGTAAGTCATGGTGTTTGTGGTGATTGTAAGTCATGGTGTTTGTGGTGATTGTAAGTCATGGTGTTTGTGGTGATTGCAAGTCGTGGTGATTGCAAGTCATGGTGTTTGTGGTGATTGTAACTCATGGTGTTTGTGGTGATTGTAAGTCATGGTGTTTGTGGTGATTGTAAGTCATGGTGTTTGTGGTGATTGCAAGTCGTGGTGATTGCAAGTCATGGTGTTTGTGGTGATTGTAACTCATGGTGTTTGTGGTGATTGTAAGTCATGGTGTTTGTGGTGATTTTAACTCATGGTGTTTGTGGTGATTGTAACTCATGGTGTTTGTGGTGATTGTAACTCATGGTGTTTGTGGTGATTGTAACTCATGGTGTTTGTGGTGATTGTAAGTCATGGTGTTTGTGGTGATTGTAACTCATGGTGTTTGTGGTGATTGTAACTCATGGTGTTTGTGGTGATTGTAAGTCATGGTGTTTGTGGTGATTGTAAGTCATGGTGTTTGTGGTGATTTTAACTCATGGTGTTTGTGGTGATTGTAAGTCATGGTGTTTGTGGTGATTGTAACTCATGGTGTTTGTGGTGATTTTAACTCATGGTGTTTGTGGTGATTGTAAGTCATGGTGTTTGTGGTGATTGTAACTCATGGTGTTTGTGGTGATTGTAACTCATGGTGTTTGTGGTGATTGTAACTCATGGTGTTTGTGGTGATTGTAAGTCATGGTGTTTGTAACTCATGGTGTTTGTGGTGATTGTAAGTCATGGTGTTTGTGGTGATTGTAAGTCATGGTGTTTGTGGTGATTGTAACTCATGGTGTTTGTGGTGATTGTAAGTCATGGTGTTTGTGGTGATTGTAAGTCATGGTGTTTGTGGTGATTGTAAGTCATGGTGTTTGTGGTGATTGTAAGTCATGGTGTTTGTGGTGATTGTAACTCATGGTGTTTGTGGTGATTGTAAGTCATGGTGTTTGTGGTGATTGTAAGTCATGGTGTTTGTGGTGATTGTAACTCATGGTGTTTGTGGTGATTGTAAGTCATGGTGTTTGTGGTGATTGTAAGTCATGGTGTTTGTGGTGATTGTAAGTCATGGTGTTTGTGGTGATTGTAAGTCATGGTGTTTGTGGTGATTGTAAGTCATGGTGTTTGTGGTGAATGTAAGTCATGGTGTTTGTGGTGATTGTAAGTCATGGTGTTTGTGGTGATTGTAACTCATGGTGTTTGTGGTGATTGTAACTCATGGTGTTTGTGGTGATTGTAAGTCATGGTGTTTGTGGTGATTGTAAGTCATGGTGTTTGTGGTGATTGTAAGTCATGGTGTTTGTGGTGATTGTAAGTCATGGTGTTTGTGGTGATTGTAAGTCATGGTGTTTGTGGTGATTGTAAGTCATGGTGTTTGTGGTGATTGTAAGTCATGGTGTTTGTGGTGATTGTAAGTCATGGTGTTTGTGGTGATTGTAACTCATGGTGTTTGTGGTGATTGTAAGTCATGGTGTTTGTGGTGATTGTAACTCATGGTGCTTGTGGTGATTGTAAGTCATGGTGTTTGTGGTGATTGTAAGTCATGGTGTTTGTGGTGATTGTAAGTCATGGTGTTTGTGGTGATTGTAAGTCATGGTGTTTGTGGTGATTGTAAGTCATGGTGTTTGTGGTGATTGTAAGTCATGGTGTTTGTGGTGATTGTAAGTCATGGTGTTTGTGGTGATTGTAAGTCATGGTGTTTGTGGTGATTGTAAGTCATGGTGTTTGTGGTGATTTTAACTCATGGTGTTTGTGGTGATTGTAACTCATGGTGTTTGTGGTGATTGTAACTCATGGTGTTTGTGGTGGTTGTAACTCATGATGTTTGTGGTGATTGTAACTCATGGTGTTTGTGGTGATTGTAAGTCATGGTGTTTGTGGTGATTGTAACTCATGGTGTTTGTGGTGATTGTAAGTCATGGTGTTTGTGGTGATTGTAAGTCATGGTGTTTGTGGTGATTGTAAGTCATGGTGTTTGTGGTGATTGTAACTCATGGTGTTTGTGGTGATTGTAACTCATGGTGTTTGTGGTGATTGTAAGTCATGGTGTTTGTGGTGATTGTAAGTCATGGTGTTTGTGGTGATTGTAAGTCATGGTGTTTGTGGTGATTGTAACTCATGGTGTTTGTGGTGATTGTAACTCATGGTGTTTGTGGTGATTGTAACTCATGGTGTTTGTGGTGATTGTAACTCATGGTGTTTGTGGTGATTGTAAGTCATGGTGTTTGTGGTGATTGTAAGTCATGGTGTTTGTGGTGATTGTAAGTCATGGTGTTTGTGGTGATTGCAAGTCATGGTGTTTGTGGTGATTGCAAGTCATGGTGTTTGTGGTGATTGTAACTCATGGTGTTTGTGGTGATTGTAACTCATGGTGTTTGTGGTGATTGTAAGTCATGGTGTTTGTGGTGATTGTAACTCATGGTGTTTGTGGTGATTGTAACTCATGGTGTTTGTGGTGATTGTAACTCATGGTGTTTGTGGTGATTGTAACTCATGGTGTTTGTGGTGATTGTAACTCATGGTGTTTGTGGTGATTGTAACTCATGGTGTTTGTGGTGATTGTAACTCATGGTGTTTGTGGTGATTGTAAGTCATGGTGTTTGTGGTGATTGTAACTCATGGTGTTTGTGGTGATTTTAACTCATGGTGTTTGTGGTGATTGTAAGTCATGGTGTTTGTGGTGATTGTAACTCATGGTGTTTGTGGTGATTGTAACTCATGGTGTTTGTGGTGATTGTAACTCATGGTGTTTGTGGTGATTGTAAGTCATGGTGATTGTAACTCATGGTGTTTGTGGTGATTGTAACTCATGGTGTTTGTGGTGATTGTAAGTCATGGTGTTTGTGGTGATTGTAACTCATGGTGTTTGTGGTGATTGTAAGTCATGGTGTTTGTGGTGATTTTAACTCATGGTGTTTGTGGTGATTGTAAGTCATGGTGTTTGTGGTGATTGTAACTCATGGTGTTTGTGGTGATTGTAAGTCATGGTGTTTGTGGTGATTGTAAGTCATGGTGTTTGTGGTGATTTTAACTCATGGTGTTTGTGGTGATTGTAAGTCATGGTGTTTGTGGTGATTGTAACTCATGGTGTTTGTGGTGATTTTAACTCATGGTGTTTGTGGTGATTGTAAGTCATGGTGTTTGTGGTGATTGTAACTCATGGTGTTTGTGGTGATTGTAACTCATGGTGTTTGTGGTGATTGTAACTCATGGTGTTTGTGGTGATTGTAAGTCATGGTGTTTGTAACTCATGGTGTTTGTGGTGATTGTAAGTCATGGTGTTTGTGGTGATTGTAAGTCATGGTGTTTGTGGTGATTGTAACTCATGGTGTTTGTGGTGATTGTAACTCATGGTGTTTGTGGTGATTTTAACTCATGGTGTTTGTGGTGATTGTAAGTCATGGTGTTTGTGGTGATTGTAACTCATGGTGTTTGTGGTGATTGTAAGTCATGGTGTTTGTGGTGATTGTAACTCATGGTGTTTGTGGTGATTGTAACTCATGGTGTTTGTGGTGATTGTAAGTCATGGTGTTTGTGGTGATTGTAAGTCATGGTGTTTGTGGTGATTGTAAGTCATGGTGTTTGTGGTGATTGTAAGTCATGGTGTTTGTGGTGATTGCAAGTCATGGTGTTTGTGGTGATTGTAAGTCATGGTGTTTGTGGTGATTGTAAGTCATGGTGTTTGTGGTGATTGTAAGTCATGGTGTTTGTGGTGATTGTAAGTCATGGTGTTTGTGGTGATTGTAAGTCATGGTGTTTGTGGTGATTGTAAGTCATGGTGTTTGTGGTGATTGTAACTCATGGTGTTTGTGGTGATTTTAACTCATGGTGTTTGTGGTGATTGTAAGTCATGGTGATTGTAACTCATGGTGTTTGTGGTGATTGTAACTCATGGTGTTTGTGGTGATTGTAACTCATGGTGTTTGTGGTGATTTTAACTCATGGTGTTTGTGGTGATTGTAAGTCATGGTGTTTGTGGTGATTGTAACTCATGGTGTTTGTGGTGATTGTAACTCATGGTGTTTGTGGTGATTGTAACTCATGGTGTTTGTGGTGATTGTAACTCATGGTGTTTGTGGTGATTGTAAGTCATGGTGTTTGTAACTCATGGTGTTTGTGGTGATTGTAAGTCATGGTGTTTGTGGTGATTGTAACTCATGGTGTTTGTGGTGATTGTAAGTCATGGTGTTTGTGGTGATTGTAAGTCATGGTGTTTGTGGTGATTTTAACTCATGGTGTTTGTGGTGATTGTAACTCATGGTGTTTGTGGTGATTGTAAGTCATGGTGTTTGTGGTGATTTTAACTCATGGTGTTTGTGGTGATTGTAAGTCATGGTGTTTGTGGTGATTGTAACTCATGGTGTTTGTGGTGATTGTAAGTCATGGTGTTTGTGGTGATTGTAACTCATGGTGTTTGTGGTGATTGTAACTCATGGTGTTTGTGGTGATTGTAAGTCATGGTGTTTGTGGTGATTGTAAGTCATGGTGTTTGTGGTGATTGTAAGTCATGGTGTTTGTGGTGATTGTAAGTCATGGTGTTTGTGGTGATTGCAAGTCATGGTGTTTGTGGTGATTGTAAGTCATGGTGTTTGTGGTGATTGTAAGTCATGGTGTTTGTGGTGATTGTAAGTCATGGTGTTTGTGGTGATTGTAAGTCATGGTGTTTGTGGTGATTGTAAGTCATGGTGTTTGTGGTGATTGTAAGTCATGGTGTTTGTGGTGATTGTAACTCATGGTGTTTGTGGTGATTTTAACTCATGGTGTTTGTGGTGATTGTAACTCATGGTGTTTGTGGTGATTGTAAGTCATGGTGTTTGTGGTGATTGTAAGTCATGGTGTTTGTGGTGATTGTAAGTCATGGTGTTTGTGGTGATTGTAACTCATGGTGTTTGTGGTGATTGTAACTCATGGTGTTTGTGGTGATTGTAAGTCATGGTGTTTGTGGTGATTGTAAGTCATGGTGTTTGTGGTGATTGTAAGTCATGGTGTTTGTGGTGATTGCAAGTCATGGTGTTTGTGGTGATTGTAAGTCATGGTGTTTGTGGTGATTGTAAGTCATGGTGTTTGTGGTGATTGTAAGTCATGGTGTTTGTGGTGATTGTAAGTCATGGTGTTTGTGGTGATTGTAAGTCATGGTGTTTGTGGTGATTGTAAGTCATGGTGTTTGTGGTGATTGTAACTCATGGTGTTTGTGGTGATTGTAACTCATGGTGTTTGTGGTGATTGTAAGTCATGGTGTTTGTGGTGATTGTAACTCATGGTGTTTGTGGTGATTGTAAGTCATGGTGTTTGTGGTGATTGTAAGTCATGGTGTTTGTGGTGATTGTAACTCATGGTGTTTGTGGTGATTGTAACTCATGGTGTTTGTGGTGATTGTAACTCATGGTGTTTGTGGTGATTGTAACTCATGGTGTTTGTGGTGATTGTAACTCATGGTGTTTGTGGTGATTGTAACTCATGGTGTTTGTGGTGATTGTAACTCATGGTGTTTGTGGTGATTGTAAGTCATGGTGTTTGTGGTGATTGTAACTCATGGTGTTTGTGGTGATTGTAAGTCATGGTGTTTGTGGTGATTGTAAGTCATGGTGTTTGTGGTGATTGTAACTCATGGTGTTTGTGGTGATTGTAACTCATGGTGTTTGTGGTGATTGTAACTCATGGTGTTTGTGGTGATTGTAACTCATGGTGTTTGTGGTGATTGTAAGTCATGGTGTTTGTGGTGATTGTAAGTCATGGTGTTTGTGGTGATTGTAAGTCATGGTGTTTGTGGTGATTGCAAGTCATGGTGTTTGTGGTGATTGCAAGTCATGGTGTTTGTGGTGATTGTAACTCATGGTGTTTGTGGTGATTGTAACTCATGGTGTTTGTGGTGATTGTAAGTCATGGTGTTTGTGGTGATTGTAACTCATGGTGTTTGTGGTGATTGTAACTCATGGTGTTTGTGGTGATTGTAACTCATGGTGTTTGTGGTGATTGTAACTCATGGTGTTTGTGGTGATTGTAACTCATGGTGTTTGTGGTGATTGTAAGTCATGGTGTTTGTGGTGATTGTAACTCATGGTGTTTGTGGTGATTGTAACTCATGGTGTTTGTGGTGATTGTAACTCATGGTGTTTGTGGTGATTGTAACTCATGGTGTTTGTGGTGATTGTAACTCATGGTGTTTGTGGTGATTGTAAGTCATGGTGTTTGTGGTGATTGTAACTCATGGTGTTTGTGGTGATTGTAACTCATGGTGTTTGTGGTGATTGTAAGTCATGGTGTTTGTGGTGATTGTAAGTCATGGTGTTTGTGGTGATTGTAAGTCATGGTGTTTGTGGTGATTGTAAGTCATGGTGTTTGTGGTGATTGCAAGTCATGGTGTTTGTGGTGATTGTAAGTCATGGTGTTTGTGGTGATTGTAAGTCATGGTGTTTGTGGTGATTGTAAGTCATGGTGTTTGTGGCGATTGTAAGTCATGGTGTTTGTGGTGATTGTAAGTCATGGTGTTTGTGGTGATTGTAAGTCATGGTGTTTGTGGTGATTGTAACTCATGGTGTTTGTGGTGATTTTAACTCATGGTGTTTGTGGTGATTGTAAGTCATGGTGATTGTAACTCATGGTGTTTGTGGTGATTGTAACTCATGGTGTTTGTGGTGATTGTAAGTCATGGTGTTTGTGGTGATTTTAACTCATGGTGTTTGTGGTGATTGTAAGTCATGGTGTTTGTGGTGATTGTAACTCATGGTGTTTGTGGTGATTGTAACTCATGGTGTTTGTGGTGATTGTAAGTCATGGTGTTTGTAACTCATGGTGTTTGTGGTGATTGTAAGTCATGGTGTTTGTGGTGATTGTAACTCATGGTGTTTGTGGTGATTGTAAGTCATGGTGTTTGTGGTGATTTTAACTCATGGTGTTTGTGGTGATTGTAACTCATGGTGTTTGTGGTGATTGTAAGTCATGGTGTTTGTGGTGATTTTAACTCATGGTGTTTGTGGTGATTGTAAGTCATGGTGTTTGTGGTGATTGTAACTCATGGTGTTTGTGGTGATTGTAAGTCATGGTGTTTGTGGTGATTGTAACTCATGGTGTTTGTGGTGATTGTAACTCATGGTGTTTGTGGTGATTGTAAGTCATGGTGTTTGTGGTGATTGTAAGTCATGGTGTTTGTGGTGATTGTAAGTCATGGTGTTTGTGGTGATTGTAAGTCATGGTGTTTGTGGTGATTGCAAGTCATGGTGTTTGTGGTGATTGTAAGTCATGGTGTTTGTGGTGATTGTAAGTCATGGTGTTTGTGGTGATTGTAAGTCATGGTGTTTGTGGTGATTGTAAGTCATGGTGTTTGTGGTGATTGTAAGTCATGGTGTTTGTGGTGATTGTAAGTCATGGTGTTTGTGGTGATTTTAACTCATGGTGTTTGTGGTGATTGTAACTCATGGTGTTTGTGGTGATTGTAAGTCATGGTGTTTGTGGTGATTGTAAGTCATGGTGTTTGTGGTGATTGTAAGTCATGGTGTTTGTGGTGATTGTAACTCATGGTGTTTGTGGTGATTGTAACTCATGGTGTTTGTGGTGATTGTAAGTCATGGTGTTTGTGGTGATTGTAAGTCATGGTGTTTGTGGTGATTGTAAGTCATGGTGTTTGTGGTGATTGCAAGTCATGGTGTTTGTGGTGATTGTAAGTCATGGTGTTTGTGGTGATTGTAAGTCATGGTGTTTGTGGTGATTGTAAGTCATGGTGTTTGTGGTGATTGTAAGTCATGGTGTTTGTGGTGATTGTAAGTCATGGTGTTTGTGGTGATTGTAAGTCATGGTGTTTGTGGTGATTGTAAGTCATGGTGTTTGTGGTGATTGTAAGTCATGGTGTTTGTGGTGATTGTAAGTCATGGTGTTTGTGGTGATTGTAAGTCATGGTGTTTGTGGTGATTGTAAGTCATGGTGTTTGTGGTGATTGTAAGTCATGGTGTTTGTGGTGATTGTAATTCATGGTGTTTGTGGTGATTGTAAGTCATGGTGTTTGTGGTGATTGTAACTCATGGTGTTTGTGGTGATTGTAACTCATGGTGTTTGTGGTGATTGTAACTCATGGTGTTTGTGGTGATTGTAAGTCATGGTGTTTGTGGTGATTGTAAGTCATGGTGTTTGTGGTGATTGTAAGTCATGGTGTTTGTGGTGATTGTAACTCATGGTGTTTGTGGTGATTGTAACTCATGGTGTTTGTGGTGATTGTAAGTCATGGTGTTTGTGGTGATTGTAAGTCATGGTGTTTGTGGTGATTGTAACTCATGGTGTTTGTGGTGATTGTAAGTCATGGTGTTTGTGGTGATTGTAACTCATGGTGTTTGTGGTGATTGTAAGTCATGGTGTTTGTGGTGATTGTAAGTCATGGTGTTTGTGGTGATTGTAAGTCATGGTGTTTGTGGTGATTGTAAGTCATGGTGTTTGTGGTGATTGTAAGTCATGGTGTTTGTGGTGATTGTAACTCATGGTGTTTGTGGTGATTTTAACTCATGGTGTTTGTGGTGATTTTAACTCATGGTGTTTGTGGTGATTGTAAGTCATGGTGTTTGTGGTGATTGTAACTCATGGTGTTTGTGGTGATTGTAACTCATGGTGTTTGTGGTGATTGTAAGTCATGGTGTTTGTGGTGATTGTAACTCATGGTGTTTGTGGTGATTGTAACTCATGGTGTTTGTGGTGATTGTAACTCATGGTGTTTGTGGTGATTTTAACTCATGGTGTTTGTGGTGATTGTAAGTCATGGTGTTTGTGGTGATTGTAACTCATGGTGTTTGTGGTGATTTTAACTCATGGTGTTTGTGGTGATTGTAACTCATGGTGTTTGTGGTGATTGTAACTCATGGTGTTTGTGGTGATTGTAACTCATGGTGTTTGTGGTGATTGTAAGTCATGGTGTTTGTGGTGATTGTAAGTCATGGTGTTTGTGGTGATTTTAACTCATGGTGTTTGTGGTGATTGTAACTCATGGTGTTTGTGGTGATTGTAACTCATTAAATCAATTACCTTGATGAGCAGTATGTGGAAAAATGTTATTTGATAACGTATAGTTCAAGATGAACTGACTCATGTTGTACTTGTTGTTGTCTGCTTTATTAAATACCATTGTCATCACCCAGCCATTTAAAAACTCCAATACAAATTTAGAGATAGTGTTGTTGGAGCAGTCAGAGGAATTAGGATTAGCCCCTGCTGGATTTAGAATTACGCGTACTGTGGAATTCTGTGTGAAAAAATAAGATAGCAACATAGGTAGAACATGGCAAAAGTTGATATGTGATTCTGACAACAGATAATTAGTTCATTGAGGCATTATGAATGGTCAAGTCAAAACATTAACAACATTATGCTCCCAATACAGCCTTTAACTTGTATACATAACATAACTAACTCAGAATGGATTTTCTCAATGACAACTAGGGGGCACACAATGCTAATTTCATAAAAAGCGCAAGCATACCTGAGGTACCCATATGTACATTATCAAAGCAATTGCACTTGCTCGAAAATATCATTTTTTACGAAAGATGACAAAAATATTCATCAAAATTAGAGAATTAAAGATATCGTCATGAAATGAACAAATCTAAGCGAGGCCTATGCAATGTACATATACACCAAGTATCAAAGCATTCAGGCTTGTAGTTTTTAAGAAGAAGTCGAAAAAGTAAAAAGTTGACATAGTCGCTAATATAATAAGCTTTGTTCGACTAAGTCAAGAGCGGAGCTAATAAAAGTAACCCATGTAACACCGGATTCAAGTCTAATGCATACAAACCCATGCCTACACAAGGGATGACCAATCTTATTGTTTTGCAATGCTCAATGACTTGGAAAATGCCCTAAATTGGGGGGGGGGGGGGGGGGGGCGCTTATACTTGATCAGGGGTTTATACTAAACAACTATGGTAATACAACAAATGAAAACGTGCATAAGTGTGCAATGAACATACTGAGAGAATTACTCACTGATTTATCTTTCTTCTGGTAAACGATACTGAATTCTACTGCCATCTGAACAAGCATACATACATCACCATCATCATTTTTCACTGTATAATTGCCACGAGTTGGAATTCCTGGAGTCGGTACTGGAGTTGGGGGAGCAGGTGTAGTTACAGGAAGATCTGCCTTACATGATTCACCTGAAAATACAATACATATTTAGTGTAGAGATACATTGAAGTAAACAAGACATGAAATGTCACAGTCCCCGTTATTTGATTATAAAGTAGTACAAGGAACATCTGCAAACAGGTGAATGAATATGTACTCTTTGTGTGAACCGTGATGTACATGACTTCTTTGTTATTCAGGTCTTAGTATATTACCAGGACCTGGGTTTGTTTCAACATCACCACTGGGCATCAGAATCATTCTCATGTTGTCAAATACAATTTGTTATTAATACAGTAAGGTTTATTATTTAAAATGTATGCATAGAACAACATCTGTTAATTTAAACAATTGTAAAAGCTATGTTTTCAGAGCAAGTAAAGGTTGGTCTGCTCATAACCTTCAATGGAGAAGTAACAATAATTGTTTGAAGTCTTTTTAGTGCAGTGATATTATTGCATTTCATTCATTATTAATGGGTATAAAATACTGTAAACCATTTAATTTTGACTTCTAGATATATTCAGGATTTTATGAAATTTGTGTACAACATTTCAATAAAGTCCCTGACACTCCATGTTGTAGGAACCCAGAAAAAATTGCCTTGCGAAATTGAAGCAGTTCACAGCACCACTGAAAAAAAAAAAAGATAGTTTAAAATGAGTATAGTCAAAGATATACACATGTTGGTTCATAAGACATATGTACCAATCTGAGTGGTTCTAGAGATTAGTATCACAAGATTTTACTCTCCGTGATTCAATATCAGCCTTATGTATAACGCTATGTTGATCAGGCAAACTATTTGACAATGGCCCTACAGGTATCGCTACGCAATCACAGTAGTTTTGTACTCTTCTCGCATTTTTTTTAAAGTGGCCGAATTATTAGAAGAAAAACAGAAACTATTTTTTCAGTATAAATTATAGTAACTGAAATGCAGGATTGAAAAAGAACAAGACAATACGCAAGATTGATAAACCTTCAGCGAGCACTCCTGAAATTTCAGATCATTGGTACCATGTTTTTGAATACATTCAATGACCTGATACATAAAACCACATTTTTTATTGTTCAATCACTTGACCCTGTATGGCACAAGATCGCAAGCTTCTATCATAAAATTGGGTTATTTATTTGATGCAACGAAACATGCATTTACAGCAGACAGAAATTCGTTTGAGATGTTACTGGATTTTTGTATTCAGTTTTCCATTTCAACCACCATCATCACTTAGTAAGTTGTGATCGCGCATTAGGATACTGACTGTGCATAAATTCGCAGTGTAGTGCCATCAGAAGACCGATTGTTTGAGAATATTTTGTACCATTACGCCATTTCAAATATATTAATTCACAGGCACAAAATAAAGATTTTCAATAACATACAAGTTTTCCCACAGTTGATGACTGTATGGCAATTACATGGCGTCGCCAGTTTTACTTTGGAAGAAGTTGGAAACAGGTAACAGGAAGGGGCTACATGGCTACATCTTTTTTCTTTTGAATTTTAATCAAGCATGATTTGTTAATTTTTTTTTACAAATGTCTATTTCAGGGCAACAGAAACATTGTGTAGGTAGGCATTTTAACAATTGCACAATTAATATTGGATGAAAACGTCATTACCGATATAAATCATTCTGCTCAAACAATTAAAAATAAGATCACATTTAATTTCAGCTTTCATAATGAAATACATAAGGGACGACGTCAAAAGATCAATGTCGGATAAAAAACTTAATTCCTTTAGTTTTTTTCCAAACCCCCCTACCCCCCACTGAAACTTAATTGATAAATATTGGTCATGGCGTCAGACTACATTCACCATTAAATACAAATTGATAATCGGACAGTAGTATTGCATAGCAGTTGGTTGTCGGGTGGGTGTAAAAAGGTTTTACAAATGCACCTCATTTGACGCACAGATTTACACTCAAACCAAAACATTTTTCTGTTGTTTTTTTTCCTTTTCTGTTATTTCTGTCCATGATTGGATAGAAAAAAAAAACGAACTACAAATACTCCAAGATTTTTTTGACTTCATTAAAAAATAAAATCGTTTTTGTAGGATGGTAACTTTTTGAGGTCAAAACCACACCCCCCCAAACTAAAGGAAATAAGTTTTTTTATCCGACATCGATCTTTTGACGTCGTCCCTAATAACATGTACTTTTCATTCTTAGCATTTTTGCAAAATTTATTTTCTATATTCTTGATATGTTTTAATACTGAAAGTTTTTGTTGTTCTGAATGTTTTGTTTTGTTATTGTTATTTTTGGACTTTACTCATGTTTTCATTGGTACGTTCCAAATAAAAAATTCTATCTATCTATCTATCTATCTATCTATCTATCTATCTATAAATTTGAATAAGGTTCAACGGCCTTTTCATTTAGTGCCAGTTTATACACCATAAAACCTCTGGTTTAGGTGTCACACTCAGAGAAGAGTGAAAGGCCTTTGGTTCATAGGCATCGCGAAATGTTGGAATTGAAACACCCCCCCTCCCAAATCACATAATGTAATATGCATTATTTTTTTATAATTTTGTTGATAACGAAAAGTAAAGCATGTTCTAAAATAAGTTTTGAATAAATACAAACACGAATACATTGCTTAGTGATTAGTACCGGTAGCAAATGATCACGGTAGCACAATCTGGTCATTCTGCGTTTCGCAAGTGAATAACTTACTTGTTTTCGAAGTATTGCAATTGTTGATTATTATTCAGTAATGATTATAATAACACCCACAAATTTAATTCATTAAATTTTTGTGAATTGGAAGTAATATTCAACTTAGTTTCATCGTGAACGAATGATTTCGATCGAATGTAAATGCTCAATACGATGGTCAATACGATACGATATCCGACATGTTCTCATTTACACGTGCCTCATTTACACGTGCCTCATTTAAACATGTTAATGACGGTTCAGTGACCTCGTGGTGAACGCAACACAGTAGTAGATTTACCAATGGTCTAGCAAGATCTTTATGCTTTGATTTTGACGGGGAAAATGGCATGATTTTTTTTTTTTAATCAAAAAAATTAGTTGTTTTCAAAAAATAAACTGAGCATTCAAAGAATAATTTATTAACATTGTTCGCAGAAATAACAGCTTATTGTCAAAACGAAGCTTATCCATTCAGGATATTCACAATTGGTGTCAATGACTACGGTAACGTTAGACTCTTTTAGGCTTCAGGAGTGAATGAAATATCTAAAATATTAAAAAAAAAAACTAAAAAAAATGCCTGTCGATTTCTAGTCTGTTGCAGACTACTCGACCGACCGTCCATACACGTGTTGTCCCTGTACATCGGCCATGATCGGCAAAATCTTCATTACAACTAACAGTTTAATGCTCACAACATAAAAAAATACGAATATAATCATAGGCAACCTACTATTATATAAAGAACAAGTCATTGTCAATGACACGTCCCCGTTCCGTTCATATTTGAGTGACATATACATTCAAAGCAGATCATGACCGAAATGCACCTGCATATGTACAACACATTGTGCTAAATCTGAACAAAATCCATCCATGCATGACTGAGATCCGGTTCTGGAATTGTGAAAATACGTGATTTTGATGCATTTTCGGCCTTAAAATGGCCATCATTCCGCTATTGTTAAGCGGATCATGAAACAAATGCACATATCTATTTGTGACATGATGTACCATGTGTGTGTGAAGTTTGAACTTGATCAATCCAGACATGTCTTGGATACGGATCCAGAACTGAATTCTTTAACAAAATGGCCGCCAGTCGGCCATTTCGAACTTGATCCGAAAAAAAAAAGACGTGCATCAAGGTCCTATTATGTTTAATGTATGTACCAAATTTGAACAAAATCCATCCATGCATGACTGAGATCCGGTTCTGGAATTGTGAAAATACGTGATTTTTATGCATTTTCGGCCTTAAAATGGCCATCATTCCGCTATTGTTAAGCAGATCATGAAACAAATGCACATACATATTTGTGACATGATGTACCTTGTGTGTGTGAAGTTTGAACTTGATCAATCCAGACACGTCTCGGATACGGATCCAGAACTGAATTCTTTAAAACAAAATGGCCGCCAGTCGGCTATTTCGAACTTGATCCGAAAAAAAAATGACGTGCATCAAGGTCCTATTATGTTTAATGTATGTACCAAATTTGAATGAAGTCCGTCCATGCATAACTGAGATCCGGGTCCGGAATGGTGAAAATGTGCGATTTCAATGCATTTTCGGCCTTAAAGTGGCCGCCATTTGGCTATCGTTAATGAGATCATGAAACAAATGCACATACATATTTGTGACATGATGTACTTTGTGTGTGTGAAGTTTGAACTCGATCAATCCAAGCATGTCTCAGATACGGATCCAGAACTGAATTCTTTAAAACAAAATGGCCGCCAGTCGGCCATTTCGAACCCGATCCAAAAAAAAAATGACGTGCATCAAGGTCCTATTATGTTTAATGTATGTACCAAATTTGAACAAAATCCGTCCATGCATAACTGAGATCCGGGTCCAGAATGGTGAAAATGTGCGATTTTGATGCATTTTCGGCCTTAAAATGGCCGCTATTCGGCTATCGTTAATCGGATCATGAAAAAAATGCATGTGCATATGTCCCATATAATGTGTGATGTATGAGTGAAGTTTGAACTTAATCGGTCCATGCATGTTCGAGATACAGGTGATCACGGACGCACGGACGGACGGACGGACGCACACAGGGCAAAACATAAGTCCCTGTTTTCGGACTGCGTCCGAACGGGGACTAATTAGTCGATCGACACAGGGACATCTCCCCCCCCCCCCCGAGTTGTGGATATTTCGGAAATCGCCACACAATCAAAAGACCAGATAACGATTTGCTTGAAAACTATGTCCCCATGAATTAGTTGTTCGTGCAAAATAATTTGACAGGGTATACAATTTACGAACTAGTTTCGTAGATTGGAGACAACTGTTTGCTTTTTTTTGCTTTTCACAGGAATATAAAGCTGGCAATCATAATATTCACGTCTGTACGTCACGAAATGTACACCAATCGTACCCCAATATACATTCAATTTTGCTGAAACTGGAGAACTTACCTTTGCAAACACGTCTCTTATGCTGCCTTCTTGAAGTTCTTGAAATCAAATAAGGTTACTAGTTCTTCTAGTAACTGGTGAATGAGACCACTGAGTCGAACTAACAAATTGCACGCAATGGAGAAATCACGTGCGATAATAACAGCAGCGTTACTCACAGATCTAATCTACTGTAAAATATTTTATTTCAGCTGGAAATATCATTCGCTGAAAAGACTTTTTCCGGGTGTTTTGTATTGAATTTATTTTCATTGATTTTTGACTGTAAAATATAGAAAAAAGGGTATATTCGTAGGATTTTATTTTAACTGAAACATTCCTTCAGCGAAAATAGCATAACAAATTTGCAAGCGAAAATAAAGTATTTTACAGTAATTAATTTATTCTGAGCATGCACAGACGTTCTGTCAATGTTGCCGGGAGAGGTAATTTTTGATGAAAATCATGAAAAAGACCCACTTGGGATTTTCAGATCTGGAAAAAAAAATACGTGCATACTCGGAAGACACTTGTTCATCACTGATACCTGCTGAAGAATTTTTGAGAAAATGTTGGAGACGGAAAATGGAAAATGGACATTTGACAAAACCTGTATTATAAAGTCCCCTTTTCAGGCTGCGCCTGAATGGGGACTAACAAAGCACATAAATAAACTAGTGTCAAAAAAAAGACACACAAGATCGATTACTGAAAACGTCAGTTCTCCGTAAATGGTGTGTATGCATATTTATGTTTGGTGTCAAAGGATCTGTACAGTAGTTGTCTACAAGTACTGGGTATGCATAATAAATGTATATGATTTGTACATCTATATAGACATGTATGTATGGTGTCAAAGGATCTGTACAGTAGTTGTCTACAAGTACTGGGTATGCATAATAAATGTATATGATTTGTACACCTATATAGACATGTATGTATGGTGTCAAAGGATCTGTACAGTAGTTGTCTACAAGTACTGGGTATGCATAATAAATGTATATGATTTGTACACCTATATAGACGTGCATGTATGGTGTCAAAGGATCTGTACAGTAGTTGTCTACAAGTACTGGGTATGCATAATAAATGTATATGATTTGTACACCTATATAGACATGTATGTATGGTGTCAAAGGATCTGTACAGTAGTTGTCTACAAGTACTGGGTATGCATAATAAATGTATATGATTTGTACACCTATATAGACATGTATGTATGGTATCAAAGGATCTGTACAGTAGTTGTCTACAAGTACTGGGTATGCATAATAAATGTATATGATTTGTACATCTATATAGACATGTATGTATGGTGTCAAAGGATCTGTACAGTAGTTGTCTACAAGCACTGGCTATGCATAATAAATGTATAGGATTTGTACACCTATATAGACATGCATGTATGGTGTCAAAGGATCTGTACAGTAGTTGTCTACAAGTACTGGCTATGCGAGGTATGTAAGGATGCATAAATACGCCAGTTGCGAGTGGTGAGATGCGAGTAGCAAGTAGCAAAATGTGTCAGTTGCGAGCGCTCGAAAGTGGCAGTTGCTAGCGCTCGAAAATGGCAGTTGCTAGCGCTAAAAATAGCAGTTGCTAGTGGCGATTTGTATGTAGTTGCGAGTGCTAGCTACCTCGGCATTGTGTGAAATATAATATAATTAAGTCCAATGTCCTACCCACTTGTTTTCGAGTTACATGTGTTGAAATGTAGTGAAATGTTGAATGTCTACGAGGCTACACTAAGCCAGTGCGAGCGAGTCTGGCCGCTAGATCTATCGGAACTATGTGTGGTACGTACACTAAACCACCGTCCCTCATGTGTTGAGGGACGGTGACTAAACGTAGCAGTTGCGAGCGAGTCGGGCCGCTAGAACTGTGTGAATAATAAAAATAACCCCTCGCCTCCGATGTCTTAGCGGCATATTTTCTTGTTGCGAGGATTTAAAGCGGACTTGTCTGAGATTGTTTGTGGGAAAAACAAATCTTCACTCGAGATCTTTGTACCCTCGTTCCCGTAATTGCCGTTTTTTAACCGAGAAAAATACAAAATCACTGTAAACAGTGTCATATCGTCGGTTCATTCGAAATATCAAATTGACCTTTGTTTGAGTTTTATGTACAGTGGACGGTACAATGCTCTGATTTTAGGTAACAGTGATATTTGTTAGTACATCCATGTTCTCACTAACAGTCTTATTTTGCGTTAAAGTGACTGTGGTCGATTGTCATTTTTATGTCAGAAACGAATCATTGGAATGCAATTTTATGGCGGCCCTGTTACACATTCAGAACGTACAGATAGGTGTCATGTTTGGGAAAATATAACAGATAAAACTGATCCCATGCTAGTCCCTTGGTGTGGTATTAAACGCATCCTGGTCTGAGGTCGCGAAACAACGAGACCGACTGCATTTTATCTTGGACCAGCATGCACATTATTGATGAAGCCGCTATATTGGTCTTTATTGTTTGTCACCAGTTGACGCCTTCACAAAAGATTAAAGTGGCAATCGGTTAAATGCTGAATAAAGCTAATTCTAAACAGCACAACAATAACAAACGCGATGTGCTGTCAATCTCCGCCCGCGCTTCGCCTGCAAAATTTTGCATGAAGTGACAGACAACTCAGCAAACTTTAGGAATAAACATTAAACTCCAATTGTTGCAGTAAAAATAACGCGAGGTGTTTTTGAATACAATTTATATACATACATGCATATTTATCATACACAAGTTTGCTTTTGGGAGTGAACCTACCACAACGGGAAACAATCGTTCCACATTGCGTTTTTTTAATGTATGCCCTTTTTGTAATGAAATGCTTTGTCACATTAGTACAGTGTATGTAAACAAAGAATATTATTTTGACACACTTGAAGTAAAACGTCAAAGAGCGACATACTCTAAACAACGACAGTGGGTGACTTGATTACGCTTCATTGCGTTCAATATATATTTTTCGCCGGTCATTGTATTCAATCATGGTCCTACATATTTTTGTGACAACATTATTTTCTGTTAACGAGTTGAACTTGCCATATTCCATTGTATCCAGTCGATAATTATTCTCTTTCAACAACTGAAGCCGCCCACGCCCCATTGTATTTATTCGACAAGTGCTTTCTGTCAACAAGTGTGTATTCTCACACACTTATTAAATGCTTTAAAGTTTCCATTAAACCACGGAAAAAACGTGCATTATTTCATTGATATTACTGTCATCCTACCGACGACCCACTTGGACTTGGCAACATCGACGCAAATCGCACGGACTAAACGCATTTATTTATTATTCATTGTCTGTTTCTGTCCTATAAACAGGTCGTGGGACTGCTATCTCGATTCTGTGAAGACATTCACATTGACCGCGTTTGGACACACATTCAGGATGTGTTTTATACACCTTCGTGAGACTCCATCCGTTTGCTGACTTCGCTGTAGTTAGTTTTTTTCTTGTCGTCTCAAGATTATTGCAAGTTTACAATTATCAAAACGCTTACATTGTTGGTTTAACCATTTAGCTCCATGGTTTAACCCCGCGTTTAACCGGATGCGTGTCACACAATTCTCGATGAATGGAGACACCGGGAATTCACACAGAGTCGGCTTCACCTCCATCCCAACCGACCTCGTGATTTAGACAAAACATATTGACTCAGTTCTAGTAGGAATTACATATAATTCCCTCACTTTAATACTTGAAGATGCAATTCAGAATTTCCATGTAACAGCCGAAAACCTGAACACAGTCGCCCGATCGTGAATAAAGGCAATTGATTTATAGCATGTAGGGGCTATCGGCAATTTCGGGTACTGGACATATCGACCCATTTTTCGTTGGACATTTCGACCCACCTACACCTATAGCCAAAACAAAGTCAGCTTGAACATTCAGTTGTGATACATGTCAAAACAATCGCTGCCAGTGATATATTTCGGGAATAAAAAAACAACAAAATAAATGCAATCAAAGGCGCCGACCACGCGCCTTGGAAAGAAATAGAACACGTTGTGACACAGTCTCACCAGCCTCTTTCGCTCATGCAAACGCACAGACACGCGTGCTATTTTCGTATATTGAATATGATGGCAAGGGAAAAGAAACACCGGAAAAGACAAGTTTAAATCATGTTTGTATTGACACAACATAAAAAGCAACAGTCTACCAGTGAATGTGTATTTATCAATCATCAAACTAAACATTCAATATTATATAGTGTAGTGTAGTGTAGTGTAGTGTAGTGTAGTGTAGTGTAGTGTAGTGTAGTGTAGTGTAGTGTAGTGTAGTGTAGTGTAGTGTAGTGTAGTGTAGTGTAGTGTAGTGTAGTGTAGTGTAGTGTAGTGTAGTGTAGTGTAGTGTAGTGTAGTGTAGTGTAGTATAGTGTAGTATAGTATAGTATAGTATAGTATAGTATAGTATAGTATAGTATAGTATAGTTAAGCAATAACCCCCGCCGAAGGCGGGTATACCACGAGATATTGCACAATTCACGACATATATGCACGAGCTGCAGGCGAGTGCATATATGGAGTGAATTGTGCAATATCAAGTGGTATACCCAACTTCGGCGGGGGTTATTGCTATTATATTATACCAGTATATTGACAATTCGATAAAACTTGTAAAAAAAGAGTTTACTTTCATCTACTAAAAGATCATGATTATGGCCCTTGAACATGAATATTTATAAGAATAGTATGTAGTTGTACGCTGAATGCATACAAAAATTACATGCGCAACACAGTTCAAATTGAATACAAACTAATTTTTATTCCACATGAAAAAAAAACATATCCACGTTGAATAGAGCGGCGTAAACACACAAATTAGCATAACAAAGGATGACCTTTCTGACCTTTTACTGACGCACAACGCGATTTGAAATACAGGGTCGTGTACAGTTTGGATCTACGTTTTCATTCCGGTTTTTGTACAATTTGGACTGTAATTTGCCCATTGAAAGTACAGTTGTGAAATAAACCGGTTTTGTGACTCATCATACTACTTGTAACTGTGGATATTTGACGTTCAGCGGTACTTGGTTCGACCGAAATTTGAGACGCGGCGGGACGGTGTGTATCATGTACGGCGACCGGCACAGCGACCTCAGTTCCAACATCTGACTTGGATACCTTTGGTATAACCAAAGTTTTGTGACAGTATGACTGACAAGTTTTGTCGTTGTTCTGGGGTAAGTTTTATGGTGTAAGATCGGATTTTCACATCGTTTTTGTGACACGTACATGATATGCCTTGTCTCAACCCCGGCCGAAAGACTTTGCATGGTGTACACTCGAAATTACCTTCATCATCTCCTGTAATTTATTTACCCATAATGGAGAATTACAATACCATATATCGTCGTCGAATCCTGCGTTGTCCCGTGTTTTTTGAAACAGATGGCAATTACCCGGGTGCACTGCAATTTTGTCAGCTGCCGCTACCGGACACTGGTTGTTATTGGTGGCATACATTTTTGCCTGTGACTCATAGTTTTTTGCATTTTTATGTCATTAAATCCTTCAATTATATCTTGTACTTAAAGATCATGTTTTCTTTGTTGGAAGTTCGCAATCCATCCCAAAGTAACAACACTGAGAACACAGCGTTCTGGCGTTCGTGTAGGCACCTCACGGTGTTGAGGGACGGTGGTTTTAGGTTTGTGTGGCGAACGACAATCACCCAACGACCGACGCTCACAACTTGGACCCCACCATTAACAAAAAGCAATATTATAGTTATATAACTTTTCAGATGTTTTTAATTCAGTATTTTTTCAATATTCTTCCAAAATTCAACCACTATATTTCCTTAAAAATCAAATAATACCGGTTTTATGTATTTCCGTATTAAATCTGTAGTCAATTCATGTTCCAGGGCCACTTGGTTTAGCCGTGCATTATCAGCCAATATACCATGGATTGCATATGCAAATTTTGTGTTTGGACCAATCAAATCAATGGATGAACACCATCAATATACTGGTATAATATAATATAGTATAGTATAGTATAGTATAGTATAGTATAGTATAGTATAGTATATTTTATTTGACTCAAATTAATGAATTGGAAATACATTAACCATGGTCAATAATCATACACAAAAAACACACAATAACAAGAAATACAGATATAAAGAATAAAATAAAATGTTAAAACAGATAACACTAACAACTATTAGGTATTACATTGTAAAAATTATGTTAATATACATGAAGCGGACTGTGGCGTTTATGTACTTTCGTTGTTCATTTCACAGCAGGCAACCCTTGAACATTTTTTGAATTGATCCATTGCACTAGATTGCTCTCTGTAGCCGGTGTTTCAAATCAATAGATGTCGATCAACTTTGAACTAGAGGCTTGCGTCGCCACATTGAAATAGGGTCGCCTCGATGCGAAGGGTCGAGATGTCCAGGGTGTCTGTGTCGAGATGACCAATTTGGGACGAAGTGTCTTGGGTCGAGATGTCTAGAAATCGGCGATTTCAATGAATATAGATTTAGAATATCAATACATGTCAACACTCGCCACAAGAAAATATGCCGCTAAGACATCAGAGGCGAGGACTTATTTTTATTATTTCACATAGTTCCGATTGATCTAGCGATCTAGTAACAGAACATTGAATAATAAATGCTAATTCACACATTAAAAACGAGTGTTACACTTCTACTAGCCAACAAGCATCAGAGGACTATTGTTATTGTTTGTTCCGGCCTGTTGTCGATCGGCTGCAAGCCCTTGATCTCGCCGTCAACAAACCTTTCAAAGGACTCGTGGTACACTGACCGTATTTGGAAGGAACTGCAGACGGGAGCTGATATAACCGATGTCAAAGTAAATTTTCGTCATTCGGAATTAAAACCGTGCAGTTGAAGCCTGTTGAAAATCGCCGGGAGTTGCGTACACAGACAGGGCCCTGCTGGCATTCAGATCGGCTGAAGCCACTTAGCGAACATGTGGAATAAGTTGACAGTCATATAAATATTGCTGTTGTTCGAAAATGTTTCATTTTTAAAACCAGAATTCAGATGAATACATAACATTTTCATTCACTAGTCCTGCGTTACTGGTATAACATTCAGAAATATAACGTCATGTCTGAACTTGTTTTTATAAACTTCTGGTTCTGTCACGCTGAGGGGTCATATTTCAGACAAGTATTTTTCAAGTTTTTAACTACTATTTATGTCAAAAAATATTTATTGACTGTAAATACATTTTTAACAATGAAATAAAAACATTAAATGTATACTACCATCCCAGTACTTTGTTTTTCACTCCTTGAATGACGTGAATGCGAGTATAAAAATATTTACGTATTTATGCAACGCGTTCTATTTTATTTCCAACGCGCGTGGTCGGCGCCTCTGATTGCATTTATTTTGTATTTTTATTTTCGAAATGTATCACTGGCTGCATTTGTTTTGTCATGTCTCACAACTGATTGTCCAAGCTGACTTTGTTTTGGCTGTATTGTGTACGGTGGTCTCTTTTTGGACGATGTTGTGGTCCTGAAAAGGGCCGTTTTGTTGGTTGTAATTTTAGAGGAGTGAATAATCAAACAAGCAGCCTATCGGCTGAGATAGCTCCGCTGTTAGCAATGCACATTTCAATTAAAGAACTGAAGACATTATTAGAAAATGAACAATATGAATAGTATCAAAGCAATCGGACTTACAGTTTTTAACAAGAAGTCGAAAATATCACTTTTTACCAAAAATTACAAAAATATTCACCAAAATAAATTAATTAGAGAATTGAAGATATCATCTCATAACGAACAAATCTGAGAGAGGTCCACATGTAGTACCTATATATGTAATATCAAAGCAATTACACTTGCGGTTTTTAACAAGAAGTCGAAAATATAAGTTTTTACCAAAAATGACAAAAATATTCACCAAAATTAGAGAATTGAAGATATCATCACAAAATGAACAAATCTGAGAGAGGTCCACATGTAGTACCTACATATGTAATATCAAAGCAATTGCACTTGCGGTTTTTAACAAGAAGTCGAAAATATCAGTTTTTACCAAAAATTACAAAAATATTCACCAAAATTAGAGAATTGAAGATATCATCACGAAATGAACAAATCTGAGAGAGGTCCACATGTAGTACCTATATATGTAGTATCAAAGCAATTGGACTTGCGGTTTTTAACTAGAAGTTGAAAATATCAGTATTTACCAAAAATGACAAAAATAATCACCAAAATTAAAGAATTAAAGATATCATTACAAAATGAACAAATCTGAGAGAGGTCCACATGTAGTACCTATATATGTAATATCAAAGCAATTGCACTTGCGGTTTTTAACAAGAAGTCGAAAATATAAGTTTTTACCAAAAATGACAAAAATATTCACCAAAATTAGAGAATTGAAGATATCATCACGAAATGAACAAATCTGAGAGAGGTCCACATGTAGTACCTATATATGTAGTATCAAAGCAATTGGACTTGCGGTTTTTAACAAGAAGTCGAAAATATCAGTTTTTACCAAAAATGACAAAAATAATCACCAAAATTAAAGAATTAAAGATATCATTACAAAATTAACAAATCTGAGAGAGGTCCACATGTAGTACCTATAGATGTAATATCAAAGCAATTGCACTTGCGGTTTTTAACAAGAAGTCGAAAATATCAGTTTCTACCAAAAATGACAAAAATATTCACCAAAATTAGAGAATTAAAGATATCAACATGAAATGAACAAACCTAAGAGAGGTCTACCCAAGGTACATATACACCAAGTATCAAAGCATTTAGGCTTGTAGTTTTCAAGAAGAAGTCGAAAAAGTAAAACATTGACACGGACGACGACGACGGACAATCACTCATATGATAAGCTCCGCTCGACAAAGTCGACAGCGGAGCTAAAGAGGCACTGTCCAGGAGACGTTTCAGTGTTGGGATAGCGTGATCAATGGCAAAAAAGAAAATGTTTGGCCTTCAGGTAATATTCACCATTGCTTGAAAGGCGCATATCATTGACTTTTGCCGTAACTTTTGCTGCATCTCGTTTCAAACTTGCCACCTTCTTTTGTTCTTTCCGTGTTACGATGGCTACAGCAAATCTATTGTGACGATTGTTGTTATCATGCTGTAGCTCGTATGGATAATCAATGCGTAGCTGTTGGCAGTCCCCACAGTGACGAAATCCAACAGCAAAAACGCAGAGTATAACAAACTGTGTGTATGTTTTGACTGGGTCGTTACTAAAATATTTTTCAACCAATCAGACCTACAGTTCTTTGTAATTCTGAGGCAAGATTACAGACGTAAATTAGGTGTGAACCGAAGGTGTGAACACAGTAAGTCTTCTTTGGAGATAAAAATGAAAAATACTTAAAAAAAACAACTTCGGTTTCATTTAATATAGTTTATCCATTATCATATTTAATATTTTTTTCAAGTAATTGAGTGAAGCGTGTCGTTATTATCGTCACTGCGTGGGGAGATTCCCGGGGCTTCCGGTTACTGTTTGGTCCCGTCCCGTCTCGTACCTATTACCCTTTCTAGCACCATGCTATTACCATGGAGGTAAAAATAGACCCCTTTCTAGCTCCATGCTATTACTGAAAGCAGTGCCGGGAAAATTTAATAGTTATTGAACGAAAAGGAGATTTGTATTTCAGGGGTTCACTGCGTGTGGGTTACGCCACAGTCATTCGTGTTGTCTACATGTAACAAATTTTGACGAGTCACGCAACTAAAAGTAAAACCCCAGTTGTCTGCATGGAGGTACTTCCATTGTCTGAACTAAAACAAAGCCAGTCTTGCAATTTGATCCCAGCTGTCACTCACCGTTCTATGAGGTCAAAAATAACGATCACCCAATCAAAGTCCCAGAATCATGCAAAGTTTACCTACGATTTGATACAAATAAATCAATTTTGGGGAGACAAGCGACGCTTAGAAATAAAGTGTTCTTGAATAAGCGTCAGCTGCTACAAATTGTACAAAATGTGACCCAGTTTTGGCGTCAGGAACGAATGAAATGTTGCAAAACTGACGCCTAATTTAGAACATATACGGTATATAAACATGTATGTATGGTGTCAGTGGATCTGTACAGTAGTTGTCTACAAGTACTGGGTATGCATAATAAATGTATATGATTTGTACATCTATATAGACATGTATGTATGGTGTCAGTGGATCTGTACAGTAGTTGTCTACAAGTACTGGGTATGCATAATAAATGTATATGATTTGTACATCTATATAGACATGTATGTATGGTGTCAAAGGATCTGTACAGTAGTTGTCTACAAGTACTGGGTATGCATAATAAATGTATATGATTTGTACATCTATATAGACATGTATGTCTGGTGTCAGTGGATCCCAACTTTAGTCACCTGTGAGTGTATGTGTCTATTATACTATTTTGATATACATACTTGGACTGAAATCTTCATCAACATTGAACGGCTGTAGTTGCACATCACTTGTCTCCATGAAGCCTTTACCCAAATTATAAACTTGTTCAGCATGGCAGGAGTAGCTTTTATCTTTGCTAGCTTTAAATAATTGGTCAGAAGTGGATACATTCTTTTGTGCACCTGTTGGAATACAAACAATCACAGGGCAAAAATAAAATAAACATGTATACATTAAATTTTAAAAAGTATTGGTGATAAACAAAATTTACCAAACTTACAATGATTGCTCCAACTCTCAGTGTTGAATCAGAAAGTTAAATGAGCCGGACATGAACCACGATAACGGTACATGCAGTTTTACAGTTGTTTGTTCCAAGCATTGACACTTCAAAACTTGCCAAAAGAAACAACTTTTATCGTTCCAATTATATTGTGAATTATTGATATTACCTTTTATATAGAGAGTGGATCAAAACATTATTCTTTGAAAATGCCCCTCTCAGTAACAATACGTTTTGCCCATACACATACCAGATTAACATAATTTATAATAATCAACAGCAAACAACATGGCAATACAATATACAATACTGCGACGAAAACAGAATAAGTGGATGTTTTAGTTTATTTTGACATTTCATGTTGACAAGGTAAATAAAACATCTCTAATTTAACAAGACATGAATGTCACAGTCCCCGAGCTGGCATCGGTGTTTTAATTCATTAAAACAAAATGGCAGCCAGTCGGCCATTTTGAATGTTATCTGAAAAACAAAATTATTTGCATCAAGGTTCGCCCGAACAGGGACTAATAACTGCATTTTTTTAATTAGCATATTTTTTGGAGGGTGTGGTCATTATTGCCAAAAGACCATCTACTCGTGCCAAGGTGTTATCATACCAAATATGAATAAAATCGACACAGTGGTGGTAGAGATAGCAGTAAATAACTGCATTGATTTAATTTGCACATTTTTAGGAGGTTGTGGTCACTATTGCCAAAAGCACATCTACTCGTGCCAAGGTGTTATCATACCAAATATGAACTAAATTGGCCCAATGGTTGCTGGGATAAGAGCAAGTAACTGCATTGATCTAATTTGCATATTTGGGGGAGGGTGTGGTCATTATTGCAAAAAGCACATCTACTCGTGCCAAGGTGTAGTCATACCAAATATCAATAAAATCGACACGGTGGTGGTAGAGATAGCAGCAAATAACTGCATTGATCTAATTTGCACATTTTTGGGAGGGTGTGGTCAGTATTGCCAAAAGCACATCTACTCGTGCCAAGGTGTTATCATACCAAATATGAACTAAATTGGCCCAATGGTTGCTGGGATAAGAGCAAGTAACTGCATTGATCTAATTTGCATATTTTTGGGAGGGTGTGGTCATTATTGCCAAAAGCACATCTACTCGTGCCAAGGTGTAATCATACCAAATATGAATAAAATCGACACAGTGGCGGTGGAGATAGCAGCAAATAACTGCATTAATCTAATTTGCATATTTTTTGGAGGGCGTGGTCATTACTGTCAGAAGCACATCTACTCGTGGCCAAGGTGTTATCATACCAAATATGAACTAAATTGGCCAAATGGTTTCTGGGATAAGAGCAAATAACTGCAATGATCTAATTTGCATATTTTGGGGAGGGTGTGGTCATTATTGCCAAAAGCACATCTACACATGCCAAGGTGTAATCATACCAAATATGAATAAAATCGACACAGTGGCGGTGGAGATAGCAGCAAATAACTGCAATAATCTAATTTGCATATTTTTTGGAGGGCGTGGTCATTATTGCCAAAAGCACATCTACTCGTTGCCAAGGTGTAATCATACCGAATATGAATAAAATCGACACAGTGGTGGTAGAGATAGCAGCAAATAACTGCATTGATTTAATTTGCACATTTTTGGGAGGGTGTGGTCACTATTGCCAAAAGCACATCTACTCGTGCCAAGGTGTTATCATACCAAATATGAACTAAATTGGTTCAATGGTTGCTGGGATAAGAGCAAATAACTGCATTGATCTAATTTGCATATTTGGGGGAGGGTGTGGTTATTATTGCAAAAAGCACATCTACTCGTGCCAAGGTGTAATCATACCAAATATGAATAAAATCGACACAGTGGTGGTAGAGATAGCAGCAAATAACTGCAATAATCCAATTTGCATATTTTTTGAAGGGCGTGGTCATTATTGCCAAAAGCACATCTACTCGTTGCCAAAGTGTAATCATACCAAATATGAATAAAATCAACACAGTGATTGGTAGAGATAGCAGCAAATAACTGCATTGATCTAATTTGCATATTTTTGGGAGGGCGTGGTCATTACTGTCAGAAGCCCATCTACTCGTGTGCAATCCTACCAAATATGCTCGAAATCGGCTCAATGGTTGCCGAGATCAAAGGAAATAACTGCATTTAGCTAAATTGCATATTTTTGGGTAGAGTGTGGTCATATTAATAATAACCTAAAAGATGTCTTCCTCTGATAAGGAAGCTATTTTGAAATTGGGCCCTGAGAAATTGGTTCTGAGTTCTGAAAAATATACACTACCGATCAAATACATTTGGTAAAACTGTTGAATCAGAAATCAGGAATTTGAATTTGACAGAATCAATTATTCTAAGCATGCTCAGTTACTCTGTCAGTGTAGTGGAGAGAGGAAATTTTGGATGAAAATCTTGAACCACTTAGGATTTTCAGATCTGGAAAAAAAATTATGTGCATATGTAACACAGAATTGTTCATCAACCTGCAAAGTTTCATTGACATCTGCTGCAGAGTCTCTGAGAAAATGTTGGAGATAACTTGCAGCAACTTAAAAATGAGAAAGAAAGTAAAATCAAAGAAAGCTTAGAAAGAACTCCCGTGTGCTGAGAGTATTGAAGACACATTAAAAATTAATTCAAAATTACTTGTACATGAGATGAGATATTGATGGAAAAGCTGAAAACTAATTATGTAAATCAGGTAACTAATATGAACAGAACAGAACAAAAAAATTATGAATTATTATGCTAATTAGAGAATTAATATTAATCAAAATTAATCAGGCCTGTTTATTGTCCTAGAACATTTATGTACCAAATTTTATTCAAATGTGATGATCAGTAATTGAGATATCAGTGTTAATTAATTATGTTAATTAGGTGATTAATAAGCATAAATATTTACCAAAAACTAATTGGGTTTCTGCATACTGTGTGGAATACTTTATTTTCGCTGGAATTAATTTTCGCTGAAAAGGCTTTTTGGGCGTTTTGCTTGTAATTTATTTTCACTGATTTTTGATGAGGTTAATGTGAAATATAGAAAAAAAAGTATATTCGCTGGATTTTATTTTCACGGAATCAACCATTCAGCGAAAATAGCGAAAATAAATTCCAAGTGAAAATAAAGTATTCTACAGTAGTTCTCTTTAAAAGTTTCATTAAAATTCAATTTGTGGTTCTTTATATATCAGTGGAACATTATGCAAATTAGGTAATTAATATCCAATTAAAACTAATCAGGTGTCTGCATAATCCTAGAAGATCTATGTAGAAAGTCTCATTATTGCTGTGTATACAGTGTACATTAAGGGATCTCACCAGACCAACAGGAGTGCCAGTCGGTCATGAATATTAATGAGACATATAAATATTAATTAGTTGATGCATATTAATGATATATGAATATTAATTAGTTAATGCATATTAATGAGCAATAACAAGACAACTGGCACAAAACAATAGCAGTGAACAAGGTCGCTATTTCATCTTCTACAAATTATTGGTTTTTGCCAAACAGCCACAGTGTATTACAAACAAAATGTAAACAATTAAAAACGCTTTAAGGTACTGACCTGTATCAGTAGCATTTGGAAAGTCTGCATGACTAATAAAATAATCCAGTGTGACTTGAGTTGTATAAAAGTTAGTAGCATTCATTTCAAACTTCATGGTAAGATTGTTTGACTTATCAGAGTCTTTGTTAAAATTGAGAACCAACACTGAGTTGTTAAGTCCACATGTGCTTTTCACTGTGTCTACAACAGCAGTTACGGGTAATGGAAAGGTAGCATTTTCCTAAAAAAAAAAAAAGAAAAATTGTACAACAAAGAAAAACTGGTACCACTGTAAGTAACAATGTAATGATTACAACCTTGTAAGCACCATTGTAAGTGAAATATACAGTGTAACTATTACTAATTTGTAAGCACTATTGTAAGTAAAATATACAGTGTAACTATTACCAACTTGTAAGCACCATTGTAAGTGAAATATACAGTGTAACTATTACCAACTTTGTAAGCACCATTGTAAGTGAAATATACAGTGTAACTATTACTAATTTGTAAGCACTATTGTAAGTAAAATATACAGTGTAACTATTACTAACTTGTAAGCACTATTGTAAGTGAAATATACAGTGTAACTTACTAACTTGTAAGCACTATTGTAAGTGAAATATACAGTGTAACTTACTAATTTGTAAGCACCATTGTAAGTGAAATATACAGTGCAACTATTACTAACTTCTAAGCACCAATGTAAGTGAAATACAGTGTAACTATTACTAACTTGTAAGCACCATTGTAAGTGAAATATACAGTGTAACTTACTAATTTGTAAGCACCATTGTAAGTGAAATACAGTGCAACTATTACTAACTTGTAAGCACCATTGTAAGTGAAATATACAGTGTAACTTACTAATTTGTAAGCACCATTGTAAGTGAAATATACAGTGCAACTATTACTAATTTGTAAGCACTATTGTAAGTGAAATATACAGTGTAACTATTACCAACTTGTAAGCACTATTGTAAGTGAAATATACAGTGTAACTATTACCAACTTGTAAGCACTATTGTAAGTGAAATATACAGTGTAACTATTACCAACTTGTAAGCACTATTGTAAGTGAAATATACAGTGTAACTATTACTAATTTGTAAGCACCTTTGTAAGTGAAATAAACAGTGTAAGTATTACTAACTTGTAAGCACCAATGTAAGTGAAATATAGTGTAACTATTACTAATTTGTAAGCACCATGGTAAGTGAAATATAAACAAGTAGCCTGTCGGCTGAGATAGCTCCGCTGTTAGCAATGCACATTGCAATTAAAGAACAGAAGATATCATTAGAAAATGAACAATAGGTATAGTATCAAAGCAATCAACCTTTATATCACTTTTTACCAAAAAAGACAAAAATAATCATTAATTGAAGATATCATCACCAAATGAACAAATCTGAGACAGGTATACCTGTAGTGTCTATATATATAATATCAAAGCAATCGGACTTGCGGTTTTTAACAAGAAGTCAAAAATCAAAGAAAGCTTAGAAAGAACTCCCGTGTGCTGAGAGTATTGGAGACATTAAAAATTACTTGAACTTGAGATATTGATGGAAAAGCTTATGCAAATAAGGTAACTAATGTGAAAAGATTTCAGTGTAAAACTAATAAGGTCTGCACAATGTAAAAGTAATAAGTTTTTGTAATATAATATCTATGTACAAAGTTTCATTGAAATGTGATTAGAACCAAAAAAATATTAATTATTATGCTAATTAGTGAATATGAACAGATTTTAACCCAAAATTAATCAGGCTGCCTATTGTCCTAGAGCATTTATGTACCAAATTTTATTCAAATGTGATGATTAGTACTTGAGATACAAGTATTAATTAATTAATTATGTTAATTATGTTAATTAGGTGATTAAGAAGCATAAATATTTACCAAAAACTATTATGGTGTATAGTCCTAGATTCATTGAAATATGATGATGAGTACTCTTTAAAAGTGTCATTAAAATCCAATGAGTAGTTCTTTTGACAACAGTGCAACAGCCATGGAACAGCAAAAAATTAACTAATTATGAAATTAGGTAATTAATATGCACAATTATTTACCCCAAAATTAATCAGGACTCTGCATAGTCCTAGAAGATCTATGTTGCAAGTCTCATTGAAATGTGATGATTAGTACTTGAGATATCAGGTGAAAAGCTGAAAATTAACTAATTATGCTAATAAGGTAATTAATATGCACAAATATTTACCCCAAAACTAATAATGTCTCTGCACAGTCCTCAAGTAACTATGTACCAGGTTTCATTGAAATGTGATCATTATTGCTTGAAATATCAAAAGCTGAAAATTAATTAATTATGCAAATTAGGCAATTAATATGTACTGAAATTACCCTAAAAACTATCAGGTCTGTGAAGTGTCATATGTCATCTATGTACCAAGTTTTATTGAAATGTTATGATTAGTACTTGAGATATCAGTGGAAAAGCCGAAAATTGATTAATCATTATGTAAATTAGGTAATTAATATAAATCGATTTTTACCCAAAATTAATCAAATCTGCACATTAGTTCAGAGCATCCATGTGCCAAGTTTCATCAAAATCCAATGAGTAGTTCTTTAAATATAAGTGGAACAGTCATGGAACAGCTGAAAATCAGTTAATTATCATGCAAATTAGGTTATTAATATTCATGGGTTTTACCCAAAACTATTCAATTATGCGTATTAGTTCAGAGCATCCATGTGCCAAGTTTCATCAAAATCCAATGAGTGGTTCTTCAGATATCAGTGGAACAGTCATAGAACAGCTAAAAATCAGCTAATTATTATGCAAATTAGGTAATTAATATTCATGGATTTTCACCAAAACCTAATCAACTTTGCGCATTATTACAGAGCATCTATGTACCAAGTTTCATCAAAATTTGATTAGTGGTTCTTGAGATAACGGTGGAACAAAAAAAGTGACATACATACATACATACAGAGAGGGTAGCTGCAAAGACTCCCTTTTGTGCTACACACAGGAGTCAATAACACTTTTTACCAAAAATTACAAAAATATTCATCAAAATTAGAGAATTGAAGATATCATCAAATGAACAAATATGAGAGAGGTATACCTGTAGTATCTATATATTATAATATCAAAGCAATCAGACTTGCGGTTTTTAACAAGTCAAACATACAACTTTTTACCAAAATTGAAGATATAATCAAATGAACAAATCTAAGAGAGGTCTACCCAAGGTACATATACACCAAGTATCAAAGCATTCAGACTTGTAGTTTCCAAGAAGAAGTCGAAAAAGTAACAAGCAGCCGACAGTCGGCTGAGATAGCTCCGCTGTTAGCAATGCACATGGCAATTAAAGAACAGAAGATATCATTACAAAATGAACAAATCTGAGAGAGGTCCACATGTAGTACCTATATGAATAATATATCAAAGCAATTGGACTTGCGGTTTTCAACAAGAAGTCGAAAAAGTAAAACATTGACACGGACGACGACGACGGACAATCACTCATATGATAAGCTCCGCTCGACAAAGTCGACAGCGGAGCTAAAAAGTTGACGCGGACGCGGACGGACGCCGGCAGACAATCACTCGTATGTATGCTCCACTCGACAAAGTCGAAAGCGGAGCTAAAAACTCACCACTGCCATGCTTGTAGAATATGGAATAGTAAATTCCATCCCGAATTGTGCAAGCAAACATAATTTGCCTTCTTTATCAGTGACATTCCATGTTCCTGGTGAAGGTGGAGGTGTTGGTGTCTGTGTGGGTTTTGGCGTTGGCGTGGGTGCTGGCGAAGGGGTTGGATCTTCAGGACAGATTGTAGCTGTAATGGGAACAATAAATATATCTTATAAACAATTTCAATCAAACATATGGTATACCTAATAAACAAATGATTTAAAGCAAATATGCTATATACCCGACTTTAATTTTCAAGGTGAATGATCACTCAAAGACCTAAAAGAACTAATTACCACTCTCCCAATACATACCATTTTGTATAGACTTTAATAACACAGCTCTGCTAATGACTTTAATACATAACTGCATTCAGGAGAGCCATTTTTAGCACTCAAGTCATTTTCGTTAGGCAAGACCTAGTATACTATTTTAATCAAATATGCTGGGCTCTCTCTGGAATTTTCTAGGTAATAGTAAATTTACTAATCAAGAAAAAAAAGTATTAGTAAACTTTGTCTGGAAACTGCGGAGCATTTTCCCGCGACCGAGCACAACGGAGAAGAGAGAAGGAGAGGGAGGTGTCCCCTCTGTCGTCCACCGAAAACAAGAACAGCATGCTGAAAATGGTGCTTGCTGGTGCAACCTGAGCTCTAATTTTGTGTGTAATTTAATGACATCAAATTAGGCAGTCTGCTCCACAAAATGTACCATTTATGATGGTACAACAAAACATCACAACAAAATATGCAATGTAGACACCAGAACCTTTATTTGAATAACTCAGTATTAATTAAACATATTCATGATAAGCTCACATTGTTAACAGTGGGGAAATAGTCATCATTCAAAAGTTCATTAAGTTCACTGCCTAGAACACAAGTCATCCTGTGAATAAATTTTCACGGGAAATTTCTCAGAAAAAAACTCTATGCCAATCAATATTATTATGAAGTAATCTCCCGTGCTCATCATGCAAACCCGCATGTTGACGTTTATGACGACACAAAATGACTATTTTCATCGAAATTTCTGAATTAAAGTGAAAAAGTAAATAAAGAAACTTTCGGTCTTGTAACTCGATCTCAATGCTAAGAATGTCCGGTAAGAATGTTACACAAATTATAGTATTTTTCGATCGATTCGCTAACATTGTCTCACCTTCCATTAGCTGTGGAATCATAGCCCTAATGTTGCCGACCGCATTATTTACGTGACAGACACTGGCCGGCCCATGTTCGACATACAACAACAAAAATAAAAACAAGACGTCCGAATGAAATTGGTAGGGCAAAATTAGATTGTATGTCGCACCAAAGAGCTACGAAACCGCAGCTAACCTTCCATTATTTCTGAAATCGTGCTGCAGTACGATCAACTTTCCGTTTCTTGGTGATGTCAGGGTTAGGACACCCATGGGTTTCTGGTTCTGAACACGATTTAGCGGTTTCTCCATCTCGTCGTGAAAAATACTTCTCGAGCAGTTGTCTGCTCCTTTTTAACGTAGTCTCCATTTTCAATAAATAAACAAATCACGTGTTTGATAAGGGCGACATGAAACCGTCCCATACTGAGAGTAAAGTCGCGGGGTATCTTGAAACACATGTCGACTAAACTACGCATGTGCGATGACACCAAAATAACTTTAGAGTGGCAAAATATATTCAGTGGCAGTTCCGTGTTGATCGCGATCACCATGTAACAATTGTTGCAATCTTAGAAGTAACGGGACATTGTTTAACTTTAAAATGGCAATCACTCAAACCGTAACACGCGTGATGATCACAGTCGAGTCTTGACAATTAAATGAGGGCGATTTGCGACGGTATTTTGTACAAAATGTGTTCGTAAATCTTACTAACAGATATTTATTTTGTTCGTAAATCTTGTCCAAATTTCGTAATTTACGACATTTGCGAGCGACAGCGAGAGCACAGAATATGGCATGTCTAAATGACCATTACATGGCTAAACACACATGTGTTAGCAAAGTGAATGGCTAAACACACATGTGTTAGCAAAGTGAATGGCTAAACACACATGTGTTAGCAAAGTGAATGGCTAAACACACATGTGTTAGCAAAGTGAATGGCTAAACACACATGTGTTAGCAAAGTGAATGGCTGTGAATGTGTTGACACAAACGAGCCAAAGTTATGAATCATAGTACTGTAGAATACATTATTTTCGCTTGGAATTAATTTTCGCTTTTTTCGCTGAGGGGATGAATCCGTGAAAATAAAATCCAGCGAATATACTTTTTTTCCTATATTTCACATTAAACTCATCAAAAATCAGTGAAAATAAATTCCATACAAAACGCCCAAAAAGCCTTTTCAGCGAAAATTAAATCCAGCGAAAATAAAATATTCCACAGTACTCAGCATCAATACATAATTGTGATAAACAAAGCAGAATAATAGATTTTGAAATTACCTTTAGAATAAGTCCCGTTCTCCACTCCAAATGGTTGGAGTTGTAACATACGAGTTGTGCAAGTGAAGTCAGAATAAACTGCTGATATAATAGAATCACACTTGTAAGAGTCTCCTTTAGGAGCTAGTGTGGCATCCAATTCTACTGTTGACAAGCGTGTTTCATCTGCAAAGAAATGACACATATGGTTAGACCATCTTACAGTTGTCACTACAATCTACCATGTATGGCATGACTATTCTAAACTAACAGTTGTCACTACAATCTACCATGTAGGGCATGACTATTCTAAACTAACAGTTGTCACTACAATCTACCATGTATGGCATGACTATTCTAAACTAACAGTTGTCACTACAATCTACCATGTATGGCATGACTATTCTAAACTAACAGTTGTCACTACAATCTACCATGTAGGGCATGACTATTCTAAACTAACAGTTGTCACTACAATCTACCATGTATGGCATGACTATTCTAAACTAACAGTTGTCACTACAATCTACCATGTATGGCATGACTATTCTAAACTAACAGTTGTCACTACAATCTACCATGTAGGGCATGACTATTCTAAACTAACAGTTGTCACTACAATCTACCATGTATGGCATGACTATTCTAAACTAACAGTTGTCACTACAATCTACCATGTATGGCATGACTATTCTAAACTAACAGTTGTCACTACAATCTACCATGTATGGCATGACTATTCTAAACTAACAGTTGTCACTACAATCTACCATGTATGGCATGACTATTCTAAACTAACAGTTGTCACTACAATCTACCATGTATGGCATGACTATTCTAAACTAACAGTTGTCACTACAATCTACCATGTAGGGCATGACTATTCTAAACTAACAGTTGTCACTACAATCTACCATGTATGGCATGACTATTCTAAACTAACAGTTGTCACTACAATCTACCATGTATGGCATGACTATTCTAAACTAACAGTTGTCACTACAATCTACCATGTATGGCATGACTATTCTAAACTAACAGTTGTCACTACAATCTACCATGTATGGCATGACTATTTTAAACTAACAGTTGTCACTACAATCTACCATGTATGGCATGACTATTCTAAACTAACAGTTGTCACTACAATCTACCATGTATGGCATGTCTATTCTAAACAAACCATGCATGGCACAGTCCCAGTTAGATATCGAATTTAAGATATATAGTTTTGTTTATAGTAATATAGCTGGAATATAAACATGTCAAGAATATGATTATGATGATTGTTTAACATTTAAATGATTGACATTTGTATCTGATTGTCAAACGATTGAGAGATATTGCTCTGGAACAGCATTAATTAAAACAAAAACAGTCATTTTGAATACATGTATATAAATATATAAAATTTGAACATAGTCAGTCAAAGCATGTCAGAGATATGGCTCTAGAAGCCTAATCATTAAAACAAAATGGCCACTAGGTCAGCCATTCTAAATCCATCTATAAATGGCAGAAATGCTTGATATTTGATGATTTTTCAGCACAAAAATGGCCACCATTCGGCCATTTTTAATATGATCGTCAAACCAATATATCTGTATATCTATGACGTGATGTATACCGTACTTATCCGGGTAAGAGCCCATGCCTGGGCAAACGCCCCCTTTTTGACACAATAAAGAAGTTGAGGTCATATCCGGGCACACACCCAGGGGGTCTTTTTCTACACAAAAAATAACAAAAAACTATTTTCTATTCATTCACTGTGGTTGTATTAACAGTTGACTTTCTTGAAGTCTGTCATGATGCTTATAAAAATTCTTTAAATATAATTGTTAATTGCGTAAAACAAGGGGTGAATGCGAAATAGCTGTAACTGCTTTCTGCCTTCAGGGAAGCGCATTCACCGCTGATTTTTTTCAGAATCATAACAGTCAGCAAGTCTATAAAAATATATATTAAAGCAGAAACGGTAGTTCTCTTTTTGAATTATGTCGTGGCCCTAAAAAATGTCGGCTGTTTGGTTTGTGCTTCCTTAGATACGATTCAAGCAAATCGTATAAGGAGAGCCGCTAAAGCAAGTGTTGCACTCGTTCGGCTTTAGCGTAGTCGACAATGAAACCAATGTTGCAATATTGTAGCAACCCGTACCTGGGAGAGTGGTTGAAATCACGTTATTTTGGCTTTATAAAATATTTGGTAGCGGCTTGCGAATCCATAACTGGGGCCAGCAATTTTGCAATGTCACGCCGAAGACTGCCAACTTTTTTTACCATCTTTCATCACCGCTACTTCCTATTTCAAGTCCATCGCGATATCCATATAGTGAGACATTCCAACTGCCAGAACTTGCTGAATGATAACTTTCACCGTGATTGATAAGCGTCTGATAAGAAAGCAATGTCACGATTTGACCTTTATGATGAAATACTAGTAGTGATGTCATTCTTAGCCAATCAGTAAAGCAGATGCATAAAGGTCAAAGATGATTGCCAGACTGCCAGACAAAAGCATCGTGTGCCTTCGCAACAGACCGACACCATTTTTTCTTGTCTCTTTACTGTGATTAACATGAATGAAAAGTGCCAAGCTAACAGACTGCGAAATCCGTAAAAGTGCTAAGTCTAAATTGTGTGGGACGATATCGACGAACTTCAGGAATAAGTTGTAGGGATTTTGTTCGACAGCTACAGTGACACCAACTTGGACTTTGAGGGTTTTGAGTTTGACGAAGATGGCAATGAATGTACAAATAAAGATCTGAGAAGTTTTTTCAAACAGCTATGAATTTGTAAATTATTATTGATCTTGTATGACAGTTGATTCGTAATTTGTCGAAACAGGAAATCATTTTACGCAGTTTACCCCCTAAAATTTTAATTCATTTTGAGCGAATTTTCGTGTTTTTTTTTGCCGGGGATCTCCTAGCAAATGCCCACCCCTATTTTTTGGCAATTTTCCATGTTCAGGACCCTAGGCTTATACCCTGATAAATACGGTAAGGCTACACCGATTTAATTTTATGGATGACATCCGCGCGCGCATTAGTTTTCGCCTGTTCTCAAAAAAACAAAAAAATCTCCGACGACAAGTCTCCACAGATCGATTTTCTGTCTGGAACTTGCCGACTCATATTGTCGCAAAGCGCCGACTTGTTGTAAAACTCGTTTTGGACTACCTCAAAACCAAACTCCGCACAGTTAGATGCGCGTTACGTAAAGCGCAAAGACCTATGGGAAAGAGATTGCCTCAAAAACATGCAAATTTTGCCATAAATGATCCAACATGGCGACCACACCACCAAAATATGTGAGCAATTGACGTTGGCCAGGGAGACATTTACACAGCTATACGAGAGGTCGGTAGCGGCAAGCGAGTTTCGCCCAGACAACTTTGGGAACATATTGTCCAGAGTGGCTGTCCCGCGTTTCTTCTGCAATGATGAGAGAAATGGGAGAGGAGTGGGGGTGTATGGTGGCCTAAACGTCGGTCAGGCGACAAATCAGTTTGGTTGCTTTGTTTGCATTGAAGTCGACAAAACTGCAACGAAAGCAGCAGAAGCTCCTTGGCCGAAGTCCCCTTACGGGGTGAAGAAAATTTTCTTCTTATTTTTTTTTTTTCATTTTCTGATTCGAATAATTTGCTCACACACACATTCAGTAATATTTTGATCATATGACACATTTTCATCAAGATACATGTACATAATTTTCTGCATCCAAATTTTTGTTGACTCTCTGTTGGTGTTTTTTTTTCAATATCGAGCTTCTTATAATTTGTTACATAGTTGATGTAGTTCTAGAACATTTATGTCTACACTTAGTCTATCTGAAGTGTCACTTAAAAAGCTGTAGTTTGAATGTCAAAGAAGTTAATTTCCAGGTTGCTGTTGACAAACTTATTGTTCATTTTTAATTTTTTTTTTCAATACAACACAGCAAGTTTTTCTTTATTATTGAGTTGATGTGTATGCCTTTGGCAAAGCTAACATCTGCCTTACCCTATTGCCTTTTCAAAATCAAAGGTGATGATACCTGTGACAGTAATACAGTACAAAATGTGTACATCAGCATGTGCCTCCTACAAATAAAGACTTGTTGTTTTTTTGATACACTGTGGTTAAATTCGTAATAATAGCTCCGTAGTCCTGTGGTTTTAGCAGTATTTTTTTTCTGGACGAATTTTTTTTTTTTCGCCCTCTCGCATAAGTTTTGGGGTCTTCAGAGGATGTCATCCATACAATTAAATCAGTGTGGCCTAATGAATGTTTAAAATTTTAACATAATCAGTCACAGCAAGTCAGATTTATGGCACTAGAACCACATTCATTAAAACAAAATGGCCAATAGTCGGCCATTTTGAATCTTATCTGAAAAACAAAATGTGCATCAAGGTCCTATAATGTCTAATGTATATACCAAGTTTGAACAAAATCCATCTGTAAATAGCCGAGAAATGCTTGATTGACCACTTCAATAGACTTGCTAAAATTAATACTGTGATTGTAAAGTACAAATTATGGGATGGCATTTTGAAAAAGTATGGTTGGCATGGTCGTAACACTACCTTAAAGGCCCATGTCTTGTGGCCGGGCAACAAGATAATCCATGTTTATTGGGGAGTGGCTATGCATAATGTCTAGTGTTATTTAGTTTCTTGTTATCAGCACAGAGTGTGTTTGCAGAACATCGTAATCCCCTGGGTATATTTACAAACATAGCAAACTGAGATCCATTACATCACGATTTAGTCACCGTGATTACGGGTTATATTCGCATGTTACAGAAATCGCCCAAAGCAATGAAGTCATAAATTTAGTGACATTGTAGTGTACGATATCGATGAAATATCATGCGTTACTCAGGCCAGAAAGCAGATTAAACTGTATTTAAATTCGTATTTCGACGAGTCCTCAAGTCCGAATGTACGCTTCCGTCTTTTATTTTCTGGCATAGACGAAAACAAAAAAATGACCGAAATAGAACATAAACTCCCTCAAAAATCATCGACTTACTCGCCAGTGAAAAGAATGAAAATTCGCATCATACTCAATTTAGGGAAGAGTAGGAAATCAAACGGGCGGTTCACCGCGGTAATCACCGCGGCTCTCCGCGGTACACCGGGGAGAGCCGCGGACTGCTTATAATTAGGGGTCTCTACCGCGGTGGCCACCGATACCGGTTGCAACCGCGGTAGTAGGAAAGGTGTGAAATACGTACTTAACAGTTTCCTTTGTGATTCCATGAGTCTTTGTTTCAAATAGCTGTTTTTAAATCGAGCAGGTTACGAGCATCGCTGGCATGGAAATACTAAGCATATAGTAATATTATCGGCCCACGTATTTTATTAATATAAAAAGCCATAAGACCAATGCTGTATACGAATTGTTGTTGCGTGAAACAATGTTGTATTTTATGATTGTATTTATCACCAATTCCAAGAGTAAAAGTCGCAACTTTCGAAGGTACGAGTATTATGACTCGTCCATACATTTCACTTACGTTTGTTACACTTGAATAAAGTCTACCACATGAAAAGAATGTTATTTACGAAGTTTTAAATAGCCGAGCCTTCCTGATTCGAGCCTCTTGTTGATTTGACAACGGTGGGTATCATTAATGTTTATTCTTTGCCTGTATCGCATTCCAGACAAAAAGTTCAAGATCGGTAAACAAGAAATGAACGAACTAAAATGTCTCCTGTGTTTCACGTGCGACATGATTATTAAAAAAACACAGAGTTAAGCGGTCATGTACGTTCTATAAATCTAACCTTGCATACATAATCTTGTATTGACGTGTTTTGTTTTGTTTTTTTGGTCAAAAAGGACGTTTCCTTTCAGTTAACTCTTCGCGAGAGTTTACCGATTTTTTGAACAAATGTTATGTAACTATATCGTTTTGCGTCAAACTGGGTGGCCCGAATTTAAATGTCAGTGCGTGAACTCATTGAGGTCATTGCCCATTGCCGCACGTAATTCAAACACGTGGTTATTAGAGTTCAGTCGAAATGTACGTGAATAATGCGATCGAAGTGCGCTGCGAGTTTATTATAGAAAAAATTAACATTACGCATGATATTGTATGTTATTGTATGGTTAATATTACATATTCACTTTATTTCGAATAAAATAATTCACCGATGAGTCACAAGTATTTAAAATATTTTCTCGACTTTCATTAGACACCTGACTCCGGGACCTGACTATCTTTTTCAATGATTTACTAGTAAATGCGCCCAAGTTTATATTTGCGTAATAATTACGAATGCAACGCATTATCAAGTCGGTAATATTGAAATATTCACAGACCCAATAGCCCGGGTTAGTGTCCCAACAATAATAAAAATAACTTAGTTTGCGTAATTATTATAAAAGTAATACATTGCAAAGTTGAAATACTTAGAGCCCGTCCAATACTGTAAACATATTTGCGTTATTAGAAAAGCAGCACACTAAGTAAACGATGTTGAAATATTCAAAGCCAATACAGAGTTGGATACAAGTTGTGTTATTACAGTACCGCCGGATATGATAACAAATTTACGAAGCGCGGACCAAGAAAGAAAAGGGTTGTTAAGGTAACGCGCCAGTTCAGTGCGTGACTTGGGGGTCAAACTTCGGTCGACACACGCTTGATGTCAGCATCGCCGCGTAGCAAGTTTCGCAACGTACTTGAAGTTCAATTGTGCCCCAAAATGATGTCGACGATCACTCAATTGTCGCAACGCATGTTGTACTAAGTCCATGATACACCCCGTTTCGACTTTGGCTTGCTTTTTCTTCTTCTTGTTCACGTAAATGCGACCTCTCACCAATGTATTAAAAGACTTTGAATTTATACTTATGCGTGATTATATTTGGTCTACGCGAAACATTAACCTTTCTAAACATTTTCTGAGACCATGCATGATATATATTCACAAAATAATGCGATCTTATTTTATATTATGTTGATCTCTACGTCTTTCTGGATCGTTTTGTGATTTTATTCCAAAGCTCAGGCAAATAAAATAATGTGAACTATTATAGACTAGTTTCCTAGCTTTTGGCTCAGCCAAATTGGTTTAATTTTTCATTAGAACTTTGTGATCCTTTTAATTTCCCAGTTCTTTGTGTTCATTAATGGTCTTGACAATAAGTGTGAATTGCTGTGCGAGCTCACCGCACACGACCGCGGTAAACCGGGGTCATGAAATCTAAGCATAAATTTGCATAAAATGCGGTCGACCGGCGAGCACCCACCACCATCGCGGTAATGACCGCGGTGCAACGCCCGTTTGATTTCCTACTCTTCCCTTACATGTCGGCATGATAACAACTGTGTTCGTGGTTGATGTTGTCAAGAAATAAGTATAATAATTAACATGGTGTGATTTCTGTGGGAATGACACGCATATAAATTCACAATCAGTGCTGACGAGAGACATATACGCAGCTGAATAAGCTAATCGGTTACATTGTATCATTGTTGTTTTTCACCACAGAAGACGCAGCACACATTCAAACACGGTAACAAGTATTTAAACAAGCAGCCTATCGGCTGAGATAGCTCCGCTGTTAGCAATGCACATCTCAATTAAAGAACTGAAGACATCATTAGAAAATGAACAATATGTATAGTATCAAAGCAATCGGACTTACAGTTTTTAACAAGAAGTCGAAAATATCACTTTCTACCAAAAATGACCAAAATATTCATCAAAATTAAAGAATTGAAGATATCATCACGAAATGAACAAATCTAAGAAAGGTCTACATGTAGTATCTATATATGTAATATCAAAGCAATTGAACTTTTGGTTTTTAACAAGAAGTCGAAAATATCACTTTTTACCAAAAATTACAAAAATATTCACCAAAATTAGAGAATTGAAGATATCATCACGAAATGAACAAATCTGAGAGAGGTCCACATGTAGTACCTATATATGTAATATCAAAGCAATTGCGGTTTTTAACAAGAAGTCGAAAATATCACTTTTTACCAAAAATGACAAAAATATTCACCAAAATTAGAGAATTGAAGATATCAACATGAAATGAACAAACCTAAGAGAGGTCTACCCAAGGTACATATACACCAAGTATCAAAGCATTCAGGCTTGTAGTTTTCAAGAAGAAGTCGAAAAAGTAAAACATTGACACGGACGACGATGGACGACGACGACGGACAATCATATGATAAGCTCCGCTCGACAAAGTCGACAGTGGAGCTAAAAATGGAGCATGGAGATTTGTATTCAGGCATATTTATTACATGAATTGCGTCAAAACTACAAGTTGAAAACCTTTTGTGGGGGAATTCGAAATAAATCATCACTCTCATTGTGATATTGACATGAATAAACTGCTTTCAGACAATACATGGTAAAGTGACAAACTGATGAAATGGCGGTTAGAACCAAAGGGGAAATGGCTTAAATCAAAAACACAAATAGTCAGTAAATCGTGGAAATGATAATAAATCGATCACGACGAAAAACACGAATAATGCCCTTGCCGATATCTTGTGCGTTTATCTAAAGTTGACGCCAATAGAAATATTCGTAATATGTCTCATATGATAGCAAGAGTTGGCTAAACCAATAGCGGTCGCCATTTTCAAAGTTTGACAGAATATCAGTATTTGTAATTTGTTCACAAGTAAAATAGTGGTCGATATAAGAATATTATGACTTCCGTTGTTTGTTTATAGTACAAACTGAGTCTTGGAACGGATTAATCGAGAATGAAAATAGGATAATTTGTGACGTGCCTGTAGTATGTCAAGTCGGTATCTTTCTTATTTTCTTTATTTTGTATACTGAGTGTAAAAAGCACAGTCACGCGTATCCCAAATTGTTAGGGGTTATATAGTTACTTAAAGGCCCAATTCACTTGCCCCGGGCAAGTGTGAATTGGAGGTGTGGCTATTCTAATGCATGGTGTTAATCACTTGCATAGCCTATGACGCATCCTGTTTCAGCGGTACAACATCACACGACTTTGATTGACAGTAGTAATTATTCAAGATTAGTCGCGCATCCCTTTCCCCGGTTCATGTTTTTTACTTTTATCCGCCACAATCTCAGCTCGTACACAATTTATTGTCATAAATATTACACACAGTCACTGCTGTGATATTCATAGTCGCATGCATCCACTTTGGCACGACATAATCGACCTGTAAGTTCGAGAAAACATGTTTTTACCGGAGCTTGGCTAGAGCTGTTTACTACAGCGTGACAAGCAAGGAAATAATCCCTATTGTTTAGGAGTGTATAGTATACCTGGGCCTTTAAAGTGCCTGTGAAATGGCTGCTATTTTCACGCCTAAAATTATCAATTAATACATAAATATTATTAATTTTCATGTTTCTAAGCATAAATTATTTTTTTTTAAGTGAAAAAATGCGTCTTGAACTCAGTCTACAGCAACTTTATTTTTTGTATTTTAAAACGAGGCTCCTCATTAGCTATTCATTTCCATGCAGAAATTCCCCTTGTGACGTCAGAAAGGGAAGTCGCATGGCAGCTTGCATTGCCGATACGTGTAAAAAAGGCAAATTTCTTGTGCAGTTTTCTCGTCTTTGACTAAATTGTCACTTATGTACTTGTTCGTCGAGGAAGAACGGGCCATAATGAACACTTGGTTATCAAATTTGTTGCATGTGGTTGAGTTAGATGCGAGATATGTCCGTTCTGGTGTAGCTGGTCACAGTGATGTCACCGTCCCCGGCGCACGTTTGTAAACTATCGCTGAACCTCGGCACTGGACAACTTTCGAGTCGGTAAGAAGTTCTAGTTTTTTTTTTTGTTCTAGTTAAGCTTACTGCTCTTTATAAAATATCTTATCGATAACTTCAAAGAAGTATGTGTGAACTCTTTATGCTCGATAAACTTAGATCGCGAATTTCCTCAGAAATATTGCCTGCTCCGTTCAAACGTGCATTGGCATCCATATTGGATTTTCGTTCATGGTCGAAGGCGCGAGTGTCTCGTGTGGCCCGAATATCATCGGCGTTTTACTTTATCACGTTTGATTTTTTTTTTTTTGCACAAATGAAACTCTTATTTTCCCACCATCAACTATTTCTGTGGGCTGCTCTACACACGTAAAATGCCCAATGTTTTTACCTGGCTTCCCTTCACACGAAGCGCGGGTGTGCATTACATCCGCAAGTTTCAACATTTTAAACGTAAATTTGAAAAATGTTTGGTGAAATAAAATTGACTTATTATTATGAAAAGAAAATGAGGAAAAACAAATTTAATTATTTTTCGAATAATCGTTTGAGAGGATTGGGTGGCAATTGCTTATACTTATGTACTAATTAGTAATTGTACATGTGTTTAATATTTTTTTCATCCATAATTCAAACACATATATAACATAATAACTAATAATAGTAAAAAAAGATGCATCATAAAACGAATGAATTACGTATAAACAAATGCCAAATAAAGATTGTGACCTTATTTATTTTCTAAACCTCCACAGGTTAACGAGGGGATACTTGAAGTTCCTTGAAAAAGACTACAGATGTACTACCAGAGCGAGCAGTAACAGATTTATCAATATTTATGTCAGCGAATTATTTAGGACTTAAATTACCAAATCTTGGTTTTTCATAGATTCCAAAATCTAAAGATGTGTTTTCTTTTTTTTCATTGTCACACAGTGTCACTCAATTAAAACCATATACTATAGTAATATTAATCCATGTACAAATTATATTTTATTCACATTATTTTCTTTACATACATACCTCCATGCATACATGTACAGACAATCCAATGTTTACATTGTCATATTTCTTTGTTCATCACAAGTCTAAATAAAATTTGTGAACTGTGTAACGTAGCCGTGTTTTTTATTAGCATAATTGTTGCAGCATCTGGAAATCAACGGGGTTGGTCTGGGCTGCACAGTCAGTCGAAGTGTCGACTTTTACTTCCACGGAACTATCTACCCCTTTATTGTTTGTCAAAATCGGATTTGACGCCTGAATTGTCTTATTATTCAGCAGGTTACTAGGCACGTCACTACATTGTTTTATTTCATCGATCGTCTGAGTCAAAAAACAAAACGAAAAAAACATTCAAAATTAAAATAAAAAGAAAACATATTTTGACATTCTAGACGTTAAACTATAGTGATAAATAAAATAGGGAAATAACTAAAAAAAAACGACAAATCACAGTTACTAAATAAATGACAGCCGCGTGGAAATAGATTCAGTTGAAATGGGTGAACGCGTCGGGTCACGACGAGGACAAGTGCGTGACTGGCGGCGTTTAATTGGATAACAAAAATAATTGAGAGCAACACGCATACAGACAAATTCAGAGTGGACTCGAGTTTGCGTGATTGTCATACTTATTTACTTGGTGATAACGCATTGACAGCCAAAGCCCGGATTCTTATTCCATGAATGATTTCTAGACATCTCGACCCAAGACACTTCGACCCAAATTGAACATCTCGACCCACCGCATCGACGCGACCCTGTCTCAATGTGGCGACGCGAACCTCTATCTAGTTCAACGTTGATCGACATCTTTTGATTCGAAACTTCGTGTTCTATCTACTAGTATTTCCAATGCGTGTGGTCGGCGCCTTTGATTGCGTTAATTTTGTTTTTTATTCGCGAAATCTATCACTGGCAGCGTTTGTTTTGTCATGTCTCATAACTGAAAGTCCAAGCTGACTTTGTTTTGGCTGTAGGTATGAAAAACGGGTCGGGATTTTTGGGGGTCGAGATGTTCAGTACCCCCATAAATTATTTCGCAGATCAAGCTGGAAGTAAAGTAACAGAGGTGTGAACTCAACATTCAACACCAACCACCGAACAATTCAGAAACTTTTAGCCTGCGAAAATGAAAACAATTAGCAGTGTGTAAGGACTGCGTAATTTCCTGTTTGTCCGACGCGTCGTTTTCGTGTTACTATCAAAAATTATTGATACCTTTACATAAGGCAAACTTAATTGTCTCTATAAAGCGATAATCAGGATGGCAAAACAAGTCGGTGATCATGGGCTGGTTCGGAATCTATTTCTTTCAAAATTGTTGCGCCAGGTTTAAGTTGTCGGCGCTTCTCTTTAAAACCTAGTTGTTTTTTCACGGCCGAAGACAGTTTTTCGAAAAAAGAATCTGAGGTGAAGTGGACACTACATATGACGCTGTAAGGAGAAGGTCCACCCCAACCTTTTCTCGTTGTTTTCACGGCTTTCGTCATTTTGGCATTTGGTGGCGCACTTTCGGCGAGAGTCGGAAATCCGGAAACAGTCGACCGTTTCAGGATAGGTGGGCGTGGCTACAGCATGAGATATATCTTAAATTTACTTGGATAGGAGTAACCATTTTGAGGAAAAAAAATCAATAACTGCTCACTTCAGTAGAACACGGATCTAAAATAGTTAACGTGTGGGTGGGCATTGCACAGGCACTTTAATGATATTTACGTACGCCCAACAAGTAACTAATATTTTTTCTAAAGCGTACGTAAATATCATCAAGTGATCCCTGAACAATTAGGGATACGCGCGACTGTGGGACCCATACATCACCCATTTATTATTTCAACTGTCTGTGGATAGGTTATAAATTGTGTGCAAGCTTTTTCTCGGCTGCACGACTCATTTTAGCAGTATAAAAGAGCCTATCGTACTTGTATGAATGAGTTAAAATAAAATCATGTATGAGTGATGAATTTGTTGTAATTATAAAGCAAACCTAAGTGCACTTTGCAGTAAACAGTGCCACGCCGTGGAAAAAAGTTATTATTTTCTAAATCTTTTCTAACACGTTTATTATTTTCTTTCAAAACATAATCACCAATGTTAAATATATCCATGTTCTGAAATGTATTTGAAAAATAAAATGCATTCAAGGAGCAGTCTGTCGCAACTAACTGCCAACTCAATCGATTGGATTTTTGCTGGATTTATTTTTTATCCGAATGTCACTTCGTCAGATTTTTTTTTCAACATGGGTGTCACTATGCCTCATTACGTATGCACGCAAATTGACACGGAAACGCATTTCAATGCAATCACAAGTATGTCAGACAGGAAGTCAACGAGACTAAAAATGGCTTGCCCTGGGGGAAACAAAACCACGGGTAATGCGCCAAAATAAAAGTTGAAACACATATTTTCACTACATGTTATGATATCCACGGTAAAGAGTCGTACAGTTGAAACATTTGTTTTTATACCAGAATGCTATAGGCAAAGGTTTATGCAGACACTCATGAATAAAATACAATGTTAAAATGCTGTTTTCAAATAATCCACGACTCCAAAGAGGGATTCTCTAGAGGATTTTATCATATCGCACTTGAATAAAATCGTGGTACTCGCGACCTTTTATCGAATTGTTTTCCAGCTAGGTGATCAGCATCTCCTTCGAAATAGGTGTCCGGGCCATGCATTATTAGCTAGTCAATAAACACAAAAATATATTGAACCATATACCAGCACCACCAGTCTAGTCCCTGGCTAGAATATTCATAGGCACAAATATTACAATACGGTGTAGACTAATATCAAATAAATAATACGATTCATGATATTTTATTATGAATTCAAATAACTGAACTCGTCAAAATATTTCGCCATCATTTTGTCTGGCACACCAAACATACGAACAGGCTTATATGACGAGTAATAGAAAACAAAATCATGTCATTCATATTCGAATTCAATGAGTATATGACAGTGATACTGACACAGGGCAGACATGCCGTAAATCTACCCAAAAGTACATTTACCGTAACGTAACACTAGGGGGACACTAGCCGGTTGTCGATCAGCCGGAACCCAGTACTCACCACTGTAAACTAGCCTTCATTTTGGTTCACAACAGATTTTAATTGAACAGATTTAAATTGAACATAAAAAAAAAAATACAAAACTCTTGTTTTTATTTTCAACACAAATAAAAGTAACACTGAATGGAAAAGCAAAATGACTGCAGAAAAGAACGGCCGATATTCTGGACACGTGAATATTTCCAGTGTTTTACAAGCTGTGGAAATAAATGTATTTTCTTGCTCTCGGAGTCTTGTTCTGACTGAGACTCCTTTGTTTTCACTGAATCCGCTACTTGGATAAGCAGATTTGGATTATAAACTAAATGTTTGGATAAGTTAGCCAGCTCATCATGGGGTATGTTGACTGTGTCACGTGACTTTGATTGACAGTTGTGCATTTAGTAACGCGTTGGTTGATCCGTGGTCATTTCTGTCATTACTTCATCGAAATCTTAACATACACGCTATTTGGAATCACAATCGTAACGTCACATCAAGGAGAGTATATTCATAGTCACACCTATCCATTTTTGGTACGATATAGTGACCGGAAGTACACCGAAAAAAGCAATTTACTGAACAATTACCAGAGCTGTGTACAGCAGCAGGACGCTTAAACTAATCCCCAATGTTTGGGGTTCCATTTATAATTTACATGTCGGTTTAACGCAGCATTAACGTGCATGGATATGTTAGGTAATTAAGTTTTCAGCTGTAATGTAATTGAACAATTGCAACACTTCACTAAAAAGTAAATTATTCACTTGCAAAACACACTACTAAGCAAAGCGTTTGTATTTATTTGAAACTTCTTTCAGACTATACTTTTTGTTACCAACAAAATTAAAACCAATGCATATTACATTAAAATCATTAAAAGTATTTTTTTGTAGAAATAACATTTTTTTTCAAGTTTGGATGTACTTTTTCAACTGTTTGTGACCCTATTTTAGAACCAAATTAACCACTTTTTACTGGTGTTTAAATTGAAGTGACATCTAAATATACTGTAGTCGATATAAATTGGCAGTAGAACATTATGACCATACTGTGCTCCAAAACATTACCACCATAAAATGTTAGAAGAATATGTATTAGATTATGATTTGCCTTTGTACCAATTAAGAACATAAATGTTGACGACTCATAATCAGTAATTTGAACAGCTGAGACAGGTTAACTGAAAGTAACTTACAACTTACTTTGATTAACTGCTTTAGGGAAATGTAGTGTATCCAAGGTATACCCTAGAATCAATTTTTCAACTTGGAATGAACTATTATTGGCACCAAATTCAGCCGTCACATTATAGCCATTAAAGAAATTGATAACCAATTTGGCTGTAATGTTGCTGCAATCACTTGCATTCTGGTTCACTGTTGCATTGGCAGGAATGGCAAAACTTGCGATTGCCTGGAAAAGTAAAAAGAGAGGTTAAACCATAGACTTTAAAGAGGAATGTATAGGCAACAACAGAGTTTCTACTTCACAAAGATCTTTTGCATAAGTAATTAATATTTGAAAAGAAGCAACAAATTGACATCAACCACTCCAAGGTTTTATTGTTATCAGAAAATACCATGGATGGACGAGGCAAGGCACTCTTGCATTGGTGGATATAAGAAATTTGACTGCCACACACAGAACCCAAATATTCATAGCTGCAACCTGATTCGTAATCGCCCACAAAAGACTGATGCCGTGGAAAGCAAAATTTGGTGTGTGCAAACTCCCTGTTAATTTTTCTACTATCAAAGCTGCAACCACTCAACATCTGCCTAAACAAGCCATTCAAGGCAGAATTACACAAATCATGGACTGCCTATAATAAAAAAACAGCAGACATCTCTGGTGCAATTGGATTGAATCTGCTTAGCAGCAGTTGAAAGAAAAGATCGTAATGATTTGAAAGTCATTCAAAGTTTGTGGTATTAGCAATGCCTTAGACACAAGTGAAGAAAACATCACTCACTACGACCAGGCTGTAACTGATATTCTGGCCGGCATTTCTAATGACAATGCTGAGCCATGGTTTGAGGTCTTTTCCAACAATTAACAAAACGGCCGTTTTCAGGGCCATCACATCCTCCAACAAGCGACCTGACGATTGAAATAGCTCTGCTGCAGTACAAGATTATTATGGTAGCCAAGTTGAGGACAAATTGTTCACAAAAACATTGTACACCTCAAATATCAAAGCAATTGGGTTGGTAAGTTTTAAAGAAGTTGAAAATATCATTTTTAACAAAAATGTGAAAAATAGAGAATTGACGTTATTTGTCATGAAATCAGGGTTCTCCCCAAGGCTTTCTATACCTGTGAATCTCGGCGCTTCACTTGGGACCTCGGCGCTATGTGTTCCCAACTCGGCGCTTGATTTCATATTTGACATGCCAATATCAGATGTGAAAAAGCTTTGTTCACCACGCCGGTCGGCCCCGACCGTCACTCAAAATTAGTGACCACCACGGAAATGCTTCCGACGAGGACTATTGTCTGATTGTTGGTATAATTACGTACCGACCGACACGCATCCTGCCACAGGGTTCTCCCCAGAAAAAATGCATAGCGCCGGGGCTAATTTGCATATCATTTACATATCTTTCCTTCATTGACTAACAGAACTTATTTACAATTATGAATATTAGTGAGCTCAGTCACAGGGCAAATATTTTTTTTAATGGAATCAACACATTATGTTTCACAATTTAGAAGAGTTTGAAACATTCTCGAAATACAAATGCTGCAGACTAAAAACACAAATAAATTATTGTTGCAATTTAATTGTTTTGTAAAACGTTGAAGGAAACGCATTCAAAACGTTAAGCCAGATTTATGTTCACGAATCTCATAATTTTATTCACTCCAAAAACATTCTCCTTCAAAAAATTGATCACGTAATTAATTGACGTATTGTTGTAATTTATTATTCGTACCATCAACTTCTAAAACGTTTACAATTACAGTAATGAGCGAACAAATAAAGCTTCAAAACGATCATCAAAGTTACGACGTGACATAACTTACTTGGCCATGTTATACACCAGTTATAGCAATAATTCCTCAACAAATTTTACTTTTTTTTTTTTTTTGATATGAAATGCAAGTAAAATCCGACTTATTTTTATCGGGAGCGATTATTTTTGATCACTTGATCGCTTCGGTAAAAAAAACCAGACCCGCCATGATGTTTGTGAAACATTACCATGTGTCCTTTGACCCGATGGGTCAAGAATGCCATTAACCAATCAAAATGCCGCATGGTAATGCCGGTAGAACCCGAAGTTTTCCGAATGGTAGTGATCATAAAGATTACATTGCGGAAGTAAAGCGATGTCGGAGCACGATGAGTTGGCATCGATTTCAATTGACAACTGCATGATAGCTTTCGAAAGAGGTGATTTGCAATTTTTAAAAGGTAAATTAGGTCTTGAAAGAAGAGTTTTTACATGATTCGCAATGATAACAGTTCAAATGTATTTTACCAAATCACGCAATAAACACGTTGTTTTTTTCTTGAGTAGCGTGAACTGATCGTGAACTCCGATTTGACCATGTTATATCGAGGTGGAATTGATTTTGAAATAATTTTAGCTTTCAATCTAAAGACTGTGTCTATCGCAGAAAGTATTTACTTACAAACAAAGAGGTGCTAATTCCACAAATTTGACTAGCCGCTACGTATCGTGCGACTAGGTCTATTGTTTATAAATTATAATCCACGACTGACAGGATGAGTGTCGGTCGGTACGTAATTATACTAACAATCAGACAATAGTCCTCGTCGGAAGCATTTCCGTGGTGGTCACTAATTTTGAGTGACGGTCGGAGCCGACCGACGTGGCGAACAAAGATTTTTCACATCTGATATTGGCATGTCAAATATGAAATCAAGCGCCGAGGTGGGAACACATAGCACATACATAGGTCCCAAGTGAAGCGCCGAGATTCACAGGTATAGCGCCGCGGACCTCGGCGCTAAAAAGCCCTGGGGAGAACCCTGCTGCCAGTCGTGGATTATAATTTATAAACAATAGATCTAGTCGCACGATACGTAGCGGCTAGTCAAATTTGTGGAATTAGCACCTCTTTGTAAGTAAATACTTTCTGCGATAGACACAGTCTTTAGATTGAAAGCTAAAATTATTTCAAAATCAATTCCACCTCGATATAACATGGTCAAATCGGAGTTCACGATCAGTTCACGCTACTCAAGAAAAAAACAACGTGTTTATTGCGTGATTTGGTAAAATACATTTGAACTGTTATCATTGCGAATCATGTAAAAACTCTTCTTTCAAGACCTAATTTACCTTTTAAAAATTGCAAATCACCTCTTTCGAAAGCTGTCATGCAGTTTTCAATTGAAATCGATGCCAACACATCGTGCTACGACATCGCTTTACTTCCGCAATGTATTTTATGATCACTACCATTCGGAAAACTTCGGGTTCTACCGGCATTACCATGCGGCATTTTGATTGGTTAATGGAATTCTTGACCCATCGGGTCAAAGGACACATGCTAATGTTTCACAAACATCATGGCGGGACTGTTTTTTTTTACCGAAGCGATCAAGTGATCAAAATTAATCGCTCCCGATAAAAATAAGTCGGATTTTACTTACATTTCATATCAAAAAAAAAAAGAAGTAAAATTTGTTGAGGAATTATTGCTATAACTGGTGTATAACATGGCCAAGTAAGTTATGTCACGTCGTAACTTTGATGATCGTTTTGAAGCTTTATTTGTTCGCTCATTACTGTAATTGTAAACGTTTTAGAAGTTGATGGTACGAATAATAAATTACAACAATACGTCAATTACGTGATCGATTTTTTGAAGGAGAATGTTTTTGGAGTGAATAAAATTATGAGATTCGTGAACATAAATCTGGCTTAACGTTTTGAATGCATTTCCTTCAACGTTTTACAAAACAATTAAATTGCAACAATAATGTATTTGTGTTTGTTTTTAGTCTGTAGCATTTGTATTTCGAGAATGTTTCAAACTCTTCTAAATTGTGAAACATAATGTGTTGATTCCATTAAAAAAAATATTTGCCCTGTGACTGAGCTCACTAATATTCATAATTGTAAATAAGTTCTGTTAATCAATGAAGGAAAGATATGTAAATGATATGCAAATTATTATGCAAATTAGCCCCGGCGCTATGCATTTTTTCTGGGGAGAACCCTGGAAATGAAAAAATCTGAGGGGTCCACCCAAAAATAGCATTTTTTACCAAAAACATTTGCTAAAAATATTAGATATCGCCACAAACAAATGTGACAGAGGACCACCCAAGGTGCTTGCATACCAAATATCAAAGAAATTAAGCCAGTAGTTGTCAAAGAGTTGACATAACATTGCAGGGGATTATTAAAACCAACAAATTCATGTAAAATTAAATCATAAGATTGAGAATTTCACATTTCTGATTGAACACTAATGCAAGTACTAACAAATAAAGCCCTTACCGTGGTATCAGTGATGTTATAGGTAACGTTAAATCTTGCAGCAAATGTTGCTAGCAAGCAAACTTTTCCATCTCTTTCTACTTTAAAGTTGTTAACTGGGTCATCTGAATACACTGTGTTAGACACTGTGGAAAGAATAATAATCCAATAGGATAAATTCAGTGAGTAGTTTTAAAACAAGCAGCCTATCGGCTGAGATAGCTCCGCTGTTAGCAATGCACATTTCAATTAAAGAACTGAAGACATCATTAGAAAATGAACAATATGTATAGTATCAAAGCAATCGGACTTACAGTTTTTAACAAGAAGTCGAAAATATCACTTTCTACCAAAAATTACCAAAATATTCACCAAAATTAGAGAATTGAAGATACCATCACAAAATGAACAAATCTGAGAGGTCCACATGTAGTACCTATACCGGTATATGTAATATCAAAGCAATAAGACTATTGGTTTTCAACAAGAAGTCGAAAATATCACTTTTTACCAAAAATTACAAAAATATTCACCAAAATTAGAGAATTGAAGACATAATCACAAAATGAACAAATCTGAGAGAGGTCCACATGTAGTACCTATATATGTAATATCAAAGCAATCGGACTTGTGGTTTTTAACAAGAAGTCGAAAATATCACTTTTACCAAAAATTACAAAAATATTTACCAAAATTAGAGAATTGAAGATATCATCACGAAATGAACAAATCTGAGAGAGGTTCACATGTAGTACCTATATATGTAATATCAAAGCAATTGGACTTGCGGTTTTTAACAAGAAGTCGAAAATATCACTTTTTACCAAAAATGACAAAAATATTCACCAAACTTAGAGAATTGAAGATATGATCATGAAATGAACAAATCTGAGAGAGGTCTACCCAAGGTACATATACACCAAGTATCAAAGCATTCAGGCTTGTAGTTTTCAAGAAGAAGTCGAAAAAGTAAAACATTGACACGGACGACGACGACGACGGACAATCACTCATATGATAAGCTCCGCTCGACAAAGTCGACAGCGGAGCTAAAAAGTAAAACATTGACACGGACGACGACGGCGGACAATCACTCATATGATAAGCTCCGCTCGACAAAGTCGACACCGGAGCTAAAAAAAGGTAATAAACTAGAGCTCAGCAATCCTTGTAGTTGCACCAGTGTATTATGGGAAATATGTGATAAAATGAACATTTTCTGATATTTGGGGAAAAGTCCTCCAGACAACTAAAGCAGACAAAATGACCCTCATGAATATATTGTATTACAGGGCTTGCAGTTAACCTTTCAACTTTCAAATATAAAATGGTTAGTCTGCATTTATATCGTATGCAAGGGTTAAATCTGACATGTTTTAAGACTTGTTCCACCCCAATAGTCCCGGATAGTAAATGTGCATGAACGCTTAGCATGAGTTAAGTGTCTGCTGTGAAATGGAAATAATACGCATGTGACCAAATATACACAACTTTTTTTTTAAATGGCAAACGATCATTAGTGTATCTGGCAACGATCTGTAATGTATCTGGCAACGATCTGTAGTGTATCTGGCAATGATCTGTAGTGTATCTGGCAACGATCTGTAGTGTATCTGGCAACGATCTGTAGTGTATTCTTGCAACGATCTGTAGTGTATCTGGCAACGATCTGTAGTGTATTCTTGCAACGATCTGTAGTGCATTCTTGCAACAATGTGTAGTGTATCTGGCAACGACCTGTAGTGTATTCTTGCAACGATCTGTAGTGTATCTGGCAACGATCTGTAGTGTATCTGGCAACGATCTGTAGTGTATTCTTGCAACGATCTGTAGTGTATTCTTGCAACGATCTGTAGTGTATTCTTGCAACGATCTGTAGTGTATTCTTGCAACGATCTGTAGTGTATTCTTGCAACGATCTGTAGTGTATTCTTGCAACGATCTGTAGTGTATCTGGCAACGATCTGTAGTGTATCTAGCAACGATCTGTAGTGTATCTGGCAACGATCTGTAGTGTATCTGGCAACGATCTGTAGTGTATTCTTGCAACGATCTGTAGTGTATTCTTGCAACGATCTGTAGTGTATCTGGCAACGATCTGTAGTGTATCTGGCACGATCTGTAGTGTATCTGGCAACGATCTGTAGTGTATCTGGCAACGATCTGTAGTGTATCTGGCACGACCTGTAGTGTATTCTTGCAACAATCTGTAGTGTATCTGACAACGATCTGTAGTGTATTCTTGCAACGATCTGTAGTGTATTCTTGCAACGATCTGTAGTGTATTCTTGCAACGATCTGTAGTGTATTCTTGCAACAATCTGTAGTGTATCTGGCAACGATCTGTAGTGTATCTAGCAACGATCTGTAGTGTATCTAGCAACAATCTGTAGTGTATCTAGCAACAATCTGTAGTGTATCTGGCAACGATCTGTAGTGTATCTGGCAACGATCTGTAGTGTATCTGGCAATGATCTGTAGTGTATCTGGCAACGATCTGTAGTGTATTCTTGCAACGATCTGTAGTGTATCTGGCACGATCTGTAGTGTATTCTTGCAACGATCTGTAGTGTATCTAAATCACTGTACCATTTCAAGGTAGCAGGATATTTTATTGGCAAGACAAATGTTAATATCTATAATCGTATAAATTTTACAAGGAATCATACAATCTATACATGTTTGGAAAGCCCATGACTTGAGTCGACCAGTCAGCGTTGCGAGCAATCTCTTAGAGAAGAGGCATTAATTATAGAGCAGCAGCCCTGCTACGCTACAACGCTTTGGGGAGAACACTGCATTAACACTTAGTACGATTTAAATCTGGCCAGTTCCTTAGCTCGGTCTAAGTGCCCAAAACACCATTGTATTCAATGTTCATTTAGACAAGATTTTTAATCACAATTATGTCACACTAACCAGAAACAAACCACCAATTAAATAACAAGGATTATTTATGACCAGAAATTTAATGTACTCCACATACAAGTAAGAACATGAGTCGACAGTGATTTACCGGTACATGGGATCAATGACGACGCAACTAATTTCGAAATTTTATTTCCCCTCAAAGATGTAATATCCTTCTAAATGTGTCACATGATAAATTAAAGGATGATGCTCGAGTAAGCGCCCACCCCTAAAAAATCATGATTTTCTGGGTTGAGTACCCTGGGCGTTAACGCGGTCCAGTACAGTACCTCCATGGTGTGATACGAAGTAATCCAACGTAAATATCGTATCATCACTCAAATAACACAATGTTGTCACATGACGTTGACTCAACGACCAACTCGTGCAACTCCCACTTTTCACTTATCATAATAGCACATACAATTACAATGTGGTGACAACATTATGCAGCAATAGAAATTTCACACGCTTCAGAAATTGTAGTCAGATCTCTGCAACTGGTGATAAAACAGGGAAACATGGCGAGTTGAGTTTTGAGGAAGTACCCATCCAATACAGTATACTCGCTGTTAAAAAAAAAACCTCTACAGCAGAGATCAGAAAAGTTTGCTCTGGCTATTTTTGTTATCCATGCGTAATTTATTTAATATTCCGTAAATACTAACAATGTATTTGGATGACAATTGTTCTGTACCCCCTCAACTGTCATAATAAAAACCCGAAATAATAACTTAACAGCCACGCATAAATGCACACAATTATTGAATGCATTGCAGCATGGTCACGAGACTATTTGTGGATGCGCACTTGTATACGTAGAATCCAGCAGTATATATACATACTCACCTAGCAAAGCGCAAACCAAACACGCAAAGGCAAGAAAATGTTTCATTTTGATGGTACTTTAGATGCCCTCAGTTACAGCACAGGCTCACACGTCTGAAAAGTAGTCACGGGACCACTCGGTGACCTACTGCGGGATTTCCCACCCTGACCTCTGTGCTATCTTTCAGCATTTCTTTGGCAAAAAGTACCAATCCTGTCATTTTAACTGCGATTTGAATCGTTTAGGTTGCTAATCTATCACTTATCTTGAGGTGACATCAATTACTAGTTTGGATTATTTTCAAATAAATAGATGAACCAATAATTAGTTCTCGTCTCCGGTGGGAGTGTGTCCATCAAATTAAAACACGGAAGTAAATTTCGTCTACCGATCACATGATTACACGATTGTAAATCCGAAAACGCTCGAAGTGAATGAGGTTCACATTGTGTCGTGTGGTTTGTCTTACCTTGTTGAATAATTTTGCGTGATGAAGCCGTCAATCGTGGCCGATGAGATGTTTCCAGAGGGAGGTGGTCCTTACGTCGATTTGGAAGAGGTATGGCGCTTATATTTCGAGGCCCATTTTGGAGATGTAAGCAGATGTTTTATGTCTGCTGTTATTTTTGCAGTTTTTGTTGGTCTCAATCTGCCGACAATTATTCTTTCATTTGCAGATATAAACCAGCAGGAGCTACAGAATTACAGCAACTCAATACTTTTGTATCTCTCATTCGATGTGGATTTCATCAAACCGTGGAAATAAAAAGAGACTTTTTATATCCATGATTAAACCTTTCATATAATATAATTGGGTGTCATTGTCCATTTCATGGTCCTTCACTCCTTGTATGTTGTAAAGATCATTATCACTGATTGTTCACTGGTTTCTACATACTGCCATAGTAATAAAAGCTATATAGCAGATACCTATATTGTAATATTAAGTATAGCTTATGGAATGACAAGCTCCCTATACAGGCGTTTGAGGTCACAAGGCTTGAACCATGGAGATAAAAAGATGTGCTGATGTGATTATGAAGACTGGGAATACATCATATTGACAATTTTTAAAATCTCAATTTACTACTTTTGACAAAGTTCTGCCATTTTCAACACACAAATTTAAAAGTTAATTTCAAGTGGACACTTTTCGTGGATGATAATTTTCATTTAATGAGAATGACGATGTTGTGAACTTTTGAATGGAATCACATTCAATTCTTTTTTGTCCCATTTTCGTCCCATTGCCTTTGGTCAGTCTTATTATCTTGTGCAGCGTGATTTTCTATGTTTGTGTGTTGTTTGTACTATGGTTAGGCCAATCGTATTTACTAGTTACTGACATGCCTGATATATACCACAAAATATGATTACCCTGGAACAAAGTACCTTGTACTTCTTGCATGCCAACTATTGTTTTTCTGGTGACATGGGTGAATATAATTAACTCGGGGCTTTGGACAGGAGTCGAATGAATGGCCAGAAACATCCCAGCATGGTTGGCAGGGCAAGTTCAATTGTACATGCTTAGTTGATATATCAGAACTTTGTTAAACAGTAATTGCAAATATTTGTGTGAGGGCAGGGATTTGTAAAATTTGTTAAATTTGTAAAATCTGTATGAAGAAATTAATAAATCAATAATGACATTTTTTTTCTACAACGGCATTTCAAAACTAAAGTCAGTGATTTTTCATTGATCTATCTATTATTTGTGTAACGCTACGATCACCGTAACATTGTCAGCTGACGGCATTGCGTTGAACGGGTATTCACCGCTGCTGTTGCGATCATCAGTCCCTGACTTTTTTGTTTAAAAATACACAAACTTAGAATGTTTGCTTAATTAAAACGATTCATTGATGATTAACTTAGAAATTACATCAAAATCGCCAACTTCATGTTGTTTTTAAACATCGCGGAAAAACATGCACTCTGCGCCGCCATCTTTGTTACCTCAATCAAAATATCCGTTGTAACCCAGCATGCATCGGTTGTGATGTCACTACATGCGTTACGTCTGTCGCCTTAGGGTGGCGTTCCTCGGTAATGATGCACTATGAATGAGGTATTTCTAGAGGTCAGGGTTCGTTTTTTCCTTGTCCGTCTCGTCTGCAGTTGAATAATTTTTACTTCGATTTATTTACAGTTTTTTTTTCCGATGCGACTTAATTTCACTTGTTTTTTTTAATTCTTGGTAATTAGTGTCACTGGCGATGAAGTAGTAAAAACGCAATTAATCGCAGTGCAGCAACTCGGGATAGACCATCCCGACGCAATGGGCAAATTATTACTACCCTAGTATTTTGGGTTTGCCTGCTCCGCACCCTTGATAGACTTGGTAACTTCTTGTAGACTTCCGTTTTTATCACTGTTTTTGTAAGGCTAACTATGTACAAAGGCTGGATTACCTTTCGATCAATACATGTTATTGTTTTAAAGATGTGCTAGACGAGGCTGACACTTGTAAACAATATAACGTGAATAAGCATCGCGGGCAGGATTTCAAGGATCGCTGGCGAAACAAAAGCGACGCGGCTGTTTGTCTAAGCGACGCGGGCCCGCAGTGCTTGAAAGGCCTGGGGAGAACACTGTTATATATTAACAGGTCATTGTCGAAGCGTAGTTTATGCATGGTTATCGTGTTCTATGCATTCACAACATGTTCACAGCGGTCGATATCCACGCTGTATCATATAAAAACGATTACCAAGATTCGTTATGCAAGACCAAGTTTTAAATTAGTTGCATTTTAAAGGGGTGGGCGCTTTGTCGAATGTGGCCCCAAATATAAAAATTGCGCAAAATTGGGGGGTTGGGCGCTTGCCTGGGCATGGGCGTTAACGCGGTCGAGTACGATAATCATAAGTTCTGTAAAACTTTCCATAGTACCGAATTTTGCTATAAATTTACCCTGGGCTGTTAAACGATAATTTGGGGTTTTAAAAAAATGAAATGGGACCGAGAAATCTTTTTTTAATGTCCAATTTACGACTGAATCCGGTTATATGACAGGAAAGTCCTGTACATCAGTTATATTCAGAGTGGTTTATAGTGTTGTATTTCATTTCATTTACCATATTAATATACCATTCCAGTATTTTCACCATTAACGATTTCATCATAGATTGCCTATTTTGTTAACTGAGAAGTAAATGACAAAAATAATAATTGCCAAATTATTGCGCTCTCTATTTTGGTTATACTACAAACAGCATATAAAATTGTTGTAAAATAATAATTATCAATGGTGTTAATGCTACATGTTTCAGGGTATACACATACAGTTATTACATCAAATGTTATCTTCATTGTGTTCACAGGTTGGTGGCTCAGCAGGACTCTTGATGGATTTAGCTGCCAATGAAAAGGCTGTACATGGTGATTTCTTTAATGGTAAATACCTAATGAGCAATCAAATGTGTTCCTGGTCATACATGTAGTTTTTGATTAATGTGATATGGCTTGACTGGCTATCAAACAGCACATATCAAACATAAAAAACAACATGGCTTATGATATTGATGCAGGTTCATGGGCACATACTCATAAAAGGATTTTGAAATCTAGAAAAGTAATATATGCGTATGGGATTAATTATGATGTGATTGTGCGTATTATTTGTTATGGTTTTTGAGGCTGTCAGGGTGTTTGAAACTTTTTGTATGTTTGATCTGAAATGTTCAAATTAGTAGTAGTGTCATTAGGAACAAAAAAAATTCTGCTTTATTTGTAAAACTTTTGGTTTTCTGATATGTGAAGTGTGAAATACTTGACCAGAATTGAATAAGTGCCAAACATTGTATATAATATGGACATTCTGTCATAACTTTTTGTTTTGACAAACTTTAGTTAAACCACTACAATTAATGTACAACCTTGCAAATCATTCAAAAGGAAATATTTTTGCATCTGTTTACTATGTTTTAAAAACATATGTTCAAGTTCTGGTAGAGCTCTAACATTGAAACATCCAATGTCAAAGTCAAGAGCCAAGACTGAATATGAAAAAAGCAAAACAAAAAAATGTACACAAGTACCCAAGAATCTGTATCTGTACACCTTAAGGATGCGGTAGAGTTATTTTCGTGAATTTTGAGTTATTACTTTTGTAAATTTATTGGGCTCATAATTTTATTAAAATTAAAACTGAAACACATCTAGAATACCTTTTTTTAAAAAATAAAAGAGATAAGTCTGGACGCAAACAATAACATTGACTTATTGCGTAATTTGCATAATCCCTTCACGACGAAAACAGTGCACACTGAAGACGACGCGGTCATATCAACTCCGGTTCTAGCCCCGAGTACAGTCCTGTAGTTTGGCCTTCTTCCGCTGATCTTGTGGGGGCCGAATTATCAGCGAAAGGAGGCCAACCTACAGGACTGTACTCAGGGCTACTCCGGCTCCTGATCAATCACTGCGAACAAACAGAAACGAAATCTCTAGTTCTACTATGACTGCTGCATCTTTTCGTTGTTTCGAAGATTTATCATGAAACAAAAAAGAGGACCCCAAGGAAAAACTCAAAACGCAGTTCAGAGGAAGCGAAACTTTACCTGTAACAGAAACGCATTGCCGGCAGTACAATGGGGTTCACACATCAAGTTTGAGTATTCAAACCAAGAGGGTAAAATTTCGTCAGCAAACATGATCAATTTTCATCTTCCAAAAAGTCGGGCAGACAATTTAATATCATCTGAAAATCTGTATTGGTCGGACGAGCAGTTGGGAAAGGTCGGTGATGTGGGATTGCCGCCGGGCCACCAATCGACAAAGGTCCGTACAAGAACGCCGTTTCCGAAGTTGTACAAGACATAACGTCGGATGTTGTTGAGTTAATTAGCACTAGGGGTTGGTGTTTAGGCATGTCGACCTCTTTCTCCGGTTACTAGGCAAGCGTTTGTTTTACAGACCACGCTTCGCATGTAAACATGATTTGAATATATAATAAGATGACGTCATTTATCTCTCTAACTGTTCAACGTTATGCTGGGCCGCTGTTCCGGGGGCGTCACTCTATATGCCGTTACTACCCCTTGTGCTTTCCAAATTTAGCGGGGAAAGGGGGTGTTTTTAACCTCCTAAAGCGGGCCTGCCTTTAAAATTCTAATGTCTGCAATAGGCCCCCAGGAATTAACTACAGGGTTGATGCGCCCGCTGTAGGCCCCCCCTTTTGCAACAACCACTCCCATACACCGCCCTAGACCATAGCTTGTTTGAGTTGATCACACCCTACTTGAGTGACAAAAAATTGGCAGAGAATGCTCACAATAGGAGTAGGATGTTCTCAATAAATGTCTGCAATAGGGGGTGTTTTTTTTTTCTTCAATATCATGTCTGCTCTAGGGGTACTAAATTTACAGTGGGGGGTATGGTTTGGCAATGTGCTGCCAGCCCTAGGGGCCTATTATTTTTTAGCAAGAACGCACATGGTGTGGGGGGGGGGGCGCTGTGTACTGAAACAACTTTGCTTCTTTTTGGAGGATGAATCCGGGGGACGAATACGGACCCAAAACTTTATAGTTTTGGATTTTAATACTGCAAGGCTACTAAGTGACTTCATGTTATGTGTTTTGTTGTAAACATCAGTCAATCTGATGCTTCAAATGTCCAAAATTAGCGCAACGTGACAAATGTTTTGTTTTTTGGCGTTTTCTGGCAGAAGAAATCTGGCGCCATAGAGGTCATTCAAGTGAGTTGTGCGTCGTCGGAAATTGACCTACTTTCATGAAATTCACACACATTGATGACGTATTGGCACAGAATAAAACCCTTGAAGCATTTTATGATAACTCCTCGCAATGAAAATTAAAAGGCTTTTAAATTCCTTGTCTAAAAATGTAAATTGATATAATTGTAAACAAATATGCGATCCATGTTCTAACACTCGAGGCATTGACGGGGCTGATGCTGCCTTGATTTTTCAGCTTTCTTTTTCTACAAAACCCCTACGTTTTTTATACAAAACTCATTTTTATTCAAAATAACACCTCTATGTTTACTTAGTAATCACGTGACTAATTCGTGGTACATGTCGCAAATCATTTTTTTCAAAAAGCCAGGAACAAGGGCTTCAAGAAAATATATAATTTGCTATGCTTCAAAGCACTTTTCCCCATGAAAACAGTTTTTACTTTTTAGAGCATGATAACTCTACCGCATCCTTAAATGACTACTCTGATGTTCAGTAAAATAATTATGCATTCTTGATGAATATTGTTTTAATGAATGCGATTCTAGAGCCATATTTTGGCATGCTTTGACTGATGCTCAAATTTTAAATATTCAAATATTCATGATACATCATGTCATAGATATACAAATGTACCGGATTCGGCTGATACCCCGCCCTGGGCAATCTTATGGAGGATTTGATTTTTGTTTTTGGAAAAATGTGGACCAAAAGATCGCCCGGGCGATCTTTTGGTAGATATTACGAGGCCCATCTTGTCTGGAAAAATAACCCTGCGTTGATAATAATTGTCTAGAAAAAATAATGTTTCCCGTTGACCAAATATAATCATGCAAAGTATAAATTCAAAGTATTTTAATACATTGGTGAGAGGTCGCATGTTACGTGAATAAGAACATGCACTAAGAAGCAAAAGCAAGTCAAAGTCGAAACGAGGTGCATCATGGACATGACACAACACACGCTGCGACAACTGGGTGATCAGCGACATCATTTTGGGAAGCAATTGAACTTCAAATACTTTGCGAAACTTGCTGCGCGGCGATGCTGGCATCAAGTGTGTGTTGACCGAAGTTTGGCCCCAAGTGACGCACTGTACTGGCGCGTTACCTTGGCAACCTTTTTCTTTTGTGGTCCGCGCGTTGATCTAGTAAAATTGTTATTATATCCGACGGTACTGTAATTACGCAACTTGTATGCAACTCTGTACTGGCTTTGAATATGTCATCGTCGTTTACTTGGTGCACTGCTTTTCTAATTATGCAAATTTGTTTACAATATTGTACCAGCTGTGAATATTTCAACTTTGTAATGTATTGCTTTCATGATAATTACGCAAACTCAAGTTAATTTTTACTATTGTTAGGGTATTGGGTCTGTGAATATTTCAATATTACCGACTTGATAATGCGTTGCATTCGTAATAATTACGCAAACATAAACATGGGCACATTTAAATCATTAAAAACGATAGTAGTCGGGTATCTACGGAAAGTCGAGAAAATAATTTACTTGTGATTCATTGATGTTCCAATGGTGAACGTGTAATATAAACCATACCATGTGTCAAGTTAAATTTTACTATAATATAATAAACTCTGGACAGCGCACTTCGATCGCAATATTCACGTACATTTCGACTGGACTCTAATAACCACGCGTTTGAATTACGTGCGGCATTGGGCAATGACCTCAAGAGTTTACGCACTGATATTTAATTTTGGGCCATCCAGCTTGACGCAAATCAAGATAGTTACTTGTCATGTGTTCAAAAAATCTTTCAACTCTCACAAATACCATGAACGCGAAGAGTTAACTGGGGTTAACTGAAGGGGAACGTCTTTTTTGGACAAAAATTGCGTCAGTACAAGATTATGTGTACAAGGTTAGATTTATAGAATGTACATGACCGCTTAACTCAGTGTTTTAATAATCATGTAGCATGTGAAACGCAGGAGACATTTTAGTTCGCCCATTTCTTGTTTACCGGAATGCGATACAGACAAAGATGAAACATTGCTGATAACAACCAAGAGGCTGGAATCCGGAAACCTTGGATATTTTAAACTTTGTAAATAACATTCTTTTCAAGCGTAGACTTTATTCGAGTGTAATAAACATAAATGAAATGTATTTTAACGAATCATAATACGCAACAACAATTCGTATACAGCATTGGTTTTATTGAAGTTTTAATGCTTTTTGACTTCACAGTGAATTATTTTAGCGTCATATTTGAAATAGCACGCTCGATACAAGATGTCAGACGGGAAAATTGGGGTCTGTAAAAATGTTTATTGGTTCAGTCAGGCCATGTGTGCACCAAAACATCGCCCACTATTTGAAACATCGCCCATGGGCGGGGTTTAGGATGGGCAGGGTATTAGCCGAATCTGGTATGTGTTTCTGGAGCTGAATCAAAATGGCTGACTGGTGGCCATGTTTTAATGAATGCTGTTCTAGGGCAATACCTCTCAGTATGGACAAGTACTTGTACTAATATGTATTATTACATATATAAACACAAGTCATTGAAAATGACACAGTCCCCGTAAAATTTTTGAAAGTCCTCTTTGTGCTTGTCATACATGTATTAAAGCGAAGGGGTTGTCGCGAGCGTGTCCTTGAAACTTGAGTTCCAAGTGGCGTATACATCAGATTGTTTAATTACATCAAAAAACGCATTTCGTGTAGTACATGTAGTAATATGATCTGATTATGGAACACACTGATATGTGTGATGTATGTGCTAAATACGAATGAAAATGGTACATAAATTGTGGAAATATAGTAGTAAGGCCAAAAAGTCAGATGGCTGTCAATCGGCCATCCTTGACCAGATTTTGAAACAAATTGTCATGGACATGCATCCTAACATGTATAAAGTACATGTATGTGCCAAATTTAAATGAAAACTGACAGAGCACATCCAAGATACCGCATAAAAAAAAAAACAAGATGCCTGCCATTCGACCATCTGTGATCCAATTGCGAAATAAATCGTCATGGACATGTATCCTAACATGTATAATCTATGTACCAAGTTTGAATGACAACTTACAAAGCATGTCCAAAATACAACATTTTCAAAAAACAAGATAGCTGCCAGTCGGCCATTTTGAATCGAATCGCTAAACCACTGCATGTGCATATGTCCCACGTAAAGTACTAGGCACATGCAAAGAATGAACAGAATCGGTCCAAGGGATTCTGAGATATGACTCTGGACAGACGCATGGATGGACGGAGACCGAATTATACATGCAAGTCCCAGTTTTCGGACTTCGTCCGAACGGGGACTAAAATCTACATGACTTAGATTTGGGGACTGTGTCATGTATGGCTTGTTCTTTATGGATCGACTATCCATGCATCACATTTCACAATCAGATTAAAGATTGCCAAATGGCAGCCATTTTTATTTTTAAAATTCATCACAATCAATCACTTCTGCCATTCCTGAACTGGATCTCGGTCATGTATGTATGGATTTCATTCTAACTTGGTACAAACTGTAGACATGAGATCTTGATACACTTCATTTTGTTTTTGACTCCCATGTGCGAAGCACAAAATGGGAGTCTTTGCAGTTAGTGTGTGTGTATGTGTGTATGTGTGTGTGTATGTGTGTATGTGTGTCCGACTGTTCCACTGCTATCTCAAGAACCATACATCGGTTTTTGATGAAACTTGGTGCATAGATGCTCTGGGCCAATGCGCAGATTTGATTAGGTTTTGGTAAAAATCCATGCTCGTTAATTACCTAATTTGCATGATAATTAGCTAATTTTTAGCTGTTCTATGACTGTTCCACTGATATCTAAAGAACCACTCATTGGATTTTGATAAAACTTGGTACATAGATGCTCTGAACATATGCGCAGATTTGATTAATTTTTGGTAAAAATCCTTGCATATTAATTACCTAATTTGCATGATAATTAGCTATTTTTTAGTGGTTCCATGACTGTTCCACTGATATCTAAACAACCACTCATTGGATTTTGATGAAACTTGGTACATAGATGCTCTGAACTAATGCTAGGTTTTGATTAGTTTTTGGTAATAATCCGTGGATACTAATTACCTAATTTGCATAATGATTAGTCAATTTTCGGTTTTTCCACTGATATCTCAAGTACTAATCATCACATTTCAATGAAACTTGGTACATAGATGTCATATGACACTGCACAGACCTGATAGTTTTTATGGTAATATCAGTACATATTAATTACCTAATTTGCATAATTAATTAATTTTCAGCATTTGGTATAAGTAGTTAGCATTACATTTCAATGAAACTTGGTACTTACATACTCAAGGACTATGCAGAGATTGATTGTTTTCGATAAATATTTGTGCATATTAATCACCTAATTTGCATAATTAGTTAATTTTCAGCTTTTCCACGGGTATCTCAAGTACTAATCATCGCATTTCAATGAAACTTGGTACATAGATCCTTTAGGACTATGCAGAGACCTGATTAGTTTTAGGGTAAATAATTGTGCATATTAATTACCTAATTTGCATAATTAATTTTCAGCTTTTCTACTGATATCTAAAGTACTAATCATCACATTTCAATGAATCTAGAATTATGCAGACCCAATTAGTTTCCGGTAAATATTTGTGCATATTAATCACCTAATTTGCATAATTAACCAACTTTCACACTGATATCTCAGGTACTATACATCACATATCAATGAATGTACATGGATGCTGTAGGACAATAGACAGACCTGAATAATTGTGGGTTAAAATCTGTACATATTAATTACCTAATTTACATAATTAACCAATTTTAAGCTTTCACACTGATATCTAAAGTACCGTAAAAACTCCAAAATTTCGACCGGTTTTAAATAATTGGTGTTAGAAATGTGACGTGTTTTTAGAGTCAAAATTAAGGTGCATTTTCGGACGGTCGAATTTTTCAGAATAGAAATCAGCAAATGAAAAAATGGGGATGATAGACAGTGTGCTTCATTAGTTTTTAAAAAATGCAATGTCCGTCAATTGACGTAAACTTCCTCATGTTTCACGGTAAAAGCAAAGGTCGTGGCCGAGTTGTAACTCAAAATCTAAACAAAGTCATCAATCAGTGAGTATTATGACAAGCAAAACAAAACATCAAGACGCGGAGAAGAGGTCAGCACAAAACTAATAGGTCAAAAGACAAAGCTGTCTCGCACTACCTAGGAAAACTTGCGATGTTCGAAGTACAGGTACCCATTGGACAAAAGATACATGGAAGTTTAGCAAACTATCTCCCCGACCCAGTGCAATGTATCCGGTTAGAATCAAAGCTCACGTGTCCCTTATTTGAGGGACCAAATTCTGCCGTAAATTCGCCCTTGGATTAAAAAATAAAATGGGATTTAAGAAAATAAAATGGGACTTTTAAGGTGTATTTTGGCGTCATTTTTCGGACATTTCAATCAATCCTGCCGGCTAAAATAGAGTAAGTTTTACCGTAGTCATTGACGTCTGTCTATTCAAGAGTACACGTGTATGATTTTTATCGTGACTAGCGTGAGCGGGTAAGCTTCCTTTCGAGAATGAGCTGTTATCACTGTGAACAATGTTAAATTATTCTTCAGATGACCAGTTTATTTTTTAAAAACAACTAATTTTTTTATTTAAAAAAAATCATGCCGTTTTCGCATCAAAATCCAAGCCAAAATATCGTACTACAACGTCAATCTCTTCCGCATTGCGTTCAATAACATTAACATATTTAAATAAGCTATGGTAATTTGAACACGTTGGCATCATCCAGCTTTTTGATTGGTTAATTAGCGATTTGACCCATTTGACCTAAGAGAACATGGCGGATATCCTACAGCATCAAATGTTTATACGAGACCGGAATCATTCGCTTACGATGAAACTAAGTTGACTTTTATTTGTATTTCATAACCATTCAACAAATTTATTTTGTGTACATTATTATAATCACTACTGAGTACAGTAATAATCAACAATTCAGAAACGCAGCATGCCGAGATTTTTGTGTTCGTTTTTATTTGAAACTTCGTTTATTTAGAATATATTTTCGTTACCAATAAAATAAAAATCTCTCAGTCAATCAGAAACCCGGATTCATGCCTTCGAGGAAGGTCCCGTTTGAACGCTCACATCGGGTTTTTTTTCGTTTGGGGGAAAACTAAAACTGGTCGCAATTTTCGAATAAGAATGAGTCGGCAATTTTTAGTGGAGTCGAAAATTTGGAGGTAAATAAAACACCGAAACCCGGCAAATAAATAGGCGGTCGAATTTTTAGAGGGGTCGAAATTTTGGAGTTTTCACGGTACTAATTATTCCATTTCAATGAAACTTAGTACAAAGATGCTCTAGGACAATGTACAAACCTAATTAGTTTGGGGTAAAAATCTGTTCATATTAATTCCCTAATAAGCATAATAATTCATAATTTTTTGGTTCTAATCACATTTCAATTAAACTTGGAGACATAGATTTTCTGTTACATTGCGCAGACCTCATTAGTTTTACACTCAAATCTTATTATATTAATTTTCTGATTTGCATAATTAGTTTTCAGCTAAGTAATTTCGAATTATATTTAATGTGTTTCCAATACTCTCAGCACATGGGAGTTCTTTCTAAGCTTTCTTTGATTTTCAGATTGGATTGAAAATGCTCTTATGGAGCCATATGAATTACATGCCTTGACCAATCACGTTTATAGACGCATCATAAATCATGTTACTCATATGAACGTGTATTTGTTTGATTCAAGATGGCCAAATGGTGGTCAAAAATTCAGCAAAATCAATAACCAGATTTTTCATTCAATAACCATATCTGAGATCTTGGTCATTTATGGATAGATTTCAGTCAAATTGTGTATGTATAGTGAACATTATGGGACCTCGATGTCAGTCATTTTGTATTCCAGATTGTTAAAATGAATGTGGTTCTAAAGCTACATCTTTGACCGACATCATGTTGCACATATGAACATGCATTAGAATGAAGTCGTTCTGCCATTCTTTGTCAGAGGTCAATGTCTCAAAATACGTATTTTAGCTGTGATTGCGAAGATAAAGTGTATATATTTGTTCACTTCTATTAAAGCAGATTAATTTTACATTGAAATATTTAAAATAAATAAAAGTTTAAATAATTAAAGTATTTAAATCATAGCTAGTAGATTGGAAAAATTGATATTAATTAGCTCGTGAATATTAATGATCCATGATATGATGAATATTAATTAGCGACCTGCACTCAAATCAGGCTGAGCAGAACCCTACTTCATGTTATAAATCAAAATGACTCGTTCATTAACTAATTAGGAGTGTGTCATGAGATGAATTGTCACTTGATGAAGTCTCTATTGAGGAGTGTGTCATGAGATGAATTGTCACTTGATGAAGTCTCTATTGAGGAGTGTGTCATGAGATGAATTGTCACTTGATGAAGTCTCTATTGAGGAGTGTGTCATGAGATGAATTGTCACTTGATGAAGTCTCTAATGAGGAGTGTGTCATGAGATGAATTGTCACTTGATGAAGTCTGTAATGAGGAGTGTGTCATGAGATGAATTGTCACTTGATGAAGTCTCTATTGAGGAGTGTGTCATGGGATGAATTGTCACTTGATGAAGTCTCTAATGAGGAGTGTGTCATGAGATGAATTGTCACTTGATGAAGTCTCTATTGAGGAGTGTGTCATGGGATGAATTGTCACTTGATGAAGTCTCTATTGAGGAGTGTATCATGGGATGAATTGTCACTTGATGAAGTCTGTAATGAGGAGTGTGTCATGAGATGAATTGTCACTTGATGAAGTCTGTATTGAGGAGTGTGTCATGAGATGAATTGTCACTTGATGAAGTCTCTATTGAGGAGTGTGTCATGGGATGAATTGTCACTTGATGAAGTCTCTAATGAGGAGTGTGTCATGAGATGAATTGTCACTTGATGAAGTCTCTATTGAGGAGTGTGTCATGGGATGAATTGTCACTTGATGAAGTCTCTAATGAGGAGTGTGTCATGAGATGAATTGTCACTTGATGAAGTCTGTAATGAGGAGTGTGTCATGAGATGAATTGTCACTTGATGAAGTCTCTATTGAGGAGTGTGTCATGAGATGAATTGTCACTTGATGAAGTCTCTATTGAGGAGTGTGTCATGGGATGAATTGTCACTTGATGAAGTCTCTAATGAGGAGTGTGTCATGAGATGAATTGTCACTTGATGAAGTCTGTAATGAGGAGTGTGTCATGAGATGAATTGTCACTTGATGAAGTCTCTATTGAGGAGTGTGTCATGAGATGAATTGTCACTTGATGAAGTCTCTATTGAGGAGTGTGTCATGGGATGAATTGTCACTTGATGAAGTCTCTAATGAGGAGTGTGTCATGAGATGAATTGTCACTTGATGAAGTCTGTAATGAGGAGTGTGTCATGAGATGAATTGTCACTTGATGAAGTCTCTAATGAGGAGTGTGTCATGAGATGAATTGTCACTTGATGAAGTCTCTATTGAGGAGTGTGTCATGGGATGAATTGTCACTTGATGAAGTCTCTAATGAGGAGTGTCATGAGATGAATTGTCACTTGATGAAGTCTGTAATGAGGAGTGTGTCATGAGATGAATTGTCACTTGATGAAGTCTCTATTGAGGAGTGTGTCATGAGATGAATTGTCACTTGATGAAGTCTGTAATGAGGAGTGTGTCATGAGATGAATTGTCACTTGATGAAGTCTCTATTGAGGAGTGTGTCATGAGATGAATTGTCACTTGATGAAGTCTCTATTGAGGAGTGTGTCATGGGATGAATTGTCACTTGATGAAGTCTCTAATGAGGAGTGTGTCATGAGATGAATTGTCACTTGATGAAGTCTCTATTGAGGAGTGTGTCATGAGATGAATTGTCACTTGATGAAGTCTCTATTGAGGAGTGTGTCATGAGATGAATTGTCACTTGATGAAGTCTCTAATTAGGAGTGTGTCATGAGATGAATTGTCACTTGATGAAGTCTCTATTGAGGAGTGTGTCATGGGATGAATTGTCACTTGATGAAGTCTCTAATGAGGAGTGTGTCATGAGATGAATTGTCACTTGATGAAGTCTGTATTGAGGAGTGTCATGAGATGAATTGTCACTTGATGAAGTCTGTAATGAAGAGTGTGTCATGAGATGAATTGTCACTTGATGAAGTCTCTAATGAGGAGTGTGTCATGAGATGAATTGTCACTTGATGAAGTCTCTAATGAGGAGTGTGTCATGAGATGAATTGTCACTTGATGAAGTCTGTATTGAGGAGTGTCATGAGATGAATTGTCACTTGATGAAGTCTGTAATGAGGAGTGTCATGAGATGAATTGTCACTTGATGAAGTCTGTAATGATGAATGTGTCATGAGATGAATTGTCACTTGATGAAGTCTCTAATGAGGAGTGTGTCATGAGATGAATTGTCACTTGATGAAGTCTCTATTGAGGAGTGTGTCATGAGATGAATTGTCACTTGATGAAGTCTGTAATGAGTGTGTCATGGGATGAATTGTCACTTGATGAAGTCTGTAATGAGTGTCATGAGATGAATTGTCACTTGATGAAATCTGTAATGAGGAGTGTGTCATGAGATGAATTGTCACTTGATGAAGTCTCTAATGAGGAGTGTGTCATGAGATGAATTGTCACTTGATGAAGTCTCTAATGAGGAGTGTGTCATGAGATGATTTGTCACTTGATGAAGTCTCTAATGAGGAGTGTGTCATGAGATGAATTGTCACTTGATGAAGTCTCTAATGAGGAGTGTGTCATGAGATGAATTGTCACTTGATGAAGTCTGTAATGAAGAGTGTGTCATGAGATGAATTGTCACTTGATGAAGTCTCTAATGAGGAGTGTGTCATGAGATGAATTGTCACTTGATGAAGTCTGTAATGAGGAGTGTGTCATGGGATGAATTGTCACTTGATGAAGTCTGTAATGAGTGTGTCATGAGATGAATTGTCACTTGATGAAATCTGTAATGAGGAGTGTGTCATGAGATGAATTGTCACTTGATGAAGTCTCTAATGAGGAGTGTGTCATGAGATGAATTGTCACTTGATGAAGTCTCTAATGAGGAGTGTGTCATGAGATGATTTGTCACTTGATGAAGTCTCTAATGAGGAGTGTGTCATGAGATGAATTGTCACTTGATGAAGTCTCTAATGAAGAGTGTGTCATGAGATGAATTGTCACTTGAAGTCTGTATTGAGGAGTGTGTCATGAGATGAATTGTCACTTGATGAAGTCTGTATTGAGGAGTGTCATGAGATGAATTGTCACTTGATGAAGTCTGTAATGAAGAGTGTGTCATGAGATGAATTGTCACTTGATGAAGTCTCTAATGAGGAGTGTGTCATGAGATGAATTGTCACTTGATGAAGTCTGTAATGAGGAGTGTGTCATGGGATGAATTGTCACTTGATGAAGTCTGTAATGAGTGTGTCATGAGATGAATTGTCACTTGATGAAATCTGTAATGAGGAGTGTGTCATGAGATGAATTGTCACTTGATGAAGTCTCTAATGAGGAGTGTGTCATGAGATGAATTGTCACTTGATGAAGTCTCTAATGAGGAGTGTGTCATGAGATGATTTGTCACTTGATGAAGTCTCTAATGAGGAGTGTGTCATGAGATGAATTGTCACTTGATGAAGTCTCTAATGAAGAGTGTGTCATGAGATGAATTGTCACTTGAAGTCTGTATTGAGGAGTGTGTCATGAGATGAATTGTCACTTGATGAAGTCTGTATTGAGGAGTGTCATGAGATGAATTGTCACTTGATGAAGTCTGTAATGAAGAGTGTGTCATGAGATGAATTGTCACTTGATGAAGTCTCTAATGAGGAGTGTGTCATGAGATGAATTGTCACTTAATGAAGTCTGTAATGAGGAGTGTGTCATGAGATGAATTGTCACTTGATAGTGTGTCATGAGATGAATTGTCACTTGATGAAGTCTCTAATGAGGAGTGTGTCATGAGATGAATTGTCACTTGATGAAGTCTCTAATGAGGAGTGTGTCATGAGATGAATTGTCACTTGATGAAGTCTGTATTGAGGAGTGTGTCATGAGATGAATTGTCACTTGATGAAGTCTGTAATGAGGAGTGTCACTTGATGAATTGTCACTTGATGAAGTCTGTAATGAGGAATGTGTCATGAGATGAATTGTCACTTGATGAAGTCTCTAATGAGGAGTGTGTCATGAGATGAATTGTCACTTGATGAAGTCTCTAATGAGGAGTGTGTCATGAGATGAATTGTCACTTGATGAAGTCTGTATTGAGGAGTGTGTCATGAGATGAATTGTCACTTGATGAAGTCTGTAATGAGGAGTGTCACTTGATGAATTGTCACTTGATGAAGTCTGTAATGAGGAATGTGTCATGAGATGAATTGTCACTTGATGAAGTCTCTAATGAGGAGTGTGTCATGAGATGAATTGTCACTTGATGAAGTCTCTAATGAGGAGTGTGTCATGAGATGAATTGTCACTTGATGAAGTCTTTAATGAGTGTGTCATGAGATGAATTGTCACTTGATGAAGTCTGTAATGAGGAGTGTCATGAGATGAATTGTCACTTGATGAAGTCTGTATTGAGGAGTGTGTCATGAGATGAATTGTCACTTGATGAAGTCTGTAATGAGGAGTGTGTCATGAGATGAATTGTCACTTGATGAAGTCTGTAATGAGTGTGTCATGAGATGAATTGTCACTTGATGAAATCTGTAATGAGTAGTGTGTCATTCCACAGTCATGAGATGAATTGTCACTTGATGAAGTCTGTATTGAGGAGTGTGTCATGAGATGAATTGTCACTTGATGAAGTCTGTAATGAGGAGTGTGTCATGAGATGAATTGTCACTTGATGAAGTCTCTAATGAGGAGTGTGTCATGAGATGAATTGTCACTTGATGAAGTCTAATGAGGAGTGTCATGAGATGAATTGTCACTTGATGAAGTCTGTAATGAGGAGTGTGTCATGAGATGAATTGTCACTTGATGAAGTCTGTAATGAGTGTCATGAGATGAATTGTCACTTGATGAAGTCTGTATTGAGAAGTGTGTCATGAGATGAAGTCTGTATTGAGGAGTGTGTCATGAGATGAATTGTCACTTGATGAAGTCTGTAATGAGGAGTGTGTCATGAGATGAATTGTCACTAATGAGGAGTGTGTCATGAGATGAATTGTCACTTGATGAAGTCTGTAATGAGGAGTGTGTCATGAGATGAATTGTCACTTGATGAAGTCTGTAATGAGTGTGTCATGAGATGAATTGTCACTTGATGAAGTCTCTAATGAGGAGTGTGTCATGAGATGAATTGTCACTTGATGAAGTCTCTATTGAGGAGTGTGTCATGAGATGAATTGTCACTTGATGAAGTCTGTAATGAGTAGTGTGACAATCCAGTCATGAGATGAATTGTCACTTGATGAAGTCTGTATTGAGGAGTGTGTCATGAGATGAATTGTCACTTGATGAAGTCTGTAATGAGGAGTGTGTCATGAGATGAATTGTCACTTGATGAAGTCTGTAATGAGGAGTGTGTCATGAGATGAATTGTCACTTGATGAAGTCTGTAATGAGGAGTGTGTCATGAGATGAATTGTCACTAATGAGGAGTGTGTCATGAGATGAATTGTCACTTGATGAAGACTCTAATGAGGAGTGTGTCATGAGATGAATTGTCACTTGATGAAGTCTGTAATGAGGAGTGTGTCATGAGATGAATTGTCACTTGATGAAGTCTGTAATGAGGAGTGTGTCATGAGATGAATTGTCACTTGATGAAGTCTGTATTGAGGAGTGTGTCATGAGATGAATTGTCACTTGATGAAGTCTGTAATGAGTAGTGTGTCAATCCAGTCATGAGATGAATTGTCACTTGATGAAGTCTGTATTGAGGAGTGTGTCATGAGATGAATTGTCACTTGATGAAGTCTGTAATGAGGAGTGTGTCATGAGATGAATTGTCACTTGATGAAGTCTGTAATGAGGAGTGTGTCATGAGATGAATTGTCACTTGATGAAGTCTGTAATGAGGAGTGTGTCATGAGATGAATTGTCACTTGATGAAGTCTCTATTGAGGAGTGTGTCATGAGATGAATTGTCACTTGATGAAGTCTCTAATGAGGAGTGTGTCATGAGATGAATTGTCACTTGATGAAGTCTGTAATGAGGAGTGTGTCATGAGATGAATTGTCACTTGATGAAGTCTGTATTGAGGAGTGTGTCATGAGATGAATTGTCACTTGATGAAGTCTGTAATGAGGAGTGTGTCATGAGATGAATTGTCACTTGATGAAGTCTGTAATGAGGAGTGTGTCATGAGATGAATTGTCACTTGATGAAGTCTCTAATGAGTGTCATGAGATGAATTGTCACTTGATGAAGTCTGTATTGAGGAGTGTGTCATGAGATGAATTGTCACTTGATGAAGTCTCTAATGAGAAGTGTCATGAGATGAATTGTCACTTGAAGTCTGTAATGAGTGTGTCATGAGATGAATTGTCACTTGATGAAGTCTGTAATGAGGAGTGTGTCATGAGATGAATTGTCACTTGATGAAGTCTGTAATGAGGAGTGTGTCATGAGATGAATTGTCACTTGATGAAGTCTGTAATGAGGAGTGTGTCATGAGATGAATTGTCACTTGATGAAGTCTCTAATGAGGAGTGTGTCATGAGATGAATTGTCACTTGATGAAGTCTGTAATGAGGAGTGTGTCATGAGATGAATTGTTACTTGATGAAGTCTCTATTGAGGAGTGTGTCATGAGATGAATTGTCACTTGATGAAGTCTCTATTGAGGAGTGTGTCATGAGATGAATTGTCACTTGATGAATTGTCACTTGATGAAGTCTGTATTGAGGAGTGTGTCATGAGATGAATTGTCACTTGATGAAGTCTGTAATGAGGAGTGTGTCATGAGATGAATTGTCACTTGATGAAGTCTGTAATGAGTGTCATGAGATGAATTGTCACTTGATGAAGTCTGTAATGAGGAGTGTGTCATGAGATGAATTGTCACTTGATGAAGTCTGTAATGAGGAGTGTGTCATGAGATGAATTGTCACTTGATGAAGTCTCTAATGAGTGTCATGAGATGAATTGTCACTTGATGAAGTCTGTATTGAGGAGTGTGTCATGAGATGAATTGTCACTTGATGAAGTCTCTAATGAGAAGTGTCATGAGATGAATTGTCACTTGAAGTCTGTAATGAGTGTGTCATGAGATGAATTGTCACTTGATGAAGTCTCTAATGAGGAGTGTGTCATGAGATGAATTGTCACTTGATGAAGTCTGTAATGAGTGTGTCATGAGATGAATTGTCACTTGATGAAGTCTGTAATGAGGAGTTTGTCATGAGATGAATTGTCACTTGATGAAGTCGGTAATGAGGAGTGTGTCATGAGATGAATTGTCACTTGATGAAGTCTGTAATGAGGAGTGTGTCATGAGATGAATTGTCACTTGATGAAGTCTCTATTGAGGAGTGTGTCATGAGATGAATTGTCACTTGATGAAGTCTCTAATGAGGAGTGTGTCATGAGATGAATTGTCACTTGATGAAGTCTGTAATGAGGAGTGTGTCATGAGATGAATTGTCACTTGATGAAGTCTGTATTGAGGAGTGTGTCATGAGATGAATTGTCACTTGATGAAGTCTGTAATGAGGAGTGTGTCATGAGATGAATTGTCACTTGATGAAGTCTGTAATGAGGAGTGTGTCATGAGATGAATTGTCACTTGATGAAGTCTCTAATGAGTGTCATGAGATGAATTGTCACTTGATGAATTGTCACTTGATGAAGTCTGTATTGAGGAGTGTGTCATGAGATGAATTGTCACTTGATGAAGTCTCTAATGAGAAGTGTCATGAGATGAATTGTCACTTGAAGTCTGTAATGAGTGTGTCATGAGATGAATTGTCACTTGATGAAGTCTCTAATGAGGAGTGTGTCATGAGATGAATTGTCACTTGATGAAGTCTGTAATGAGGAGTGTGTCATGAGATGAATTGTCACTTGATGAAGTCGGTAATGAGGAGTGTGTCATGAGATGAATTGTCACTTGATGAAGTCGGTAATGAGGAGTGTGTCATGAGATGAATTGTCACTTGATGAAGTCTGTAATGAGGAGTGTGTCATGAGATGAATTGTCACTTGATGAAGTCTCTAATGAGGAGTGTGTCATGAGATGAATTGTCACTTGATGAAGTCTGTAATGAGGAGTGTGTCATGAGATGAATTGTCACTTGATGAAGTCTGTATTGAGGAGTGTGTCATGAGATGAATTGTCACTTGATGAAGTCTGTAATGAGGAGTGTGTCATGAGATGAATTGTCACTTGATGAAGTCTCTAATGAGGAGTGTGTCATGAGATGAATTGTTACTTGATGAAGTCTCTATTGAGGAGTGTGTCATGAGATGAATTGTCACTTGATGAAGTCTCTATTGAGGAGTGTGTCATGAGATGAATTGTCACTTGATGAATTGTCACTTGATGAAGTCTGTATTGAGGAGTGTGTCATGAGATGAATTGTCACTTGATGAAGTCTGTAATGAGGAGTGTGTCATGAGATGAATTGTCACTTGATGAAGTCTGTATTGAGGAGTGTGTCATGAGATGAATTGTCACTTGATGAAGTCTGTAATGAGGAGTGTGTCATGAGATGAATTGTCACTTGATGAAGTCTGTATTGAGGAGTGTGTCATGAGATGAATTGTCACTTGATGAAGTCTGTAATGAGGAGTGTGTCATGAGATGAATTGTCACTTGATGAAGTCTCTAATGAGGAGTGTGTCATGAGATGAATTGTTACTTGATGAAGTCTCTATTGAGGAGTGTGTCATGAGATGAATTGTCACTTGATGAAGTCTCTATTGAGGAGTGTGTCATGAGATGAATTGTCACTTGATGAATTGTCACTTGATGAAGTCTGTATTGAGGAGTGTGTCATGAGATGAATTGTCACTTGATGAAGTCTGTAATGAGGAGTGTGTCATGAGATGAATTGTCACTTGATGAAGTCTGTAATGAGTGTCATGAGATGAATTGTCACTTGATGAAGTCTGTAATGAGGAGTGTGTCATGAGATGAATTGTCACTTGATGAAGTCTGTAATGAGGAGTGTGTCATGAGATGAATTGTCACTTGATGAAGTCTCTAATGAGTGTCATGAGATGAATTGTCACTTGATGAAGTCTGTATTGAGGAGTGTGTCATGAGATGAATTGTCACTTGATGAAGTCTCTAATGAGAAGTGTCATGAGATGAATTGTCACTTGAAGTCTGTAATGAGTGTGTCATGAGATGAATTGTCACTTGATGAAGTCTCTAATGAGGAGTGTGTCATGAGATGAATTGTCACTTGATGAAGTCTGTAATGAGTGTGTCATGAGATGAATTGTCACTTGATGAAGTCTGTAATGAGGAGTTTGTCATGAGATGAATTGTCACTTGATGAAGTCGGTAATGAGGAGTGTGTCATGAGATGAATTGTCACTTGATGAAGTCTGTAATGAGGAGTGTGTCATGAGATGAATTGTCACTTGATGAAGTCTCTAATGAGGAGTGTGTCATGAGATGAATTGTCACTTGATGAAGTCTGTATTGAGGAGTTTGTCATGAGATGAATTGTCACTTGATGAAGTCTGTAATGAGGAGTGTGTCATGAGATGAATTGTCACTTGATGAAGTCTCTATTGAGGAGTGTGTCATGAGATGAATTGTCACTTGATGAAGTCTCTATTGAGGAGTGTGTCATGAGATGAATTGTCACTTGATGAAGTCTGTAATGAGGAGTGTGTCATGAGATGAATTGTCACTTGATGAAGTCTCTTATGACAATACTATTGAATGACTAATTTATTATTTTTTTTGTTAGATTTTGATGACCTATTTGATGATGAAGATTTATCATAGCCACTGTGTGAGATATAACAAAGAACAGTATAATATATGGTAGATTGTCATCACTGGGATCTCTGTTTGGGCAATGAACCATCATTGCATGCCAACTCAGTGGTTTTATCAGTCATGACTGCAACTACAAGTTTGAAAAGTGGAACATTGAACTTTAATTCATCTCCAGCTGGTGTTACATAGCATTGTACCGTGATATAATCAAGGTGATATTATGTAACCATTCCCATGCACCATTCAATGGTTAAGTCATATACATTTCAATTTTAGTTGTCAAAATACAGATACTATGTACAAGATCATAAATGTAATACTCAAAGATTAGGTGTCAAAATATATCTTTTGTCCAAGGCACTTAATCTCTTTTTCAAACAATACTTTTATTAAACATCTTTTCAGTGAAATTATCATATTACGGAGTTAATTTTAAGATTTTGTTGTTCTGTTTTCAGCCTGCTATGTCAACACGCTTCAATAGAGTGTTTCAATGTGAGAGCACTTTATAATACATTTGAGGCAAAAATGTTTGTTTCGGTGGGTTTTCAAGTTGACTAAACTCAACTGGTTCATTTGTGTTATTTGTGTAACAACATGTGCTCCTATCAGAGGCGATAAATTGAGTTTTTGTTTTGACTACAATGAAGTGAAAGAATGTATGACATAGAGATAGTCAAAACAAAGTCAAAACACTGGTTTATCCAATTGAGATTTAATAAGTAATAATTACATGTGAAAACTCTGGTAAACACTGGTAATCTTGAATAAAAGAAATAAAACAGGTCAGATTCGTTTGGGTGTGGTATATCTAGACACTAGTATTAAATTTTATGTATTTACTTTTATAATATGCAATCGAAGGAAAAACAAAGAAAATTTAGAACAAATATGTAGCTACTGCATCAGCTGATAGTAAGTATGTCTCCCAATAAAACAGCGTAAACAAAACAAGAACTACACATGTTGATTATACAGGACAATATGTAGCTACTGCATCAGCTGATAGTAAGTATGTCTCCCACAAACACAGCGTGAACAAAACAAGAACTACACATGTTGGTTATACAGGACAATATGTAGCTACTGCATCAGCTGATAGTATGTCTCCCACTAACACAGCGTGAACAAAACAAGAACTACACATCTTGATTATACAGGACAATATGTAGCTACTGCATCAGCTGATAGTAAGTATGTCTCCCACTAACACAGCGTAAACAAAACAAGAACTACACATGTTGATTATACAGGACAATATGTAGCTACTGCATCAGCTGATAGTATGTCTCCCACTAACACAGCGTGAACAAAACAAGACCTACACATGTTGATTATACAGGACAATATGTAGCTACTCCTTTATAATGAGTGTTTTGGAGACATAAGGAATGACTGATATGAATTATAACTAATATAGATCTGATCTTAGAGATGCACAAAGTTAAGTTTATATCAATACCAAGAAAAACCTAAATCGAAAGGTATGAATTTGATTGAACATCAGTTGTTGGTAGTTTAAAGCGGGGAGTCATCACCTGCGCATGCGTCAGATGGTCATAGCGTGACATTGTTTACAAACAAGGGTCTACCCATGAGCCTTTGCGTGTGTTATCATCACTTGTGACTCAATTCCCACGTGTGCGCAGGTGACGACCCTCCCGCTTTAATATACCACAGAGTACCTATGTACAAAGTAATTATTGCCTATTATGCAAATTAAACGAAAAATTACAGAGCAACTGTTCGAAGTTTCATTGAAATCTGTTGGGTAGTTCTTGAAAAACAAGTAGGAAAGCTTCAAATTTGTCTATTAATATGCAAATTAGGTAAATAACGTGCAAAATTTTCAACCAGAATCTGGTCTGCATTATCCACCAAATTTCTCTGAAATTCAATGGTTAGTTCTGAAGATTTTTTAGTCCCCGTTCAGACGAAGTCCAAAAACGGGGACTTATAATTTGGTCTCTGTGCGTTCGTCCGGAGTCGTATCTCAGAATCCTGTGGACCGATTCCGTTGATTCTTTGCATGTGTCTAGTACCTTATTTGGGACATATGCACATGCAGTGGTTTAGCGATTAGATTTGTGCTCTGTCAGTTTTCATTCAAATTTGGCACATACATGTACTTTATACATGTTAGGATGTCCATGACAATTTTTTTCAAAATCTGGTCAAGGATGGCCGATTGACAGCCATCTGATTTTTTGGTCTTACTACTGTATTTCCACAATTTATGTACCATTTTCATTCGTATTTGGCACATACATCATACATATCGGTGTGCTTCATAATCAGATCAAAGATGGCCGAATAACGGCTGTTTTTATTTTTGGCCATATTACTACTACACGGAATATGTGTTTTGATGTAATTAAACAATCTGTTGTATACGCCACTTGGAACTCAAGTTTCAATATAACGAGCACAAAGAGAACTTTCAAAAATTTAACGGCGACTGTGTCATTTTCAATGAAACATGCATGATGCACGTCATTTTGTTTTTCAGATGGGATCAAATTGTGTCATATTGGATTGACGATCATCAGTTTCTGGATCCATATCTCTGTTTATGTTTTAACTATAGTTAATACAAACTATGTATCTTAAATTGATAACGGGGACTGTGCCATTCATGGCTTGGCTTGTTTACTTTGCACTTGTGTCACACAAAACTGTATTGGACATTTTAAATGCAATCACACAAAAAAGTGTTATTCATACTGAGAAATGGTTAAAGATGGGAGAAAATTAAACCAACTTGGCCACCAGTTTGAATCAAATCCGTATGCATCAATAGCCCGGAGAAACCGTTGGTGTGTTTTGGGGGATAAAATTAGTTGTCAAAGACCATTAAAACAAATCTGTGCATACATGTAGCATTATATTGTCTTTGTACCTATCAGAGAAATGATTTAAGGAAATAAAAATAACACCAATGTAGTCTGCCATTTTAAACAAATTTTGAAACACGTGACATGCGTCAGTAAGAGTTGTGTCAATGCCGAGTTTTGATGAAATTGGCCCAGGCATGCCCGAAAAACTGTTGAGACAAAAATGGCCACCTATCAGTCAAGAAAATCGATTTGCACATTTATCCCATCATGGCTTGTCTTTGTACCAATTTGGTTGGGAAATGACAGAACAAAAGTCCCATTTCAGACTCCATCTAACGGGTACAATAAGAATGATAGTTGTTGGATATGCCATACTCTATGCAAAAAAGTGTCCCAGTATAATTTTAAAGGTCAATCAAATGAACATGTTCTCATCAGGTAAGCGTGTGTTCAAACAATGAGGCAGAGGGGAGTGAAAATTTCATATTGACACTTTCTCTCGCCTTTTTTTTTGAGAAACCTCAGTCCCTAATACCTCGTAAGGAAGTCTTTGAATCGAGAAAACTGGAAATTTCATATAATGGTATTAAAGACAGCTTATTTATTGGGCTTGTATGTAAACTGCGATTGGGAAGTTTAATTTGAATGGCCCATGAATATAAATTTTACATGCATCATTGTCAACTGTTTTAGTCCACTTAAATCTTTACAAACTAGAAAACTACCGTCAATGTCAATCATATTTTACAAATATTCATGAAATCTGGTCGTCATCTTTCATTTATACTCCCAGAGACAGTTCAAAGACATGTAATTACTACCATTTATGATTTGTCAAAATACACAGAGCAAGGCTTGCAGTGAAATGGTTGGAAGTAAACCACAAGTTTTTGTTATTATATTTTATTTGACTTTGATTTATAATACAGAATTAAAAGTTGGTAAAGACATTTTTTAAGTGCAAGAGATTACACACACCTGTTTGTCAGCTTATTGCAATAACATAGCAACCTGATACTGGTTTTGACATTGTTTACGTGGAAATATTTTTCAATAACAATTATGACTTGTATACATAATATACTGCCACCACTCAAACGACAACATAGCACTGACCCCCCCCCCCCCCACCAATAACTACACACAATATATATATATGCACATAATAGATGTCTATACACAAAAGGGACTACCCTCCTAAACCCTCTCTACATAATATAGTTACTACCAACCCCAAATTCTACATAAAATAGTTGCTATCAGCCCAATGTCTACACACGTCTGTTGGCTGCTGTTCACATACAATAGGCAAGAGTGATACTATATTTTCTGGGTTTGGTAGAATAAGTGAGATATTTTACCTGTTTATACATTTAGGTATTCACAATATTTCTTGCAATTCAAACGTATGCCACATAAACAGATGAACATAGAGCAATTACAAGCTAATGTAAAATCCCACACTGTGCCACTCAAAATGAAACAGTTGTTGTAAATGCCACAGTTGTTGTCAGCATCTTATAAATACATAATTATGCTATTAACTACACACAAAGAAAATCAATAAATAACAAGAAATCATCTCTGCATTAACATTTATTTGTAGAGCTGTTCACAGTAATGTGTTTAAGTAGTTATATATATATGGTACAACCAATATATACTGCATATCTGGTAAATAGATGGTTCTTGTGCTATGAATCAAAATTACAATGTTCATATGTTATTTTCTGGCAGGACATGCTGAAAAGAAAAACCACATTAACTACAACCAAGTACCAATTTTTACATAGTATGACAGAAGCTACTGACCACATAAGATTGAATAAAGTGAAGTCAGTCTCAACTTCTTTCTAGTACTTGGTAATTCAAAGAGTAAAACTATGTTATTCATGTTAACATATGTATACGTGTATAACTAGCAGGACCAAATATAGCAATATGCAAAAACATTGACCATATATGGCATCATGTGTACATAAAAATATACCCAAATATGGATGTCAAACAAGCCAATATAAGATACACTATTATATATGACAGGATGTTTTATGTGAGTTTACAATCCAAATATGGATGTAAAACAAGGCAATATAAGATACACTATTATATATAACAGGATGTTGTATGTGAGTTTACAATCCAAATATGGATGTCAAACAAGCCAATATAAGATTCACTATTATATATGACAGGATGTTTTATGTGAGTTTACAATCCAAATATGGATGTCAAACAAGCCAATATAAGATACACTATTATATATGACAGGATGTTGTATGTGAGTTTACAATCCAAATATGGATGTCAAACAAGCCAATATAAGATACACTATTATATATGACAGGATGTTTTATGTGAGTTTACAATCCAAATATGGATGTAAAACAAGGCAATATAAGATACACTATTATATATAACAGGATGTTGTATGTGAGTTTACAATCCAAATATGGATGTCAAACAAGCCAATATAAGATACACTATTATATATGACAGGATGTTGTATGTGAGTTTACAATCCAAATATGGATGTCAAACAAGCCAATATAAGATACACTATTATATATGACAGGATGTTTTATGTGAGTTTACAATCCAAATATGGATGTAAAACAAGGCAATATAAGATACACTATTATATATAACAGGATGTTGTATGTGAGTTTACAATCCAAATATGGATGTCAAACAAGCCAATATAAGATACACTATTATATATGACAGGATGTTGTATGTGAGTTTACAATCCAAATATGGATGTCAAACAAGCCAATATAAGATACACTATTATATATGACAGGATGTTTTATGTGAGTTTACAATCCAAATATGGATGTCAAACAAGCCAATATAAGATACACTATTATATATGACAGGATGTTGTATGTGAGTTTACATCCAAATATGGATGTCAAACAAGCCAATATAAGATACACTATTATATATAACTATTATGTAAATGTAATTTTGCTTATCAAACCAAATTCTACAAGCAGTCAATAGCTGGTGTTAGTACACATAACCTTTTATTTACGTTTGATATGTTTTGCTACATTAGTAAAGACCTTGATGACACCATTAAAGTCGGCAGATACAAATACTTCTCTTTCAAGTCTATCTCCTTTCTTGGATGATGCACCTTGACATTCTTCAGCCTCATCATTATCAGTTAACTGTAGAATAAGTGACGGGTTTGTTGAAAAGATTGCTGCCGTCACAACAGCATTGTGGGCTGTGGATAGTTAAACAGAATATGTAAATGCAACAATAATAACAAAACTATCAAACTCTTGGGTAGGGTAACAACAATGGGTAAGATGGGTTGGGTAACAACAATGGGTAAGATGGGTTGGGTAACAATACCGGGTAAGATAGGTTTGGTAAAAACACCGGGTAAGATGGATTGGGTAACAACACTAGGCAAGATGGTTTGGGTAACAACACCAGGTAAGATGGGTTGGGTAACAACAATTGGTAAGATGGATTGGATAACAATACCGGGTAAGATGGGTTGGGTAACATCACCGGGTAAGATGAAATGGGTAACAACACCGGGTTAGATGGGTTGTGTAACAACAATGGGTAAAATGGGGTGGGTAACAACAATGGGTAAGATGGGTTGGGTAACAACACTGAGTAAGATGGGTTGGGTAACATCACCGGGTAAGATGGGTTGGGTAACATCACCGGGTAAGATGGGTTGGGTAGCATCACCGGGTAAGATGGGTTGGGTAACATCACCGGGTAAGATGGGTTGGGTAACAACAATGGGTAAGATGGGTTGGGTAACAACACCGGGTAAGATGGGTTGGGTAACAACACCAGGTAAGATGGGTTGGTTAACAACACCTGGTAAGATGAGTTGGGTAACAATACTGGGCAAGATGGGTTGGGTAACAATACCGGGCAAGATGGGTTGGGTAACAACACCTGGTAAGATGGGTTGGGTAACAACACCAGGTGAGATGGGTTGGGTAACATCAGCAGGTAAGATGGGTTGGGTAACAATACCGGGTAAGATGGGTTGGGTGACAACACCGGGTAAGATGAGTTGGGTAACAATACCGGGTAAGATGGGTTTGGTAACAATACTGGGTAAGATGGGCAGGTAACAACACCTGGTAAGATGGGCAGGTACCAACACTTGGTAAGATGGGCAGGTACCAACACTTGGTAAAATGGGCTGTGTAACAAAACTGGGTAAGATGGGTAGGGTAACAATACTTGGTAAGATGGTTTGAGTAACAACACAGGGTAAAATGGGTTGGCATGCTCACTTCATGAGATGGGTGGGTTTGGCATGCATAATACCTTTATTACCTACCTTTAATGCTTTCCCAGAAATCATTGCGATCTCTTCTAACAGAACTAAACTTAGTGAAATCATACTGTGTCTTCCATATATAGATATTTCTATCTTCTGATCCACAGATGATATATTTACTATTGTGACTGTTCATAGCAAAACAAAGACAAGTTGTATTTTAGTGACAACTACATATGCACACAGGTTATACCACCAGCTTATGAATGCCAACCATACCCCTATGTATGTGTTTCACAACAGAGGCTATGAATGTCAACCATACCCCTATGTATGCTTCACAACAGAGACTATGAATGCTAACTATACCCCTATGTATGCTTCACAACAGAGGCTATGAATGCCAACTATACCCCTATGTATGCTTCACAACAGAGGCTATGAATGCCAACCATACCCCTATGTATGCTTCACAACAGAGGCTATGAATGCCAACCATTCCCCTATGTATGCTTCACAACAGAGGCTATGAATGCCAACCATACCACTATGTATGCTTCACAACAGAGACTGTGAATGCCAACCATACCCCTATGTATGCTTCACGACAGAGGCTATGAATGCCAACCATACCCCTATGTATGCTTCACAACAGAGGCTATGAATGCCAACCATACCCCTATGTATGCTTCACAACAGAGGCTATGAATGCCAACCATACACCTATGTATGCTTCACAACAGAGGCCAAGGATGGCAACCATACCCCTATGTATGCTTCACAACAGAGGCTATGAATGCCAACCATACCCCTATGTATGCTTCACAACAGAAGCTATGAATGCCAACCATACCCCTATGTATGCTTCACAACAGAGGCTATGAATGCTAAACATACCCCTATGTATGCTTCACAACAAAGGCTTTGTATGCTTCACAACAGAGGCTATGAATGCCAACCATACCACTATGTATGCTTCACAACAGAGACTGTGAATGCCAACCATACCCCTATGTATGCTTCACAACAGAGACTGTGAATGCCAACCATACCCCTATGTATGCTTCACAACAGAGGCTATGAATGCCAACCATACCCATATGTATGCTTCATAACAGAGGCTATGAATGCCAACCATACCCTTATGTAAGCTTCACAACAGAGGCTATGAATACCAGCCATACCCCTATGTATGCTTCACAAGAGGCCAAGAATGCCAACCATACCCCTATGTATGCTTCACAACAGAGGCCAAGGATGGCAACCATACCCCTACGTATGCTTCACAAGAGAGGCTATGAATGGCAATCATACCCCTATGTATGCTTCACAACAGAGGCCAAGGATGGCAACCATACCTCTGTGTATGCTTCACAACAGAGGCTATGAATGCCAACCATACCCCTATGTATGCTTCACAACAGAGGCTATGAATGCCAACCATACCCCTATGTATGCTTCACAACAGAGGCCAAGGATGGCAACCATACCCCTATGTATGCTTCACAACAGAGGCTATGAATGCCAACCATACCCATATGTATGCTTCACAACAGAGGCTATGAATGCCAACCATACCCCTATGTATGCTTCACAACAGAGGCTATGAATGCCAACCATACCCCTATGTATGCTTCACGACAGAGGCTATGAATGCCAACCATACCCCTATGTATGCTTCACAACAGAGACCAAGAATGCCAATCATACCCCTATGTATGCTTCACAACAGAGGCCAAGGATGGCAACCATACCCCTATGTATGCTTCACAACAGAGGCCAAGAATGCCAACCATACCCCTATGTATGCTTCACAACAGAGGCTATGAATGCCAACCATACCCCTGTGTATGCTTCACAACAGAGGCTATGAATGCCAACCATACCCCTATGTATGCTTCACAACAGAGGCTATGAATGCCAACCATACCCCTATGTATGCTTCACAACAGAGGCTATGAATGCCAACCATACCCCTATGTATGCTTCACAACAAAGGCTATGTATGCTTCACAACAGAGGCTATGAATGCCAACCATACCCATATGTATGCTTCATAACAGAGGCTATGAATGCCAACCATACCCCTATGTAAGCTTCACAACAGAGGCTATGAATGCCAACCATACCCCTATGTATGCTTCACAACAGAGGCTATGAATGCCAACCATACCCCTATGTATGCTTCACAACAGAGGCTATGAATGCCAACCATACCCCTATGTATGCTTCACAACAGAGGCTATGAATGCCAACCATACCCCTATGTATGCTTCACGACAGAGGCTATGAATGCCAACCATACCCCTATGTATGCTTCACAACAGAGACTGTGAATGCCAACCATACCCCTATGTATGCTTCACAACAGAGGCTATGAATGCCAACCATACCCCTATGTATGCTTCACAACAGAGGCTATGAATGTCAACCATAACCCTATGTATGCTTCACAACAGAGGCTATGAATGCCAACCATACCCCTATGTATGCTTCACAACAGAGGCTATGAATGCCAACCATACCCCTATGTATGCTTCACAACAGAGGCTATGAATGCCAACCATACCCATATGTATGCTTCACAACAGAGACTGTGAATGCCAACCACACCCCTATGTATGCTTCACAACAGAGGCTATGAATGCCAACCATACCCCTATGTAAGCTTCACAACAGAGGCTATGAATGCCAACCATACCCCTATGTATGCTTCACAACAGAGGCTATGAATGCCAACCATACCCCTATGTATGCTTCACAACAGAGGCTATGAATGCCAACCATACCCCTATGTATGCTTCACAACAGAGGCTATGAATGCCAACCATACCCCTATGTATGCTTCACGACAGAGGCTATGAATGCCAACCATACCCCTATGTATGCTTCACAACAGAGACTGTGAATGCCAACCATACCCCTATGTATGCTTCACAACAGAGGCTATGAATGCCAACCATACCCCTATGTATGCTTCACAACAGAGGCTATGAATGTCAACCATAACCCTATGTATGCTTCACAACAGAGGCTATGAATGCCAACCATACCCCTATGTATGCTTCACAACAGAGGCTATGAATGCCAACCATACCCCTATGTATGCTTCACAACAGAGGCTATGAATGCCAACCATACCCATATGTATGCTTCACAACAGAGACTGTGAATGCCAACCACACCCCTATGTATGCTTCACAACAGAGGCTATGAATGCCAACCATACCCCTATGTATGCTTCACAACAGAGGCTATGAATGTCAACCATACCCCTATGTATGCTTCACAACAGAGGCTATGAATGCCAACCATACCCCTATGTATGCTTCACAACAGAGGCTATGAATGCCAACCATACCCCTATGTATGCTTCACAACAGAGGCTATGAATGCCAACCATACCCATATGTATGCTTCACAACAGAGACTGTGAATGCCAACCATACCCCTATGTATGCTTCACAACAGAGGCTATGAATGTCAACCATACTCCTATGTATGCTTCACAACAGAGACTGTGAATGCCAACCATACCCCTATGTATGCTTCACAACAGAGACTGTGAATGCCAAGCATACCACTATGTATGCTTCACAACAGAGACTGTGAATGCCAACCATACCCCTATGTATGCTTCACAACAGACTGTGAATGCCAATCATACCCCTATGTATGCTTCACAACAGAGGCTATGAATGCCAACCATTCCCCTATGTATGCTTCACAACAGAGGCTATGAATGCCAACCATACCCCTATGTATGCTTCATAACAGAGGCTATGAATGCCAACCATACCCCTATGTATGCTTCACAACAGAGGCTATGAATGTCAACCATTCCCCTATGTATGCTTCACAACAGAGGCTATGAATGCCAACCATACCCCTATGTATGCTTCACAACAGAGGCCAAGAATGCCAACCATACCCATATGTATGCTTCACAACAGAGGCTATGAATGCCAACCATTCCCCTATGTATGCTTCACAACAGAGGCTATGAATGCCAACCATACCCCTATGTATGCTTCATAACAGAGGCTATGAATGCCAACCATACCCCTATGTATGCTTCACAACAGAGGCTATGAATGTCAACCATACCCCTATGTATGCTTCACAACAGAGGCTATGAATGTCAACCATACCCCTATGTATGCTTCACAACAGAGGCTATGAATGTCAACCATACCCCTATGTATGCTTCACAACAGAGGCTATGAATGTCAACCATACCCCTATGTATGCTTCACAACAGAGGCTATGAATGCCAACCATTCCCCTATGTATGCTTCACAACAGAGGCTATGAATGCCAACCATACCCCTATGTATGCTTCACAACAGAGGCCAAGAATGCCAACCATACCCATATGTATGCTTCAGAACAGAGGCTATGAATGCCAACCATACCCCTATGTATGCTTCACAACAAAGGCTATGAATGCCAACCATACCCCTATGTATGCTTCACAACAGAGGCTATGAATGCCAACCATACCCCTATGTATGCTTCACAACAGAGGCTATGAATGCTAAACATACCCCTATGTATGCTTCACAACAAAGGCTATGTATGCTTCACAACAGAGGCTATGAATGCCAACCATACCACTATGTATGCTTCACAACAGAGACTGTGAATGCCAACCATACCACTATGTATGCTTCACAACAGAGGCTATGTATGCCAACCATACCCCTATGTATGCTTCACAACAGAGACTGTGAATGCCAACCATACCCCTATGTATGCTTCACAACAGAGGCTATGAATGCCAACCATACCCATATGTATGCTTCATAACAGAGGCTATGAATGCCAACCATACCCAAATGTATGCTTCATAACAGAGGCTATGAATGCCAACCATACCCCTATGTATGCTTCACAACAGAGGCCAAGAATGCCAACCATACCCATATGTATGCTTCACAACAGAGGCTATGAATGCCAACCATACCCCTACGTATGCTTCACAACAGAGGCTATGAAAGTCAACCATACCCCTATGTATGCTTCACAACAGAGGCTATGAATGCCAACCATTCCCCTATGTATGCTTCACAACAGAGGCTATGAATGCCAACCATACCCCTATGTATGCTTCACAACAGAGGCCAAGAATGCCAACCATACCCTTATGTATGCTTCACAACAGAGGCTATGAATGCCAACCATACCCCTATGTATGCTTCACAACAGAGGCTATGAATGCCAACCATACCCCTATGTATGCTTCACAACAGAGGCCAAGAAGAGGTATGTAAATCTGTCGAAATGGACATAGTGCGAGTGGTTAGTGCTAGTAGCACTAATCCGAAAAACTACTAGATCTAGTGCTAAAATGGCACTAGATCTAGTGCTAAAATGGCACTAGATCTAGTGCAAAAACGGCACTAGATCTAGTGCTAAAATGTACATAGTGCGAGTGGCATTGATATTGCGTTGTCAACGACGTCAAGACATCCCGTGATTCTCTGAAAATAAATTAATATTTACGTAAAATTGTTGTATCTTTCATTCATTGGAAATGTGCTACAGTGGGAAAATTGAGAATGTCATTGTCCACGTTTGTCGTAATACTAATAGACCTTTGGAACAACGCGATCGGCCGGGAAACTAGCTGAAACAGTGAAACTGCAGGTCGAACTGCGCAATTTTTACAAATTGTGAATAGATATACTGTATGAAATGGTATTGTGGGGAAGTCCCGGGTCCCAGTAAAGCTTGGTGGGTTGTGCGTGTACTGCGATTTTCACGCAATCCTGTTGTTACATTGTATCATGGAGGAACTAACGGAATATGATGTAACCTCGCCGATTTTTTAATTTTTTAACGTGATCATATTATGTATGTCTAGACACTTTCTCTGCAATAATATTTTTTAGAAGCCCTTAGGATTTTTTGTTGTAGACTCTCGAAATCTTGTTCTTGTTACAGTTGCTAATAATTAAAACATGTGAAGTAACAAGTTCATCTGTTGAATTTCCGGTTGTGAAATACGTATTTTAACCCTCACAGCTAAACAAACCCAGTGTATGGTCGCGTTAAAAAAAAATGGGACCAAGAAATCGTCCAGGGCGATTTTTCTGCAGTTTTTAAATTTATTTTTTAAAATATTTTGTCGTAATTTATCGGACATTTCAATCGTTCCTGACGCCTAAATCAGTCTATTTAAGTTTTTATTCAAGAGCGTGTTTATTTTGACTAGCGTAAGCTCCGTTTGGACAAAGAGCTGTTATCACTGTAAACAATGTGAAATTATTCTTCTTATGCTAAGTTCATCTTTGAAAACAACTATTTTTTTATTTTAAAAAAAATCATGCCATTTTCCCATCAAAATCCAAGCCAAAAGAGCGTACTACAACATCGTCAAATCTCTTCTGCGTTGCGTTCAATAACATTAACATATTTAAATGAGCTATGGTGATTTGAACGCGTTGGCATCGTCCAGCATTTTGATTGGTTAATTTGCGATTTGACCTATTAGCTCAACTCATGCAAGAGAAGCGCATGGCGGATACCCTGCCGCATCGACCGTTTATATCATTTGCTTACGATGAAACTAAGTTGAATTTTATTTGAATTTCATAAAAATTATCGATTTTTTTTTTGCGTTATTATAATCACTACTGACTAATAATCAACGTTTGTGAAACGTAGCATGTCCGGATTGAGCATCTGTGATCGCTTGCCGGGATTGTTAATGCAGTTGTGTTCGTTTTTATTAGAAACGTCGTTTAAAATATACTTTTGTTACCAATAAAATAAAAACAAATGTATTTGAAAAATGACACTGGGCGACACTTTAATGACATTTCAGGTGGTCTACTTTTTAATTCAGCAATAATTATTAATTATTGTTAATTCTGCAATAGTTTCTTTCGTCTTGGGTGGCCCAACTCACGGCGTAGAAAGTCTGTGTAGTTGGATACAATGAAAATGTCCCCCCAAAATATTTGATTATTTTTTTTTTTATATTTTGAACCCCAAATAAGCGCACATCAGCCGTGAAATCCCCAGGGCGATTTTTCGGATGGGCGAATTTACGGCAGAATCCGGTATTATATAAAGAAAGTATTATTATGGACATCTCACGCATATTGCCAATGTTTTATACTGTTTGCAGTTTGCATATGAAAGTGGTTGTTGATAACCCTCCTATTATTCGACGTCGTTGACAATGCGATAACAATGCCACTCGCACTGTGCACATTTTAGCACTAGATCTAGTGCCATTTTAGCGCTAGATCTAGTGCCATTTTAGCACTAGATCTAGTACTTTTTCGGATTAGTGCTACTAGCACTAACCACTCGCACTACGCCCATTTCGACACATTTACATACATGCCAAGAATGCCAACCATACCCATATGTATGCTTCACAACAGAGGCTATGAATGCCAACCATACCCCTATGTATGCTTCACAACAGAGGCTATGAATGCCAACCATACCCCTATGTATGCTTCACAACAGAGACTGTGAATGCCAACCATACCCCTATGTATGCTTCACAACAGAGGCTATGAATGCCAACCATACCCCTATGTATGCTTCACAACAGAGACTGTGAATGCCAACCATACCCCTATGTATGCTTCACAACAGAGGCTATGAATGCCAACCATACCCATATGTATGCTTCATAACAGAGGCTATGAATGCCAACCATACCCCTATGTAAGCTTCACAACAGAGGCTATGAATACCAACCATACCCCTATGTATGCTTCACAAGAGGCCAAGGATGGCAACCATACCCCTATGTATGCTTCACAACAGAGGCTATGAATACCAACCATACCCATATGTATGCTTCACAACAGAGGCCAAGGATGGCAACCATACCCCTACGTATGCTTCACAACAGAGGCTATGAATGCCAACCATACCCCTATGTATGCTTCACAACAGAGGCCAAGGATGGCAACCATACCTCTGTGTATGCTTCACAACAGAGGCTATGAATGCCAACCATACCCCTATGTATGCTTCACAACAGAGGCTATGAATGCCAACCATACCCCTATGTATGCTTCACAACAGAGGCCAAGGATGGCAACCATACCCCTATGTATGCTTCACAACAGAGGCTATGAATGCCAACCATACCCCTATGTATGCTTCACAACAGAGGCTATGAATGCCAACCATACCCCTATGTATGCTTCACAACAGAGGCCAAGAATGCCAACCATACCCCTATGTATGCTTCACAACAGAGGCCAAGAATGCCAACCACACCCCTATGTATGTTTCACAACAGAGGCCAAGGATGGAAGCCATACCCCTATGTATGCTTCACAACAGAGGCTATAAATGCCAACCATACCCCTATGTATGCTTCACAACAGAGACTGTGAATGCCAACCATACCCCTGTGTATGCTTCACAACAGAGACCAAGAATGCCAACCATACCCCTATGTATGCTTCACAACAGAGGCCAAGGATGGCAACCATACCCCTATGTATGCTTCACAACAGAGGCCAAGAATGCCAACCATACCCCTATGTATGCTTCACAACAGATGCTATGAATGCCAACCATATCCTTATGTATGCTTCACAACAGATGCTATGAATGCTAACCATACCCCTATGTATGCTTCACAACAAAGGCTATGTATGCTTCACAACAGAGGCTATGAATGCCAACCATACCCATATGTATGCTTCATAACAGAGGCTATGAATGCCAACCATACCCCTATGTAAGCTTCACAACAGAGGCTATGAATGCCAACCATACCCCTATGTATGCTTCACAACAGAGGCTATGAATGCCAACCATACCCCTATGTATGCTTCACAACAGAGGCTATGAATGCCAACCATACCCCTATGTATGCTTCACAACAGAGGCTATGAATGCCAACCATACCCCTATGTATGCTTCACGACAGAGGCTATGAATGCCAACCATACCCCTATGTATGCTTCACAACAGAGGCTATGAATGCCAACCATACCCCTATGTATGCTTCACAACAGAGGCTATGAATGCCAACCATACCCCTATGTATGCTTCACAACAGAGGCTATGAATGCCAACCATACCCCTATGTATGCTTCACAACAGAGGCTATGAATGTCAACCATACCCCTATGTATGCTTCACAACAGAGACTGTGAATGCCAACCATACCCCTATGTATGCTTCACAACAGAGACTGTGAATGCCAACCATACCCCTATGTATGCTTCACAACAGAGGCTATGAATGTCAACCATACTCCTATGTATGCTTCACAACAGAGACTGTGAATGCCAACCATACCCCTATGTATGCTTCACAACAGAGACTATGAATGCCAACCATACCCCTATGTATGCTTCACAACAGACTGTGAATGCCAACGATACCCCTATGTATGCTTCACAACAGAGGCTATGAATGCCAACCATTCCCCTATGTATGCTTCACAACAGAGGCTATGAATGCCAACCATACCCCTATGTATGCTTCATAACAGAGGCTATGAATGCCAACCATACCCATATGTATGCTTCACAACAGAGGCTATGAATGTCAACCATACCCCTATGTATGCTTCACAACAGAGGCTATGAATGCCAACCATACCCCTATGTATGCTTCACAACAGAGGCTATGAATGCCAACCATACCCCTATGTATGCTTCACAACAGAGGCTATGAATGTCAACCATTCCCCTATGTATGCTTCACAACAGAGGCTATGAATGCCAACCATACCCCTATGTATGCTTCACAACAGAGGCCAAGAATGCCAACCATACCCATATGTATGCTTCACAACAGAGGCTATGAATGCCAACCATCCCCCTATGTATGCTTCACAACAGAGGCTATGAATGCCAACCATACCCCTATGTATGCTTCACAACAGAGGCTATGAATGTCAACCATACCCCTATGTATGCTTCACAACAGAGGCTATGAATGCCAACCATTACCCTATGTATGCTTCACAACAGAGGCTATGAATGCCAACCATACACCTGTGTATGCTTCACAACAGAGGCCAAGAATGCCAACCATACCCATATGTATGCTTCACAACAGAGGCTATGAATGCCAACCATACCCCTATGTATGCTTCACAACAGAGGCTATGAATGCCAACCATACCCCTATGTATGCTTCACAACAGAGACTGTGAATGCCAACCATACCCCTATGTATGCTTCACAACAGAGGCTATGTATGCTTCACAACAGAGGCTATGTATGCTTCACAACAGAGGCTATGAATGCCAACCATACCCCTATGTATGCTTCACAACAGAGGCTATGAATGCCAACCATACCCATATGTATGCTTCACAACAGAGGCTATGAATGCCAACCATACCCATATGTATGCTTCACAACAGAGGCTATGAATGCTAAACATACCCCTATGTATGCTTCACAACAGAGGCTATGAATGCCAACCATACCCCTATGTATGCTTCACAACAGAGGCTATGAATGCCAACCATACCCATATGTATGCTTCACAACAGAGGCTATGAATGCCAACCATACCCCTATGTATGCTTCACAACAGAGGCTATGAATGCCAACCATACCCATATGTATGCTTCACAACAGAGGCTATGAATGCCAACCATACCCCTATGTATGCTTCACAACAGAGGCTATGAATGCCAACCATACCCATATGTATGCTTCACAACAGAGGCTATGAATGCCAACCATACCCATATGTATGCTTCACAACAGAGGCTATGAATGTCAACCATTCCCCTATGTATGCTTCACAACAGAGGCTATGAATGCCAACCATACCCCTATGTATGCTTCACAACAGAGGCTATGAATGCCAACCATACCCCTATGTATGCTTCACAACAGAGGCTATGAATGCCAACCATACCCCTATGTATGCTTCACAACAGAGGCCAAGAATGCCAACCATACCCCTATGTATGCTTCACAACTGAGGCTATGAATGCCAACCATACCCCTATGTATGCTTCACAACAGAGGCTATGAATGCTAAACATACCCCTATGTATGCTTCACAACAAAGGCTATGTATGCTTCACAACAGAGGCTATGAATGCCAACCATACCCCTATGTATGCTTCACAACAGAGGCTATGAATGCCAACCATACCCATATGTATGCTTCATAACAGAGGCTATGAATGCCAACCATACCCCTATGTATGTTTCACAACAGAGGCCAAGAATGCCAACCATACCCATATGTATGCTTCACAACAGAGGCTATGAATGCCAACCATACCCCTATGTATGCTTCACAACAGAGGCTATGAATGTCAACCATACCCCTATGTATGCTTCACAACAGAGGCTATGAATGTCAACCATACCCCTATGTATGCTTCACAACAGAGGCTATGAATGTCAACCATACCCCTATGTATGCTTCACAACAGAGGCTATGAATGCCAACCATACCCCTATGTATGCTTCACAACAGAGGCCAAGAATGCCAACCATACCCATATGTATGCTTCACAACAGAGGCTATGAATGCCAACCATACCCCTATGTATGCTTCACAACAGAGGCTATGAATGCCAACCATACCCCTATGTATGCTTCACAACAGAGGCTATGAATGCCAACCATACCCCTATGTATGCTTCACAACAGAGGCCAAGAATGCCAACCATACCCATATGTATGCTTCACAACAGAGGCTATGAATGCCAACCACACCCCTATGTATGCTTCACAACAGAGGCTATGAATGCCAACCATACCCCGATGTATGCTTCACAACAGAGGCTATGAATGCCAACCATACCCCGATGTATGCTTCACAACAGAGGCTATGAATGCCAACCATACCCCTTTGTATGCTTCACAACAGAGGCCAAGAATGCCAACCATACCTCTATGTATGCTTCACAACAGAGGCTATGAATGCCAACCATACCCCTATGTATGCTTCACAACAGAGGCTATGAATGCCAACCATACCCCTATGTATGCTTCACAACAGAGGCTATGAATGCCAACCATACCCCTATGTATGCTTACCTTAAACTAGCCTTGATTTGACTGCTGTTATTCACACAACCTTTATACTTGCATGCTAGTGATAAGTCTCTTAGATCATAGAGTCTCATACGGGAATCGTTTGATGTAACCAAAATCTGGAAATACAGAACATTGTTAAGACATCACCTTACAATTCCAACATCTAAATACTGCACATTATACCAGTACAATGATTATTGCAATAGGCCAACAAATAAAATTGCTTCTAATGAATGTTTAATCTCTATCTAAATTGATTTGGATCTACAGAATTCTATCATATCTGTTAGACTTCAATGGGATGGCAAATGGAAATAGCCAAGTGTGAAGAGCAGGTTTTCAACTGACATGTGACACCTGAATCTAGAAAGTAACAATCATTTTCATAGACATACAAAAAGAATGTATTCACTTGATGCTAATATTTCAATTTGATCACTCACCTTGTCCTGACCTGGCAATGGGTCAATCCCAGTGATTTTCCTTCCTTTTGCATTCTTACCCCTTGTAGATCGGACATGAATCTGAGTAAAATACTTCAAATGCTACAAAATACATGACAACAGTTTAAATTATCTGGGCTATACACAGACACATGTTCAATACAGACACATGCTTAGTTCAACACAGACACATGTTAAGTTCAACACAGACACATGTTTAGTTTAACACACATATTTAATTCAATACAGATACATGTTTAGTTCAATACAGACAGATGTTCAGCTCAATACAGACGCATGTTCAGCTCAACACAGACTCGTTTAGCTCAACACAGACACACGTTTAGCTCAACACAGACACACGTTTAGCTCAACACAGACACATGTTTAGTTCAACACAGACACATGTTTGGTTTAACACACATGTTAATTCAATACAGATACATGTTTAGTTCAACACAGTTACATGTTTAGTTCACACGGTTACATGTTTAGTTCAACACAGTTACATGTTTAGTTCAACACACATGTTTAATTCAATACAGACACATGTTTAATTCAATACAGACACATGTTTAGTTCAACACACACACATGTTCAGTTCAATACAGACACATGTTCAATTCAATACAGACACATGTTTAGTTCAACACAGACACATGTTTAGTTCAATACAGACACATGTTTAGTTCAACACAGACACATGTTCAGTTCAATACAGACACATGTTTAGTTCAACACACACACATGTTCAGTTCAATACAGACACATGTTCAGTTCAATACAGACACATGTTTAGTTCAACACAGACACATGTTCAGTTCAATACAGACACATGTTTAGTTCAATACAGACACATGTTTAGTTCAATACAGACACATGTTCAATTCAATACAGACACATGTTCAGTTCAATACAGACACATGTTTAGTTCAATACAGACACATGTTCAATTCAATACAAACACATGTTTAGTTCAATACAGACATGTTTAGTTCAATACAGACACATGTTCAATTCAATACAGACACATGTTTAGTTCAATACAGACACATGTTTAGTTCAATACAGACACATGTTCAATTCAATACAGACACATGTTTAGTTCAATACAGACACATGTTTAGTTCAATACAGACACATGTTTAGTTCAATACAGACACATGTTTAGTTCAATACAGACACATGTTTAGTTCAATACAGACACATGTTCAATTCAATACAGACACATGTTTAGTTCAATACAGACACATGTTTAGTTCAATACAGACACATGTTTAGTTCAATACAGACACATGTTTAGTTCAATACAGACACATGTTCAATTCAATACAGACACATGTCTAGTTCAATACAGACACACTGAACCAATTATCATCTAAGTCTGTAAGAACATTTAACATAATATATAAACATATATTATATGGAAACTCACCTCTGTATCATAAAATATACACCGTCCATCATAAGTGCCAACAACAGCAAATTTACCATTCTGACAGAAGTTAGCAGCAGTGATCAGTTTGGTCTGTCCATCAACTTCATTCCATAATGCTACTTTTTTATCAGGTATATTCCATAGTCTCAATTTACCATCCAGTGAACCACTCAGGAAGTATCTATCATCCTAACAAGAAAATGGGTATTTGGAACAGTGGGTGCAATGAGAGAATGGAAAAACAACTTTTGTAGATCTCAGCAGACATTGAACAGTGGATGCAATGAGAGAATGGAAAAAAAACAAGTCTTGTAGATCTCAGCAGACATGGAACAGTGGGTGCAATGAGAGAATGGAAAAAAACAAGTCTTGTAGATCTCAGCAGACATTGAACAGTGGATGCAATGAGAGAATGGAAAAAAACAAGTCTTGTAGATCTCAGCAGACATGGAACAGTGGGTGCAATGAGAGAATGGAAAAAAACAAGTCTTGTAGATCTCAGCAGACAAGGAACAGTGGATGCAATGAGAGAATGGAAAAAAACAAGTCTTGTAGATCTCAGCAGACAAGGAACAGTGGGTGCAATGAGAGAATGGAAAAACAACTTTTGTAGATCTTAGCAGACATTGAACAGTGGGTGCAATGAGAGAATGGAAAAAAACAGGTCTTGTAGATCTCAGCAGACAAGGAACAATGGGTGCAATGAGAGAATGGAAAAAAACAAGTCTTGTAGATCTCAGCAGACATTGAACAGTGAATGCAATGAGAGAATGGAAAAAAAAAACTTTTGTAGATCTCACCAGACATTGAACAGTGGATGCAATGAGAGAATGGAAAAACAACTTTTGTAGATCTCAGCAGACATTGAACAGTGGGTGCAATGAGAGAATGGAAAAAAACAAGTCTTGTAGGTCTCAGCAGACATGGAACAGTGGATGCAATGAGAGAATGGAAAAAAACAAGTCTTGTAGATCTCAGCAGACATTGAACAGTGGATGCAATGAGAGAATGGAAAAAAAAAAACTTTTGTAGATCTCACCAGACATTGAACAGTGGATGCAATGAGAGAATGGAAAAACAACTTTTGTAGATCTCAGCAGACATGGAACAGTGGGTGCAATGAGAGAATGGAAAAAGACAAGTCTTGTAGATCTCAGCAGACATGGAACAGTGGGTGCAATGAGAGAATGGAAAAACAACTTTTGTAGATCTCAGCAGACATGGAACAGTGGGTGCAATGAGAGAATGGAAAAAAACAAGTCTTGTAGATCTCAGCAGACATTGAACAGTGGATGCAATGAGAGAATGGAAAAACAACTTTTGTAGATCTCAGCAGACATGGAACAGTGGGTGCAATGAGAGAATGGAAAAAAAACAAGTCTTGTAGATCTCAGCAGACATGGAACAGTGGGTGCAATGAGAGAATGGAAAAAAACAAGTCTTGTAGATCTCAGCAGACAAGGAACAGTGGATGCAATGAGAGAATGGGAAAAAACAAGTCTTGTAGATCTCAGCAGACAAGGAACAGTGGGTGCAATGAGAGAATGGAAAAACAACTTTTGTAGATCTTAGCAGACATTGAACAGTGGGCGCAATGAGAGAATGGAAAAACAACTTTTGTAGATCTCAGCAGACATGGAACAGTGGGTGCAATGAGAGAATGGAAAAAAACAAGTCTTGTAGATCTCAGCAGACATGGAACAGTGGGTGCAATGAGAGAATGGAAAAAAACAAGTGTTGTAGATCTTAGCAGACATGGAACAGTGGGTGCAATGAGAGAATGGAAAAAACAAGTCTTGTAGATCTCAGCAGACATGGAACAGTGGATACAATGAGAGAATGGAAAAAAACAAGTGTTGTAGATCTCAGCAGTCATGGAACAGTGGGTGCAATGAGAGAATGGAAAAAACAAGTCTTGTAGATTTCAGCAGACATGGAACAGTGGGTGCAATGAGAGAATGGAAAAAAACAAGTCTTGTGGATCTCAGCAGACATGAAACAGTGGATGCAATGAGAGAATGGAAAAAAACAAGTGTTGTAGATTTCAGCAGACATGGAACAGTGGGTGCAATGAGAGAATGGAAAAAAACAAGTCTTGTAGATCTCAGCAGACATGGAACAGTGGGTGCAATGAGAGAATGGAAAAAACAAGTCTTGTAGATCTCAGCAGACATTGAACAGTGGATGCAATGAGAGAATGGAAAAAACAAGTCTTGTAGATCTCAGCAGACATGGAACAATGGGGGCAATGAGAGAATGGAAAAAACAAGTCTTGTAGATCTCAGCAGACATGGAACAGTGGATGCAATGAGAGAATGGAAAAAAACAAGTCTTGTAGATCTCAGCAGACATGGAACAGTGGGTGCAATGAGAGAATGGAAAAAAACAAGTCTTGTAGATCTCAGCAGACATGGAACAGTGGGTGCAATGAGAGAATGGAAAAAAACAAGTCTTGTAGATCTCAGCAGACAAGGAACAGTGGATGCAATGAGAGAATGGAAAAAAACAAGTCTTGTAGATCTCAGCAGACATGGAACAGTGGGTGCAATGAGAGAATGGAAAAAAACAAGTCTTGTAGATCTCAGCAGACATGGAACAGTGGATGCAATGAGAGAATGGAAAAAACAAGTCTTGTAGACAGACATTTGTGTCTAATATTACACAATCATGGTATGGGTTGTCATCAAAAATGTGCATGTGTACATTCTGCTATATTGTTCCCATGTTGGTCTTAACCTCAAACTACTTATTATATGCAGTATAAAGCAATAAACATTATTTTTGATTCCTGTTTCATGTATACCTCTGTACATACATTTCAAGGTATTAAAACATAGGGCATTGTATTTCTCATTATGTATGACAACACAGCTCGTAGATGAAGACATTTACTTTTGCACATTCCCATTCTTCCCTCTTATTATCCAATAACTTCTATTCTCTATGTTTATTACATGTTTTCACTTTCAAGTATATACCATAGTATGGTTCAGAATAGGAACATCTGTGTATTTAGTGAGGAGTGTGTTGACTGTGGCCCATGTACACACTATAGCTCAGCAGAGAATGCTTGTTCAAGATGGCGCTTGGCTGGATTTAGTTACCCGGTGATGTTTTGTAGACTAAAATTATATCAGCATGTAATACATTTGTGTCTTCACGTAAAGAAAACATTGCAAATGATCTTGGTACTATACAATACTCACCCGTGGATGGAATGCTATAGCGGTGACAAAATCAATATGCTGGAAACAACAAAGACACTCCCTTCTTGAAATATGCCATAAACGCACAGTTTTATCCATGGAAGAAGACAAAATAAAATAATTCTACAAACAAAGAGAAGAATGAGATCTTATATTAAAAAGTAAGGCCAGACTTTTATTATCCCTTGTTTCACGAACCCGCCGAATGAACAGGAGCCGAAAATGAAATAAAAATAACATTTTATTTCAGCATAATTTCTCGCGCTCGTCGATTTGTGAGTGCAAACAATTGCTAAATAAATTATTTTTATCTTCATTTTTTTTCCCGTCCGCCGCCTAACAAATCCAAGTTGCATTTTTGTGGGAGTATCATGATCAAAGTACCAAAGTCTCGCGCAGATTTATACTTTATGCGTGTTGGTTGACAGTGAATCTCAGGTATTGACCTCTCTGTGTGCTGCTCAAGACTAGTAGGTGAACATGATGGCCGCAGCGTGGTTTGTGGTGACACGCCGTGAAACTCTGTTGTCAAAAACCGAGAAATCCCTCATTAATGGTGAAAATTTGGCTATAATTGGCGACATTGCCAACCAGGTTTTACATGGAATAAAAATGTATTTCATTTCTTTTCTCCGATCAATGATCTCACTGATAATTCTTTGAGATTCACACGAATGTAATGGAAAAAAAAATTATTTTATTTATTTTTCGCTCTCCTCAAAAAAATTGACTTAAAAACTCAAGAAACAAGGAATCAGACTGCGAACAGGGACTAAAAAAGTCTGGCCTAATAAAGCCAGACAGCTGTCTGGACAAATTTCTTATACACTGACATGTGCCATCAAACATAACAATTTGTTTTAAGATTTATTGTATAGTGCTTCTCAATTAATCAGAACAAATACAAAAAGACTTCATTCAGTGAACCCAAAATATACCAAATTACGCAAATTAAAGGCTTAACACATCCAACACTCAGATTGACATTTGTACTATAAAACTGACCACAAACACACATATTGACATTTGTATAATACAACTGACCACTAACACATAGATTGGCATTTGTACTATATAACTGACCACTAACACATAGATTGGCATTTGTACTATATAACTGACCACTAACACATAGATTGGCATTTGTACTATATAACTGACCACTAACACATAGACTGGTATTTGTACTATACAACTGACCACTAACACATAGATTGGCATTTGTACTATATAACTGACCACTAACACATAGATTGGCATTTGTACTATATAACTGACCACTAACACATAGATTGGCATTTGTACTATATAACTGACCACTAACACATAGATTGGCATTTGTACTATATAACTGACCACTAACACATAGATTGGCATTTGTACTATATAACTGACCACTAACACATAGACTGGCATTTGTACTATACAACTGACCACTAACACATAGATTGGCATTTGTACTATATAACTGACCACTAACACATAGATTGGCATTTGTACTATATAACTGACCACTAACACATATATTGGCATTTGTACTATATAACTGACCACTAACACATAGATTGGCATTTGTACTATATAACTGACCACTAACACATAGATTGGCATTTGTACTATATAACTGACCACTGACACATAGATTGGTATTTGTACTATATAACTGACCACTAACACATATATTGGCATTTGTACTATATAACTGACCACTAACACATAGATTGGCATTTGTACTATATAACTGACCACTACATGACTGACCTTTGACCAGGACACATCCAATACATCTCCAGTATGTCCAGCATAAGTACAGAATGGTCTCTTGGCAAAGACTGAAGCCTCATTGTGATCCATTTCTAGGGTGCTTTCTGGTGTGTTTTCTGAATCCCTGGAGTCTGATGTAATGGAGTTGACACTTTCCTGGGAGGGGCTTGGTGAAACTCTTGATTCACTGTTGTATTTTTGCCTCATATCATCAAAATAACTGTAATTGTCTTTCAGCACCCAAATTCGGAGTATAGTATCCTGACCAGCGGTTGCCTAAAAAGAATGGTCTTGATAAATCATACAGATTACAGGGCAGTACACTTTTATAATCTATATCTTGTTTGGAGAATAATTGCTGTGAGTGCAAAAAATCACAGGAGTTATTTTGTGAGTATGCATAAAAATAAAACTCACCAGCAACCTGCCACAATAGGAAAACTTCATGGTCCACACAGCTCCTACATGGTCACCACTCAAATCTTGAGCCATTATAATCTGATCAAAATCATATGGCCCTTTATTGTGTGAACATGCTTTTACCTGCAATCATATAACAACAGTTTAGACACCTACAACAGAACTGATCATTGTGCCATCCAAACCAGAACTAAGCGTTGTGCCATCCAAACTAGAACTGAGCGTTGTGCCATCCAAACTAGAACTGAGCGTTGTGCCATCCAAACTAGAACTGATTGTTGTGCCAGCCAAACCAGAACTGATTATCTTGCCATTCAAACTGAATGAAACTGAAACTCACTCAAGTCAAGGGGCAGTATAGAGGTTTAGGAACTTAATCAAGTCAAGGGGCAGTATAGAGGTTTAGAAACTTATTCAAGTCAAGGGGCAGTATAGAGGTTTAGAAACTTATTCAAGTCAAGGGGCAGTATAGAGGTTTAGAAACTTATTCAAGTCAAGGGGCAGTATAGAGGTTTAGAAACTTATTCAAGTCAAGGGGCAGTATAGAGGTTTAGAAACTTATTCAAGTCAAGGGGCAGTATAGAAGTTTAGAAACTTATTCAAGTCAAGGGGCAGTATAGAGGTTTAGAAACTTATTCAAGTCAAGGGGCAGTATAGAGGTTTAGAAACTTGTTCAAGTCAAGGGGCAGTATAGAGGTTTAGAAACTTATTCAAGTCAAGGGCAGTATAGAGGTTTAGGAACTTAATCAAGTCAAGGGCAGTATAGAGGTTTAGGAACTTAATCAAGTCAAGGGGCAGTATAGAGGTTTAGGAACTTAATCAATTCAAGGGGCAGTATTGAGGTTTAGAAACTTATTCAAGTCAAGGGGCAGTATAGAGGTTTAGAAACTTATTCAAGTCAAGGGGCAGTATAGAGGTTTAGAAAGTTATTCAAGTCAAGGGGCAGTATAGAGGTTTAGAAACTTATTCAAGTCAAGGGGCAGCATAGAGGTTTAGGAACTTAATCAAGTCAAGGGGCAGTATAGAGGTTTAGAAACTTATTCAAGTCAAGGGGCAGTATAGAGGTTTAGAAACTTATTCAAGTGCATTTCAAAAACAGAAAAAAATCATTAATTAAAAGTAGACATCCAGCACTGAGAATGTTGGTGACCAGATTGATGATAAAATAGTACATAGCATCCTGCCATGTAGTCAAAGGAATAAAATATAGACCTTCAGTATTTTATTAGAGATGTAAAAGATACTGTACATTACCTTTATGAATCTATTATCTATTGGCATAGCTTCATCTTCTGATGAAGAGCTATCTTCATGCTTTGTTACTTCTTTAATTTTATTAACCGTTTTATTAACAGTCTTACCAATCATTCTCTTAATTTTGAATCTGTGTAAATTATGACATGTGTCAATATTAAGTTTGACCAGATTCCTGTTTGAAGCTGGATGTGAAAGTTGGTGAACAGTAACAAATATCAATGAATTTCTGACAATATACTCACGTAGTTTGTTTAACTTTTTCTTGCGTAGCGGCAACCCCAGTTTTTTCTTCTGCTTCCTCATCAGAGTGAGCATGTTTATCAAGACTTGAATTGCTGTCAAGGAAACAATCAAATAAATATTCAGGGATATACTTTATACCACATAACTACATCTTAACCAGTATAATATTATCACATGACATTGGATTTAATAGTTACTGTATCTCACTGTTGTTGCACATGCTGTGATTGGCTGAGACTCAGTCACATGACATTGGATTTAATAGTTATTGTATCTCACTGTTGTTGCACATGCTGTGATTGGTTGAGACTCAGTCACATGACATTGAATAAAACTGGTTATCACATGGTATATCACATAGATGACGTCACTGAAACTACTACGAAACGACACTGCGCATAACAAATTGTCATTTGCTGCACTGCTGATGTCCAAGCTGTTGTTGCTTTAGCGCTTGCTTTCAAGGTTTTGAAGGAACTTTAGCTATTTGAGATAGACAACGAATGTGCCAAAATTTATATTACTGGCTGGCAAACAGTGATAATACCTAGATAACAGTCACATTGGCATCAGAAGTCTCCACTACTCTATGGGACAAGTACAACTAGATCTATTATGTGCACCAAGGATGTGAACAGTACATGGGACTGACTCTTTTTGTCCCCATCTGAAAGGCTGTGATGATAATGTAACATTCACATTGCCATAACAATAATAACTCATATTTTATTGCAATAATGCTTACCTAACATACTCTGAGGTAATTCTCATAATATGTAAAACTAATGGATTGACACATTTTGGTAACTTATCTTCGGCTTCAGCCAATGGAATCTGTTCACCAGTGTCCAAATTAGTAACCATCACTTTAGAAAGTACTTCCTGTTACAAACAAATACTAAGACATGTACACAAGATTCCTCACTTGTTCACACTACCTATGTATGTCCAGGAAATGCATGTAATATTAATTGTTACTATTCTACCTATAGTATGATGTATGGAAACTTATTCATAATTGATATTTTCAACGAAATTTGTACAATAACTTTTATACATAATGAAGCTCCTTAGACTGCTCGAGAAGGATTACTAGTATAACTGAATTTCAGAATAAAAATAAAACACAAAAATGTAGACATAAACCAACTGCTGATGAAGGATCCTACTGTATGCTTACCCTAGAGTGACTCACTATCATGTTTTTTCATTCATAAAATATTGAAATAATACATTGATAAGCTTACCTCATCTGACAATAACTTTCCTGTTTCTGTTCTTCCTTTCATTAGTAATCTTTGATGGAACTCATTGTCACCGTCACCAAGCTCAGTGACTCCAGTCTCATCGCCAGCGTCAACCTCTACTTTTGTCTCACTTGATGGTTTCTCAATATTACTAGTGTTATCTCCTTCAACATCCACTCTTGATTGGCCTTTGATTTGCTCTAAGTCCTATGAAGCAGAAATGGAGATACAATTCAAAGACATGAATGTCATAGTCCTCATTATTTAATTATAAAATACTCATGTTAAAATAATACATGGAACATCTGCAAACAATTGAATTAATATGGACTCTATGTAGGTACAAAATTTCAGAGTACACAAGTGCAACCAAACTATGTCTAATACATTCTGCATTCATAAATCTGAGTAAACCTTGATGTACCTTTAATAACAACGTGACTTCTTTGTTAATTCAGGTCTTTGTATATTACCAGGACGTGGGTTTGTTTCAGTATCACCACTATAATTCCCATCAAAATGTAGCCCTGACACCCCTTTACATTTTTTACTGAGATTGGTAATGGTACGACTCATCTGTCACTGATTCAGATCAAGGTCATGACCAGGTCATAACATCGCTAAAAACTCTAGCATTACAATCTAAGCTAATTATTTATTCTGAGCATGCTCAGTTGCTCTGTCAGTGCAGTAGGGAGAAGTAATTGTTGATGAAAATCTTGAAAAAAAAAAAAATTCTGCAAAAAAAAAATACGCGCATATTCAACAGACTTGTTCATCATCCTGCAAAGTTTCATTGATATCTGCTGCAGAATTTCTGAGAAAATGTTGGAGACATAAAGGGAGTGACAGAAGGAAACCAGAAATGAGAAATAATAGTAGCCTTTCAGGCTACGCCTGAACGGGGAATAAAAAAGGGGTAAAATATTTCTACAATGAGGAAATATATCAATTATCATCTAATATTTTTCTCATGATGTGACTTACTTGATGGAGAACTACTGAATCTCCTTTAGTGGCAGCAACTAGATCCAAGGAGTGCTCCAATTCTTTAGTGATACTTTCAATCGTTGTAGTTGGAGTCAATATCTCACTAGGAGGCCTATCACACACTGGCAAACCAATTGATTGAGTTGTTGATTGCTCCTCTGCCGGTGTCTCCATTTCCATTGAAGCAACTGAAGAAGTATCCTTAGGTAAAGAAGTTGTAGGAAATGACAAAGTCCTGATCATTGACATGTGACAGCATATACCATAAAGTCATGGAGCATTATGGTAGGTAACTTTGAAATATAATGCATAAATAAAGAAAGAAAATGTTTAATTAAATCCCAGACAAAATAATGCACAACAATTACCTATTATATTCATACCATATTGGCCAAGCATATCAGATAAATATACCACCCAGTCAGATGATGATGTTCACATACCACCCAGTCAGATGATGTTCTCATACCACCCAGTCAGATGATGTTCACATACCATCCAGTCAGATGATGTTCAGATACCACCCAGTCAGATGATGATGTTCACATACCACCCAGTCAGATGATGTTCACATACCACCCAGTCAGATTATGATGTTCACATACCACCCAGTCAGATGATGTTCTCATACCACCCAGTCAGATGATGTTCACATACCATCCAGTCAGATGATGTTCACATACCACCCAGTCAGATGATGTTCACATACCACCCAGTCAGATGATGATGTTCACATACCACCCAGTCAGATGATGTTCACATAACCACCCAGTCTGATGATGTTCACATACCACCCAGTCAGATGATGTTCACATACCACCCAGTCAGATGATGATGTTCACATACCACCCAGTCAGATGATGTTCACATAACCACCCAGTCTGATGATGTTCACATACCACCCAGTCAGATGATGTTCTCATACCACCCAGTCAGATGATGATGTTCACATACCACCCAGTCAGAAGATGATGTTCTCATACAACATAGTCAGATTGTCACGAATGTCAAACTTTAAATCATGTTTATGTTGCATGTCGTGATGTTTTGTGTTTGTTTTATGGCAATAGATAGGCAAGGTTGTTTTTGGCGATAGATAATTGTTAAATATAGAGTGGCAAAATGTTTCTTTTAGTCAGTACTGGAGAAGCGGACATTGATGTTCACATACCACCCAGTGAGATGATGTTCACATACCACCCAGTCAGATGATGTTCACATACCACCCAGTCAGATGATGTTCACATACCACCCAGTCAGATGATGTTCACATACCGCCCAGTCGGATGATGTTCACATACCACCCAGTCGGATGATGTTCACATACCACCCAGTTGGATGATGTTCACATACCACCCAGTCGGATGATGTTCACATACCACCCAGTCAGATGATGTTCACATACCACCCAGTCAGATGATGTTATCAAACCACCCAGTCAGATGATGTTCACATACCACCCAGTCAGATGATGTTCACATACAACCCAGTCAGATGATGTTCACATACCACCCAGTCAGATGGTGTTCTCAAACCACCCAGTCAGATGATGTTCACATACCACCCAGTCTGATGATGTTCACATACAACCCAGTCAGATGATGTTCACATACCACCCAGTCAGATGATGTTCACATACCACCCAGTCAGATGATGTTCACATACCACCCAGTCAGATGATGTTCACATACCACCCAGTCAGATGATGATATTCACATACCACCCAGTCAGATTATGTTCACATAACCACCCAGTCTGATGATGTTCACATACAACCCAATCAGATGATGTTCATATACCACCCAGACACAACTCATACACATACATTGATTGGTGTGGCAGATTTTAATGGAGCACCTCATACATTAATCCCATGCAAAGACAACAGTGTATAGCAGGACAAGATGAATGGACAGAATATCTGAATTGATATCCACTTCAGTGCATCATATTTGTGATAGCAGTTATTTAAACAATCTATGTATGAACCACAATAATTGTGTGTTGTAAAAAGCTAGGATACCTACTCCATCATCAAAAATCTGTTTCTTTTTCTTCCTTCTCCTAGGTGGGGCAATAGGTGCAGGCATAATCTCAGGTGATGCTACAGAAACTGCTAAATCAGTTGGTCTGTCCTTAATACTCGCCAAAATATCAGGCTCCACTCCAAAGTTCTCCGATCTGGGACAGGAAATCTCATTTTTTTCAATAGTTTTCAATTTAAGCTGATCATTATGGTGTTGATTATTCTCTATGTTTGAGGATTTATCTACATCTATCTGCAGAGATGGTAAGGTAATTTCTGGCAAATCTATTTTTGATGATTTATTTGAATCATCTTCATTATCCTCTTCAACTTTCCGTCTCATTTCCTCCAGTCTCTTTCGTCTTCTTTCATTCTCAATTCTTCTTTTTTCTGCTTCCTAAAATGAATTGTAAGCAGCAAGTGTGGGTTTAGTCTAGAATATATGAGCACATGAAACAACATATTTGACCTATATGTGTATAGGTTGCTGTGAGCAGTATAGGACCCATATTTTGTTTCATTATTTCTCTGCCAAATAAAAACTTTCCTAAACCTATTGCAACATTGACAAACCTGTTTCTCTTTTTCTTCCTCTTCTTTTCTTTTTCTCTCCTCTTCCTCATTTCGTCTTCTCTCTTCCTCTGCTAAAAGTCTCTGAACAAAAAAATTCAAACTACTCAGATTTGTATGCCTTTGACTACAGAGAATACATAGTGTCCACACAATCTGGCATCTAGCCAATTAGGTCCTTTAACTTATATGTGTCACCAACTGTTGCAAGAATATGCTACAATTTGATTCAAACTTTTTATGGAGATCTTATGGAGGCGTAGAATTTGCAATAGATTCAAAATGACAAACTGATGGCCATTTTAGTTCAAAAGACAGGACATAATGAGGTAGTTATGCTCTTTATTTTTTTTAGCTGATCTCATTTTTTTAATCAAAAAAATTTGATACATGTGTGCTTTAGTATAATATGCCAGACTGGTTTTAGATCAAATTCATGTATATTATTCACTTAATCTGCATAACAGTTTGACAAATTTTAGTTTGTTTGACAATTTTGTTGTTCTACAGAGCTATCCTGGGATAAATTGCGAGTATTTATATCAAAAAATATGCCCAAAAGTGATGTGTTGAGGGGACAAACATGCACTGATCCATTTATGCTAATATGTTATTTAGGTAAGTGCAAAGGGCAAATGAAACAGTATTTATTAATGTCATCTGTGTTTTCTCCATAACATATCTGATCAAACAAGTCATTGTCAATGACACGTCCCCGTTCCGTTCATATTTGAGTGACATATACATTCAAAGCAGATCATGACCGAAATGCACCTGCATATGTACAACACATTGTGCTAAATCTGAACAAAATCCATCCATGCATGACTGAGATCCGGTTCTGGAATTGTGAAAATACGTGATTTTGATGCATTTTCGGCCTTAAAATGGCCATCATTCCGCTATTGTTAAGCAGATCATGAAACAAATGCACATATCTATTTGTGACATGATGTACCATGTGTGTGTGAAGTTTGAACTTGATCAATCCAGACATGTCTTGGATACGGATCCAGAACTGAATTCTTTAACAAAATGGCCGCCAGTCGGCCATTTCGAACTTGATCCGAAAAAAAAAAAGACGTGCATCAAGGTCCTATTATGTTTAATGTATGTACCAAATTTGAACAAAATCCATCCATGCATAACTGAGATACGGGTCCGGAATGGTGAAAATGTGCGATTTCAATGCATTTTCGGCCTTAAAGCGGCCCCCATTTGGCTATCGTTAATGAGATCATGAAACAAATGCACATACATATTTGTGACATGATGTACCTTGTGTGTGTGAAGTTTGAACTTGATCAATCCAGACATGTCTCGGATACGGATCCAGAACTGAATTCTTTAAAACAAAATGGCCGCCAGTCGGCTATTTCGAACTTGATCCGAAAAAAAAAATGACGTGCATCAAGGTCCTATTATGTTTAATGTATGTACCAAATTTGAATGAAATCCGTCCATGCATAACTGAGATCTGGGTCCGGAATGGTGAAAATGTGCGATTTCAATGCATTTTCGGCCTTAAAGCGGCCCCCATTTGGCTATCGTTAATAAGATCATGAAACAAATGCACATACATATTTGTGACATGATGTACCTTGTGTGTGTGAAGTTTGAACTTGATCAATCCAGACATGTCTCAGAAACGGATCCAGAACTGAATTCTTTAAAACAAAATGGCCGCCAGTCGGCTATTTCGAACTTGATCCGAAAAAAAAAATGACGTGCATCAAGGTCCTATTATGTTTAATGTATGTACCACATTTGAATGAAATCCGTCCATGCATAACTGAAATCCGGGTCCGGAATCGTGAAAATGTGCGATTTCAATGCATTTTCGGCCTTAAAGTGGCCGCCATTTGGCTATCGTTAATGAGATCATGAAACAAATGCACATACATATTTGTGACATGATGTACCTTGTGTGTGTGAAGTTTGAACTCGATCAATCCAAGCATGTCTCAGATACGGATCCAGAACTGAATTCTTTAAAACAAAATGGCCGCCAGTCGGCCATTTCGAACCCGATCCAAAAAAAAAAATGACGTGCATCAAGGTCCTATTATGTTTAATGTATGTACCAAATTTGAACAAAATCCGTCCATGCATAACTGAGATCCGGGTCCGGAATGGTGAAAATGTGCGATTTTGATGCATTTTCGGCCTTAAAATGGCCGCTATTCAGCTATCGTTAATCGGATCATGAAACAAATGCATGTGCATATGTCCCATATAATGTGTGATGTATGAGTGAAGTTTGAACTTAATCGGTCCATGCATGTTCGAGATACAGGTGATCACGGACGCACGGACGCACGGACGCACGGACGCACACAGGGCAAAACATAAGTCCCCGTTTTCGGACTGCGTCCGAACGGGGACTAATGATGTGGAAATACACTTAATACTGATATGAGAGTGATTCAAGTTTACTTATTTCATAAATGATGAGGAAATACACTTAATACTGATATGAGAGTGATTCAAGTTTACTTATTTCATAAATTATGAGGAAATACACTTAATACTGATATGAGAGTGATTCAAGTTTACTTATTTCATAAATTAAAGAACTTCAGGACAAAGCTGTAAGGATTTTGTTTGACGGCAACAGTGACAGTTTTTTCAAACAACTATGAACTTTCATAATTTTACTGTGTAAATTCGTAAATTATAATTGTTAGTGTATGACTGTTGAACCGCTATTTTTCAAAACCGGTAATAATTTCATGCAGTTTAACCTCTGACATTTTAGTTCATTTTGAGTTCACGCGTATTGAGCTTTTTTGCAGCAGGGAAATCCTAATTCAAATGATTCCTCACTATCAATTTTTATTATTTCTGATTTATTTGTCACGTTACAAGTAATACATTTTTTTTTGTTATATTTCTAATGTTGCATATTGTTGATTCATTTCTGTTGCATGTTTTCATTTGCCATTCTATTCGTTTTTTTGCAGGGGATGTCCAGGCATACGCCACCCCTATTTTTTAACATGTTTAGGACCCTGAATATGTTTAGAACCCTGGACACAACTACAGTAATATCAGCTTTATAATTTCACAAAATGTTTAAAAAGGAGCAAAATCACTGCGTCATCAAATGTAATATCATTTAATTGGTCATACAAATGTTGATGTTATCTGTGATTTTTGTTATTCTATATTCAAAATGGATCAGTGCAGACAGCTTTATAACAAATATACCTGTCGTTCTTTTTCTTCTTCCTCTTTCCGCAGCCGTTCTTGTTCCTGAAAAGCAAGATAACATCCTTGTCACTGAGACAGAAAAGCAAACAATCAACACTACTGTTGCGTTTCTGTGCAACATTTTGAGATATACTTGCCAAACATTCATACCTTAAATACCAATATGCTATTAAAATATAATAACTACTATACATTCAAATATTTTGATTTCTTTGAAATTTAAATTAAACTGAAAAAAATTAGTTGATTTGAACCCACATCATGTGCTAAAAATAAGTGCAAATACAATATATTCACTCTCCAGGGCCCATGACACAGATACTAAATATTACCAATTCACTCTACAGGGCCCACGAAACGGATCTAGCCTTGTTGGTCATGGATTACCATTTTCAACAAGTCATGTCCCTGTTGTTTCAATAGTAACCAAAACGGAAAAAAGCCATTTTGAAATAAAACATGAAACAAATGATATGATGACCATTTTGAACTGATCTGAAAAAAGAAAATGATGTGTATCAAGATCCCAGAATGTCTAATGCACTATTTGCAACAAAGTTTAAAGGCCCAGGTATACTATAAATACGCTCCTAAACAATAGGGATTATTTCCTTGCTTGTCACGCTGTAGTAAACAGCTCCAGCCAAGCTCCGGTAAAAACGTGTGTTCTCGAACTTACAGGTCGATTATGTCGTGCCAAAGTGGATGCATGTGACTATAAATATCACAGCAGTGACTGTGTGTAATATTTATGACAATAAATTGTGTACGAGCTGAGATTTTGGCGGATAAAAGTAAAAAACATGAACCGGGGAAAGGGATGCACGACTAATCTTGAATAATTACTACTGTCAATCAAAGTCAAGTGATGTTGGACCGCTGAAACAGGATGCGTCATAGGCTATGCAAGTGATTAACAACACTCATTAGAATAGCCACACCTCCAATTCACACTTGCCCGGGGCAAGTGAATTGGGCCTTTAAACAAAAGCCATTAATTAATATGTGACAAAGATCTGGTTCCGGAATGGCAGAAATGCTTTGATGAATTAAAATGGCTACCATTTGAACAAGTTAAATTTGATGTTCAAACAAATCTACGAGCATATGTGCTACAAGATATATTTAAAAGTTTGAACACGATCAGCCAAGGTATGTCAGATATACAGTTCTGGAAACACATTCATCAAAAAAATCTGAAAACAAAATGTGCATCAAGGTCTCATAATTATGCAATGTATGTATGAAGTTTGAACAAAATCCATCCACACACTATCCAGATCTGGTTTTGAAATGACAGAAATGCTTTATATATTTTATGAATTTTAAGCACAAAAATGGCTGCCATTTGGCCATCTTTAATCAGATCATGAAAGGAATGGACGTGTATATGTATCCTGAGACATATGATGTGTGTGTGTGAAGTTTGAATGTGATTGGCAGAGGCATCTCCGTGATACAGGTCTGGACGGGCTGATAGACACACAATGTAGATCAGTTCTCTCTTTTCTGAATAGAGACTAAAAATTAGTATCTCAACCACATAGAAATGTATACTTTTCTACTTTGATACACAAGTGTCTTCAATACAACTAACTGTCATTGCCCAATCCACGGCCATTATTATCATGGTCAGACTATTTTATTTGAACACATATAGTGCGAACATATACCTGTCTATTTCGTTCATCTTCTTCTTGTTTTTTAATTTCTAGTAGTTTAATTCTTTGTTGAATCTCTTCATCTTCTAATCGCCTTCTTTCTTCAGCCTCTTTCTTTAATAGTTCAAGATGTTTCAATTCATCTTCAAGCTCATCTTTAGCTGTTGATTGCAACTGTGGTGGAGGTGGTCTAGGTGGTTTCAAAGTTTTTCTGTAAAAAATAAAATGGCAGATTCCATGATAACAGGAAAAAAACAATCCATGCAGGTTTATTGAAACACTTAAAAATTCCTCAGAAGGAATTAAAATGGTTACACTAACTGCTAAAACACATATATAAAACATACAAATTTTACAAGAATTACTGTCTAAAGCACAACAATGGTTTAAAAAATAAATCAACAGACTACAATTACAAATCAAAGAAAGCTTAGAAAGAACTCCCATGTGCTGAGAGTATTGGAGACACATTAAATATAATTTGAAATTACTTAGCTGAAAACTAATTATGCAAATCAGAAAATTAATATGACCAGATTTGAGTGTAAAACTAATGAGGTCTGCGCAATGTAACAGAAAATCTATGTCTCCAAGTTTAATTGAAATGTGATTAGAACCAAAAAACCAAAAAATTATGAATTATTATGCTTATTAGGGAATTAATATGAACAGATTTTTACCTCAAACTAATTAGGTTTGTACATTGTCCTAGAGCATCTTTGTACTAAGTTTCATTGAAATGGAATAATTAGTACCGTGAAAACTCCAAAATTTCGACCCCTCTAAAAATTCGAACGCCTATTTATTTGCCGGGTTTAGGTGTTTTATTTACCTCCAAATTTTCGACTCCACTAAAAATTGCCGACTCATTCTTATTCGAAAATTGCGACCAGTTTCAGTTTTCCCCCAAACGAAAAAAAAACGATGTGAGCGTTCAAACGGGACCTTCCTCGAAGGCATGAATCCGGGTTTCTGATTGACTGAGAGATTTTTATTTTATTGGTAACGAAAATATATTCTAAATAAACGAAGTTTCAAATAAAAACGAACACAAAAATCTCGGCATGCTGCGTTTCTGAATTGTTGATTATTACTGTACTCAGTAGTGATTATAATAATGTACACAAAATAAATTTGTTGAATGGTTATGAAATACAAATAAAAGTCAACTTAGTTTCATCGTAAGCGAATGATTCCGGTCTCGTATAAACGTTTGATGCTGTAGGATATCCGCCATGTTCTCTTAGGTCAAATAGGTCAAATCGCTAATTAACCAATCAAAAAGCTGGATGATGCCAACGTGTTCAAAGTACCATAGCTTATTTAAATAGATTGATGTTGTAGTACGATATTTTGGCTTGGATTTTGATGCGAAAACGGCATGATTTTTTTTAAATAAAAAAATTAGTTGTTTTTAAAAAATAAACTGGTCATCTGAAGAATAATTTAACATTGTTCACAGTGATAACAGCTCATTCTCGAAAGGAAGCTTACCCGCTCACGCTAGTCACGATAAAAATCATACACGTGTACTCTTGAATAGACAAACGTCAATGACTACGGTAAAACTTAGACTCTATTTTAGCCGGCAGGATTGATTGAAATGTCCGAAAAATGACGCCAAAATACACCTTAAAAGTCCCATTTTATTTTCTTAAATCCCATTTTATTTTTTAATCCAAGGGCGAATTTACGGCAGAATTTGGTCCCTCAAATAACGGACACGTGAGCTTTGATTCTAACCGGATAAATTGCACTGGGTCGGGGAGATAGTTTGCTAAACTTCCATGCATCTTTTGTCCAATGGGTACCTGTACTTCGAACATTCGCAAGTTTTTCTAGGTAGTGCGAGACAGCTTTGTCTTTTGACCTATTAGTTTTGTGCTGACCTCTTCTCCGCGTCTTGATGTTTTGTTTTGCTTGTCATAATACTCACTGATTGATGACTTTGTTTAGATTTTGAGTTACAACTCGGCCACGACCTTTGCTTTTACCGTGAAACATGAGGAAGTTTACGTCAATTGACGGACATTGCATTTTTTAAAAACTAATGAAGCACACTGTCTATCATCCCCATGTTTTCATTTGCTGATTTCTATTCTGAAAAATTCGACCGTCCGAAAATGCACCTTAATTTTGACTCTAAAAACACGTCACATATCTAACACCAATTATTTAAAACCGGTCGAAATTTTGGAGTTTTTACGGTACTTTAGATATCAGTGTGAAAGCTTAAAATTGGTTAATTATGCAAATTAGGTAATTAATATGTACAGATTTTAACCCACAATTATTCAGGTCTGTCTATTGTCCTACAGCATCCATGTACATTCATTGATATGTGATGTATAGTACCTGAGATATCAGTGTGAAAGTTGGTTAATTATGCAAATTAGGTGATTAATATGCACAAATATTTACCAGAAACTAATTGGGTCTGCATAATTCTAGATTCATTGAAATGTTATGATTAGTACTTTAGATATCAGTAGAAAAGCTGAAAATTAATTATGCAAATTAGGTAATTAATATGCACAATTATTTACCCTAAAACTAATCAGGTCTCTGCATAGTCCTAAAGGATCTATGTACCAAGTTTCATTGAAATGCGATGATTAGTACTTAAGATACCCGTGGAAAAGCTGAAAATTAACTAATTATGCAAATTAGGTGATTAATATGCACAAATATTTATCAAAAACAATCAATCTCTGCATAGTCCTTGAGTATGTAAGTACCAAGTTTCATTGAAATGTAATGCTAACTACTTATATCAAATGCTGAAAATTAATTAATTATGCAAATTAGGTAATTAATATGTACTGATATTACCATAAAAACTATCAGGTCTGTGCAGTGTCGTATGACATCTATGTACCAAGTTTCATTGAAATGTGATGATTAGTACTTGAGATATCAGTGGAAAAACCGAAAATTGACTAATCATTATGCAAATTAGGTAATTAGTATCCACGGATTATTACCAAAAACTAATCAAAACCTAGCATGAGTTCAGAGCATCTATGTACCAAGTTTCATCAAAATCCAATGAGTGGTTGTTTAGATATCAGTGGAACAGTCATGGAACCACTAAAAAATAGCTAATTATCATGCAAATTAGGTAATTAATATGCACGGATTTTTACCAAAAATTAATCAAATCTGCGCATATGTTCAGAGCATCTATGTACCAAGTTTCATCAAAATCCAATGAGTGGTTCTTTAGATATCAGTGGAACAGTCATAGAACAGCTAAAAATTAGCTAATTATCATGCAAATTAGGTAATTAACGAGCATGGATTTTTACCAAAACCTAATCAAATCTGCGCATTGGCCCAGAGCATCTATGCACCAAGTTTCATCAAAAACCGATGTATGGTTCTTGAGATAGCAGTGGAACAGTCGGACACACATACACACATACACACACACACACATACACACATACACACATACACACATACACACATACATACACACATACACACACACATACAGACACACTAACTGCAAAGACTCCCATTTTGTGCTTCGCACATGGGAGTCAAAAACTATTAATAAATGTTGATAATAATATTGGGGAAAAAAAATAGATGAAATAATAATAATAAAAAAAGCAATAAACAGTAAATCAATGAAAGATGGAAATGAGAAAAAAAAACGTATTAAAGGAGAAAAGTATTTATGTTAATTTACCAGAAGATGTTGCTGTCTAAGGTTCGTGTTATTTTTGATAAATTGGGCAACTGGTATTTGTACATTCAGATTTGTATCACCCATTAATTTAAAAAATTTGTTGTAGTCACTCATATTCGTGAAATTTATAATGTGCTTAGTAGTCTCTTCAAATAATGCTTTCCGCGATTTTTCGTAAAAGGGGCATTCAATCATGAAATGGTACTCATCTTCTACTTTGTTATTTGAACACAGTTCGCAGATTCTTTTTCCTATTTTGGTTTTTGGTTTGGTGTAACTCCCTGTTTCAATTTTTAGTTTATGATTGCTCAGACGGAACCTACTTAGACATTCACGTAGTTCGGCATTCTTTATTTTGATCACATAATTTTCTAAAGTAAATTCATTTTTGAAATTTGTGTACGTTCTCAGTTTATTTCTTCTGTTATTGTTATTTTGGTGAACATCAGTCCCTATGTTAATTTCCCTTTTCCAGTATAATTTATATATTTTTTCAACTTCCAAACCTAATTTTTTGGTTTCTCTCTCGTTCAGTCGAGTTGTTGTTTCGATAATTTGTGGTTGGTTTATTTGAGTTAACAGTGTAGTTATGGCACTGTACCATTTGCTGTTTAATTGTTTGTTCATAATTGCTGCCTCCCTTATCAATTCATTTGATGTATTCATTACTCTGTTGAAGTATTTAATTAATCGTTTTTTGATGAATATGTCAAGTGGGTATTTTCCCAGTTCTCCATAAATACCCAAGATAGATGTGTTCTTCCTGACTCCTAAAACAAAAGGACAAAAGTTTGGGTGAATTTCTTCCACACTTGATTTGTATGTGCTTTCGTGACCCCAGATGTCACTTCCATAAACTAGTATGGGTCTAATTAGTTTATCGAAAAGGGATAGAATTGTAAGTGGATTTAAATTTGCCTTATGTCCAAGTTTTGCTTTTAAACTAAACAAGCAGCCTCTCGGCTGAGATAGCTCCGCTGTTAGCAATGCACATTTCGATTAAGGAACAGAAGATATCATTAGAAAATGAACAATATGCATAGTATCAATGCAATGGGACTTGCTGTTTTCAACAAGAATTCAAAAATATCATTTTTGACCATAAATGATTGTGGTTTTTAACAAGAAGAAAATATCACTTTTTACCAAAAATGACAAAAATATTCACCAAAATTAAGAAATTTAAGATATCATAATGAAATGAACAAATCTGAGAGAGATCCACATGTAGTATCTATATTTGTAATATTAAAGCAATTGGACTTGTGGTTTTTAACAAGAAGTCGAAAGTATCACTTTTTACCAAAAATGACAAAAATATTCACCAAAATTAGAAAATTAAAGATATCATTATGAAATGAACAAATTCGAGAGTGGTCCACATGTAGTACCTATATATGTAATATCAAAGCAATTGGACTTGCGGTTTCTAACAAGAAGTTGAAAATATCACTTTTTACCAAAAATGACAAAAATATTCACCAAAATTAGAAAATTAAAGATATCATTACAAAATGAACAGATCTGAGAGAGGTCCACATGTAGTACCTATATATGTAATATCAAAGCAATTGGACTTGTCGTTTTTAACAATAAGTCGAAAATATCACTTTTTACCAAAAATGACAAAAATATTCACCAAAATTAGAAAATTAAAGATATCATTATGAAATGAACAAATTTGAGAGTGGTCCACATGTAGTACATATATGTAATATCAAAGCAATTGGACTTGCGGTTTCTAACAAGAAGTTGAAAATATCACTTTTTACCAAAAATGACAAAAATATTCACAAAAATTAGAGAATTGAAGATATGATCATGAAATGAACAAATCTGAGAGAGGTCTACCCAAGGTACATATACACCAAGTATCAAAGCATTCAGACTTGTAGTTTTCAAGAAGAAGTCGAAAATGTAAAACATTGACACGGACAACGGACACCAGACGACGACGGACAATCACTCATATGATAAGCTCCGCTCGACAAAGTCGACAGCGGAGCTAATAAAGCTTTTTGGCCTTTTAGTTTTAATGTTTTCATTGCCTCCTTAAATTTTTCGTTCGAACTTAATACAACCCCTAAATGGTTGTAGTGTCTAACCACATTAATTTCTTTACTTTCATAGAAGAAGATATTGTTGTCTAATAGACGATTATTTTTATTGAAAACCATTATTTTTGTTTTCTCTGTATGTATTAACAGTCAGCTTCCAATGTTTTGTGTAAGTGGAGAGATTATCTAAGCTCTTTTGTAATCCATGTTTTGTTTCTGAAAGGATGACAATGTCGTCCGCAAAGAGGAGGCATCCAACTTTACTGTTTCCCAGTGTGGGTGGATTACATGTTGCAGTATCAAAAATTCCTGGTAGGTCATTAATAAACAAATTGAAGAGAGTTGGACTTAAGTTACACCCTTGTTTAACCCCAGTATGTGATGTGAATTCAGTTGTTAATCCATCATTAACCTTGACTTTATAGTTTACTTTACTGTACATGTCTTTTATAATGTTATAAATATTGCCTGTTATGCCAGATTTTAATAATTTTAAAAACATTCCTTCATGCCACACACTATCAAATGCCTTCTTAAGGTCTACCAAACAAGCATATAGTCTTTTGGGGTTTTGTTTGTTCTTATTTCCTGTAAGATCTTTTAGATTTTTGTTATGATGTAGGTACTTATTAATTATTGTTTTTAAAATGAAGAGGTTGTCTGATATGCGACAATCTCTCCTAAATCCAAATTGCTTTTTAGAAATAATATTATTTTTTTCTAGATACATGTATGATGTTACTTGTAAATAATTTCCCCAGACAGCTTGATAGGGCTATGCCTCTATAGTTTGAAGGATTTGATTTTTTTCCTGATTTAAAAATTGGTACTATCAAACCCGAGCTCCATAATTTGGGGAATTTATTGCTATTACCGGTATAAATGATATTAAAAAGTTTTTGCAGGGCATTGATGAGGTGTGATTGGCCGTATTTTAGAAATTCATTTGAAATCTTATCTTCGACAGTTGCTTTGTTATATTTTAATAACTTTATTGCTTTTATGATTTCACTTTGCAGGATTGGTCCATTAATATCTGGATTATCATTCATGTCTCTCTCCAAGGCGTTTAGTTCAGAATTAATGTTATTGTTTAGAGTAGTAATGTCTTCCGTTGGTGGATTTAGCAATTTATTAAAGTAATTTAACCACTCATTTGGTGTTATTGAATTATGTATTTCATTACTGTTTCTATCATCATCTAAATCTCGTAATAATTTCCAGAATTTAGAGAAATCTCCCTTTAAACTCTCAAGTTCATTTAGTTGCAAAACTTTAAATTCATTTCTCTTTTTTTTCAGTGTTTTTTTATATTCCTTTTTAATACAGAAAAATCTGCTTCTAATATAAGGATCTCTTGGATATTTCTTCAGAAGAGATGAAATATTTCTAAACTCTTGGTCAAACCATAATTGCTTTTTCTTTTTGGGTTTAGTATTCTTTTTCCTTTTTGGTGTTATTTTTTTCAGGCTTTTGTCAGCTATGGATGAGACTAATGAAATATAATCAGAGACAGGCTTGGTCGGGTCTTCATGCAAACTATGACCAACTGAAGTTTGAATAAAATGTGATGTCCACTCATAGGATGCAGCAGGTATGTAAATGTGGCAATATCCAGTACGTGTAAGTGACTCTACAAGTTTGCAGGAAGTAGCATATTGATGATTGTGAGTTTGCAGGCAGCACAGAACTGATGATTCAAGTTTGACGTCTGGGTTTGACGCGATGCAAGATTGGGAGCATTTACAGTTTCATTCAAAGCCTGTGGTATTATGATGTCTATATGCTTGCTATACTAGTAGTCATGAAATGTGAGTTTATTATAAATATACCGGTTACATGTTCAGTATATGATTTTTGTATTACAAGTATTACATATTGGTTGCTTGAGAATAACTGAAAATCACCAATTGAAAATTGTTGTACTGGGCTGCTGTAGAGTGAAGTCGGGCAGTTCTGAAGTTGACTTGTTAGCATTACACCCATTAACAGAAATGTAAATTAATGGGCAAATATTAGTAATAAAAATTGTTATATTAAATATGCTACAATGATCCCATTGTATTACATACATTGTACATTTCTACATTGTAGACTATTTAAACTCTTAATTGTTGTGTATTTATGAGAAAAAAAAGATCATATTGATATCAGAATCAGTATCTACAGTTAGCGTGTATCAAAACTCTCAATCATCAGTCCTTTGTTGCCTGCCTATAGTCGCTAATACGCACTGAGCTTCACTCGCACGTACCAGATATTGCCACATTTACATATCTTGCAGTGCTCTTTACAATGCCAATGAGTTGAGATCAGTCGTTTTTGAGGGCATGACATTTTTTTGCTATCATCTGAAATTGCAATTCCTTTTTTTCCTTTAATAATACATGTACTGCTGTTCTATTTGTTGTTGACTTCAGTGACATAGCAATCACTGTTTTTTGTTGTTGACTTCAGTGACATAGCAATCACTGTTTTTTGTTGTTGATTTCAGTGAGACATGCAATGCTATACTGGTAATATGTGAATTGTCAATTTCATTGATATGCAATATTGCGTTTGAACATCTAATCCGACACATGGACTATCGCCACTATTTTGATTATGGCTCTGTCATTTGTACACTTATTGGAGGCATGAAAGGGGGTCTAAAAACTAACTCTGCGACATGATTGTGTGACTCGCCGAATGTCAATTATTGCACTCTCCAAATGGGTTGCAGTGTCACTCTGTGATGAGTACGATTCCCATTGGTTTATTGGTCGAAAAGCAATGGTTGATTGATGCCCATATTACTTCTTTATTTACAGCGCAAGGTACTATGGTAAACAAGTGTGTAAACACTACATGTATGTATCGGCAATATGCCACACTGTTCGGTGATCCACAAGCATTCCTGTGTTTGACTGAACTGACACAGTTGGGACTGCTTTTTAGATTTGTCAAATGAAAACGGTAACCAAGAGTCCGTCAAAGCTGTTTCAAATGATTTTTTTTCTTGCAAGGATAGAAACTAATAGATGGAAACATCAACTGCATCACTTATGGTGATCAATGATTTGAATGCTTTCCAGAATAACTGTATTTGGTGTTCATTTTGATGTAATGTGTCAAAATTTTTGGTTCTCAATTTCTTTACTCATCAGTTTCAGATCATGTACTATACAGTCACTCAGCCAATAGTCGAACATTAACTACAATCGCTATTAACAGAGCCGCAATAGCAGCAAAAACTGATAACTTGTCACCAATATCCAGTCAAGTAATAGCTCGATTCGAATGACAACAACTATTAGTGTGGGTTGAAAAAATCGGACCATGGCCCTCAGCCAGTACTCGAACATCTCATCCAATAATCGAACGTGTTTTAACGAAAGATTTTGAACAGAATAATGGACTGAAATAATGATCATAGTTAGAAAATAATTATGTTAAGACGTTTTAAACCCAAAAAATCAAAAAGGTCATTGTTTGACCTAATAAGTACCTCGTTCTCGACCAGTTTCCACATGTAAAAAATTCAAGTTGGTGGTGATCTTCTTTTTCTTCGGGTAAAATTTTAAATATACATTTTGCTTCAAATCTCAACGATTTTAATTTAAAATGAGAGACACATATATGCTGCTATTTGTGTGAAACTACTGGACGTGTTCAAATTTATCACACAACTTTAATTGCATTATGACAACTATAGTTTGTGCTGCAGTTTGGGCTAATTCAGAATTTTTTCTTGTAAATTTTATGATTAAAAGCATGATTCAGAATACAGGAAATAGATACATTGCATTTTTACATAATCAGGAAAAGTGATACAAGGACAGTGTGTCATTGAGAACATCCACTCATCTCAATTATGCAATGAACCTGTCAATTATATTGTTTATGGTGCGACAACACAAATATTATTCTGTTTGGCAGAGCTCCAGAAGGAGTACCTACACTTTATGCAAATTTTTTTAAATTATGCTAATTTATTCATGACGTAGCAGTTTCTGTGCTCATGAATATTCATTAATTTGTGGGTCAATACATTTTAAAAGGGGCGATATATTATTTTTGGGGGAAGAGTTAGAAAGGGGGATTAGCAATCCTTAGGGGGTCAATACAAAAGAAGGGACCCATTTCGAGAGCAGCCATGCTCCTCGTGTCTGTTGTTGCACATGACCTACAGCTGTCAACTGTGTTCGTTCTTCGACTGTGTTCGTTCTTCGACGACTTCGACTGGCTTCCATGTGGGGTAGTATTCTTGTGTTCTGTTTTCCTGACTTGAGTTTTTGAATCCGCTGTTTATGTTTTTAATGTCTTTCATGTCTTTTGTAGGAGTGTCCAATCCGTGATTCGAACTTGCGATCTTTGAGTTCCCAGCGCACTGTCTTGTCCACTGTACCACGAGTGTCTTCACACAGGATTTAGGATTTAAGTCCTATTCATAGGAGCACTGTCTTCACTAGCATTCAAAAATCTAACTAAACATACTGGATTCGAACCAGCGATCGCTCACATTGCTGACATAGTACAAATCAACTGAGCTATGTGGGTAGTCATGCAAATTAAATAATTTGTTGTCACATTTAGCTTTATTGCCAAATGGTGTTTGCGAGAAAAAGATGGGCAGGCAAGGGAATTGAACCCAGGTCCTCCTGATCACTATGTAGAGAACTGACCCACAAGACCACAATGGATTGACTGGATGTGTTTGCATTTGATAAGACTATATAGTGTGTATATATATAGAAATACAACATATTTCTATTATTGAGTTACAATTGTCCAAAAAATTGCCAATTTTGTGTTTTTACTTGTGTAAACTATATGCATGCCATAACCCGTTAGTGTACATCTTGCCAATTGGGTGTTTGCCATTTGCGTTGCCCATACCTGACCCAACCCTAACCCTAATGTCAAGACACGTTCCTGTTAATAATTCCGTTGCCCATACCTGACTCGACCCTAACCCTAATGCCAAGACACGTTCCTGTTTATAATTGCTCAATAATGATACTCTGTTGTGCACTGTCTGCGGGTAAGTTGCATTGATGTCAACTGATTAAACAAGTCGCGTTTAAGTAATTTCCACTATTAACAAGTGGTTAAATTGTGACAATAAATGTGTGGACAAATATTTGAGATTAATTTTGGTGTAGACAACTCTCGTTTAATTATTTTACACCATTACAAGTTGTTAAATTGAGAGAATAAATGTCTCAACAAATATTAAATACTTAGTTTGATGTAAACAACTCACGTTTGATTACCGGTAATTCCCACAATTACAGGTTGTTAAATTGAAAGAATAAATGTGCGGACAAATATTTTAGACTTATTTTTGTGTAGACATCTCTCGTTTGATTAATTCCCACAATTACATGTTGTTAAATTGAGAGAATAAATGTGCGGACAAATATTTTAGACTTATTTTGGTGTAGACAGCTCTCCTTTAATTATTTTACACCATTCCAAGTTGTTAAATTGAGAGAATAAGTGTGCGGACAAATATTTTAGACTTATTTTGGTGTAGACAGCTCTCGTTTGATTAATTCCCACAATTACAAGTTGTTAAATTGAGAGAATAAATGTGCGGACAAATATTTTAGACTTATTTTGGTGTAGACAGCTCTCGTTTAATTATTTTACACCATTACAAGTTGTTAAATTGAGAGAATAAATGTGCGGACAAATATTTTAGACTTATTTTGGTGTAGACAGCTCTCGTTTAATTATTTTACACCATTACAAGTTGTTAAATTGAGAGAATAAGTGTGCGGACAAATATTTTAGACTTATTTTGGTGTAGACAGCTCTCGTTTGATTAATTCCCACAATTACAAGTTGTTAAATTGAGAAAATAAATGTGCGGACAAATATTTTAGACTTATTTTGGTGTAGACAGCTCTCGTTTAATTATTTTACACCATTACAAGTTGTTAAATTGAGAGAATAAATGTGCGGACAAATATTTTAGACTTATTTTGGTGTAGACAGCTCTCGTTTAATTATTTTACACCATTACAAGTTGTTAAATTGAGAGAATAAATGTGCGGACAAATATTTTAGACTTATTTTGGTGTAGACAACTCTCGTTTAATTATTTTACACCATTACAAGTTGTTAAATTGAGAGAATAAATGTATGGACAAGTATTTGAAACTTATTTTGGTGTAGACAACTCTCATTTGATTAATTCCAACAATTACAAGTTCTTAAATTGACAGAATGAATGTATGGACAAATATTGACCATTATATTTGTGAGTAAATACCTGTTGTTTAATTAATTTCCACCTCTACAAGGTTGAGAGAATAAATGTGTCGACAAATATTTGATACTTATTTAGGTGTAAGAACTCGTGTTTGACCAACTTCCACCATTGCAAGTTGTTAAAATAATGAAATAAATATACTGGTATCATTGGATATTTGATTTAATTGTGAAACTTTCTAACAAAATGTTAACTGCTGGCTTCGAACCCTCAATCAACAATTCCGCAGACACAGTATAAATTCAACAACACGACAGAAGATATTCGTCTGTTGCCTGAATTGTTTTCGTAATATAGGGAACGCCATCGACACTTTAACAAAACTTACCTTGACTTGGGTCTTGTTTATCTCTTGTCACAATCTGGAAACTGTTGAACAAATTGCGCGTCGTCCAGTTTAAGACGTTAGTTATTTTATTATTTATTCATTCAGTTTTGTATGGTGGAGTTTTGTGAGGTTTATTATTTTTTTGCGACGTTCTTTGTTTACTTGTTTACGGTTTGAGAGAATTCAGTTTATTTGATTTACGTTTTTACGGTAGCTCTGAGCGGGACTTGAACCCACTGTCTTTTCAAGCTAATTTTGTTTTATTTTGATGGCACGCTTGTGTACCACGCCACGACGTTGGTCGTTAAGTGGTGTTCATTTTTCTAACTACTCCAGTGTTCCGATGAGTTGAACGGAAAAGCCAAAACGATTGCTGGTTTCTGATTGCTTCGGTTCTGGTGAGTGTGTATCTAGTGTGATTCGAACCCATGTCGTTTGTATTGGGCGTTTTTTTATTTCCCATGTTAGCTACGCCGTAATATGCAACCACTTCCCCGTTTTATTGTGATTTTGAGTGTTTAATGATGTCTTCCTCACCTGTCACGCCATGACTCAGTTTCAACCACATGGCCATTTTGCAACACAGTTCGTGACCCTCGGCGTCACCCGACTGACTATATGAGCGTTCTGTTCAACTGTTAAGCTAGGATTTATTACCGTTATTATCATTATATTGTCACGTGATTTGTTTTACCTTATGTGTAATGTCTTAAGTATCTTTATTGTAATTTGTATATACCAATTCGTATATACCGAGGAAACGACCCCGATTGAAGGTCATTTATTTTATGACGTCACCAATTCGTGTGTAGGTACTGCTTCTAGATCTGTGCCTTCTGTTTATATTAGTCATCATACTGGATGATTTTGATTACAACATGGTACATGATTATGATTACAATCACAAAACCAACACCAATTGATAAATCACTGTCATGCATTTAGTCCTTACTGACTTTCACACTGATAAGTAACTTGCAGCTTGATATAAAATAACAATATGTGAAAAGGTAGCGTAATAAATATCATAAAAGTATGGTGTGGTTCAATACAACGAACCTAAAGGATGGTGTCGTCAATCCTTTGAAGTTTTTGTTCAAGTTTACGACTGACCTTGCTGGGCTGCTCACGTCTTCGGTGGCATCATAGAACTCGTCAGAATCACTTTCAGATGACATTTTGATACATTTCAAGATTCTAGTTCACGAACAAGCAGGAATTTCAAATTTGGTGAGTGGGTGGTGGTTTCAGGGTTTGTTTACGCTGAGATACCAAATTCCGTATTTTCCCACAGTCGCCATATTGGATAACATGTCGCGAACTCTCGCGAATTGCGAGACTGCCTGAAGTGCTGAGTTCATTCAACTCGTGGCGCTCGTAAGATAGGTAAGATCGGGTAACGCTATGACGGAGGTAACACTCGGGGTAATACACGTGTTTTACCCAAATTGTTGCCTCCATGTTCATAGTAACAAAGGGTAAAATTAATTTCAATTATTTTGGCTCACTTTTTCACAAAAGAATTTGGAAACTGTAAATATAATTTAATTACATTTCTGCCTAAAATAAATTGTTTAGTTTTCATTTTTATAATGGCGACATTATATGTGTAAACAAAGGACATATGGGCGTTGTAAAATAACACAATATCAAAAAATTATCCCACCCCAATCTTTCGAAGAAACGCTGAATTGAAAAAAAAAGTTTACACACAGTATTGTTTATATTTTATGTTTTATGACTGTTTTACTCTGGCTCATTATAGTGACGGGAGATCAGGTCGGCGGGGATTCACTGCTCGAGAGATAACGCGAAATCGGCAGGTACAAACAAAACGGACCGTACTCGTTTCCGGGACGAAAAATAAACGATTTTTTAATTATGATTTAATTATTTTCACCTTTTTTGTTTTTTTGCGAATATGTAAAACTATCAAAAATGACCCTTTTCGCGAAATTCTGAACGCTCGACTTTGATCATCCAACCGCCTCCGCCCGGGAGGGAGGTCTCAATTATGCACTACTCAGTAAGTTTGTCTTTGTTTTGTGAAATTATTATGGAGACATTCTCAAGCATCCCACTTTTATGTAATTCCATGAAATTCATGGCGAATCAGTTAGTCTAGGTCGTACACCTAAGCGACTGTCCGGTTTATACTTGGCGTCACAAAAATACACCCCAAAAGATCTTTATAGACAAATCGGTAACTTAATACTCATTTGATGTAGATCAAATATTACAATCGCATAATGAATAAAAAATAATGCCCTTCTGGAAGAAGAATCCTGGAAGTGGTTAACTTCTACTTTTGTTTGTGTCCTGTTACAGTTGTCTGTCCCGACTTCAGTTTGTGTGTAAATTTCAATTTGCAAGTGCTGACATGTTTGCCTTGGGTCACAAAACACATATTCCATGTTTGGGACAACGTGTCAGGGGCTGTATGACAACGTTCTGATCATAATGGCGTTAGACGGACCAAGTTTAGTTAATTCTCGCGTAGAATTTAAAACTTGTGGGGGTTTATTCCTCCGTAATATGTGAGTTATATTAAAAACGCGTTCAACTCACGTGTATGTGAAAACCTCATCAGAATGGTCAACAACTGGTTAATTTGTCTTCACATTGAAGGATTTGTTTTTGTCTTTCTGTTTCAATCATCAAAAGTCTGATACAAATTTTCTATATGTTGTAAGTTTATTAGTTTCCCCACATTTTTCTAATAACCAGTTCGTACCTGCTTTCCTCTGTATTCAGCTCTTAAATAAAAAATCAAAACTTTATTGAATATTTAAAAAAATATTCCGCTGTACAGTTGTATAAAATTATATTTTTAATTTTATTGTTAATTTTCTTATACCATCTTTTTATTAAAACTTTCATTTGATACCATTTCCATATATTATATTGTTGTATGATGTATGTGTTCACACATATTCAATTCCAGTTTCAGTTTAAGACTGTCTTGAAATTGTTTGACAAACTAGTCGTTCTTTGTGTAAGCTATATGATGTGAAATCTAGGGAAGTAGAGATGACTGAGAATAAAGTAATGGTAGTATAAAGGTACGTAGGTGATTATTGGGTGTCAATAATAATGCTACAAAACTGGTAAAACTGTTCATAATTTGTTAGGCAAGCGGTTGAACGGCAATCATGAAAATAAGATTCAGTAAATGTGCCTTTAAACGTGAACAAAAAATAAGTACAAATACATACACATTTACACAAAACGTAACAATACAAATGTTACTTACAAATACAAAATATAACAGTATTAAAATAAAATTACATGTAAAAGTAAAATAAAAAAACAAGAGTTACAAGAAAACAAGACTAACTGTAACTTAACCTTCTGTAACTTTAACGTCTAAATTAAAAATGGAAAATATATTAGGAAAAAGTTGTTTATTATATTATTTCTATAGGGTTAGAATAAAAAATACAAATTTTCAACAACATTTATCAAATATAGTATTTATAAAAATCAAGGAAATGGTCTTGTAGTTTTGACAGTATATTGAACGACTTGTCGAATCCAGGTTCCGAATGTCAGCAGAATTTTCGAATTAGTTCCGGCGTAGTATAAATTATATATAACGAACGAATGCGGGAAACTCGGGGTCAGTGTCATGTGTTTGGTAGAGCCAAGTGAAAACTCTTTCAGGCGTATCTGTAGTATGATCAAGGTAGTCACCATTTCTCGGAAACAGTCAATAATAATGGTCGCAATAATAAAATTACATGTAAACCATCATAGCTTATACCGATCGATTACCCGAATTTGAAAGTAAAATTGAAACGAGAACATAATAACTTAATAACAGCTATGTATTAATTTGTTTGTATTAAACTTTGTTCGGCTATTTTCATTTCTATGATCCCATGCGTCAGGCATTTAGGAAATATCGAGTTACTGTTATTACCCAGAATGCTATGCAAATTCAAGATGGACGAACTGTCTGTAGAAGTATGCGGCAGCAATGGGGCATATTACAAGGTAAAATTACTAGAATTTTCAAAATATTCACTTTATTTTGATCTTATGTTGTAGATGTGATTTCGGACTATATGTGTGTGAAGTTTTGTTGAATTTACTTTTCTCTGAATGAAAGAAATGTCGCGTTTTCTCTGTACTGAATAAACAATGAGAGCATGTCATGACGCTTCTCAGAAAGTGCTGCTTGAGAACATTCCAGGTCATGACAACATTTAACGCCGATGTTATATACAAATAACTGTTATCTCTGTAGACACAATTTGGGAGAATAGTCAGTTAAATGTTTACACTGAATTCAAGATATTTTTGGTGGAATATTTGGCCGAGTTTCATCCAGTTTCCAACATGTACGTAACGTCGGGTTTGTTTTTGCCCGATCACTGCAAATGGCATGCCCATGACCGTCTGTCTGAGTTCATTTAGTCAATATTTAATTTCGTTCAAAAGCCTAAATATGTAAACATGTTTTTCATAACATTTAGAACTCTAATATTTTGGCCAAAATGTCTTCAAATATCAGTGATTTTTACGAACCCAGTACCTAAGTACAAGTTGTACGTGTTGTTGAACAACACAACAAAGTTGTAAATTTAAGTTGAACTTCACGTTCTGTCTTGTCGAGAAATGTATTAAACGATCTTTTATATTATCAGCTACTGGTGTTACATCATGTCAGCATAGTTTTCTGTCCAACTCCCTATTTACTCTGAGAGAGGGGTAGTTTATTATTGGAAGTACTTGTTTTGATCATCTGTTCCTCTCTTGGAATGTGCAACAACTTACATAACAATAACTTGAATAAGCAATATTTCAGTTGACCTTGTCCTGCTTGAATCAGCAGGTGTTACACTTATACAATTATATATATTACTGTATTACATTGTTTTTTACAGACACAGTATAAGGTCTAGAAACAATTATATATGCATGATTGTGAACAGTGAGTCATCACATTGTGTAGTAATAATATTACTCATTGGATATGATTGCAAAGCTTCTATTCGAAATAGCTCCTATTGCCTGTAGACATTTATTGCTTGAAGTAAACATTTTACATAACAAATTTACAAGCTCTGTGTTTTAGCTATCTAGATATTGTATTCTCTCTTTATTCTACTACCACTTATCCTACTCCCTTTGCATAATACATGTAGGTGAGTAAATTGTCTCAGACAGTATTTAGAAAATGATATAGCTAATGTACATGTATAAGATAAGAGTAAATAGCTCATTATCCCCAGTAAAGCCTTCTAAGGTAAAGTCATGAGATCAGTGTTGTATCTTCTAACTTTATACAGGCACTCCAAATCTTGGGTCATATTCATCTAATTATGTCAGTCATGATTTATCTGAATTTGGGACATTGTTTTTGAAACCTAGCCCAATCATATTTCACAGTAGTCTTAAGCTTGAAAAATGGATAACTGACAGCATATTGCAATAAATACTTCCAATGGAAACATTTGTAAATCACAATTTATTTTGACATAAAACAATTCCTATAAATAACTCTGTTGAGAAAATTATTTTTAGTGTGGTATCTTACGGTACATGTGATCTGATTTTCAAAGCTGGAAGACTATATGACCAGGATGTGATAATGTGAAATATGTAGTATTTGTTGTGCCAATTAGTGAAGGCCGAGTCATGATCTCTTGCTGTGTTTAATAATATCTCTGGGAGATGTGTGTGCTGTTGGTAGCTATTGTGAACTAAATACTCAAAGCTAATTATTACAACTAATATGTCTAATTTTATGTACTTCTTGTTTATATGTTAATCAGAAAATGTTCTTATTGGTTAGTCTTCTATTTTAAAATTTGACTAGCCAAATACTGGAAATGTGACTATGTAATACTTTAGATGACATCCATGTTGAATTGTATTACAGTAAGTTACTTTCCATGGTAGGGGTGGATGCCCTCTGTGATTTTGCATTTTAAGCCCACAATTTGGTTTCATACGTAAAGTCAGTAGTGACCAATCTGTCAAATGTGTTTTTATCAGTATTTTAGCCTTCAAAATGCAGGTCAGAATCGATTCAGTTCAAGGTTAATTTAAGATTATATGTTCCTGGATTATGGCAAAATTTTGAGTTTTTGCACTAGGTTCTATGTTTAAATTATTACTTCATATCACAAAAATGTTCTTTGTGACATAAGATAAGAAAGTTGTATATTAACATGGATCCTAATATTGTAAAAAAAAATTGACGTTTAGTGCATTTTTAGTGTGATGCTTTTCCAGTATATCTCTCCCATAATACATTGCACATGTGTGATGTAACTAACTCAGTAGTGCAACATTGGAATTCAACTTCCTTAAAATTATTACGGGGCCAGCCCTGAACAAGTAAAATTGGCATTCCTAAATTTAAATAGTAATTCACTCACCTTAACATATATCGGCAGCATATATTTTGAACAAGCGAGTTTGGAAGTCGCTACCAGACCCTGTGATATTAGAGAAAAATTGGTACAAATTTCATTTGTCATTTCTAATTATTTGCCATATTTTGGATGTAGAACTGAAAAAAATTGACAAAAAGCACTAAGGTCCTTTGTCAGAAATGTTTGAACAAAATTAGGAAATCTTAAAAAAATACCTGCAAATTGATGTCTGGTGAGCATCTGAATCACGGAGTATTTATATGGGATATATTTCATTGTGCATGTGTCTACAGTTATTTAGGAAAGTAGGGCAATTCTTATTAAAAATGGTAATTTTGGCTACCGGTATATGGACAAGATTTTCGGCATTAAAGTGAAACAAATTAAGTTACAAGCACCACGAGTTAGTTGAGTTTCATATTTGAAGCTTGCCCTAATAGCAATCACTTACCTCAACAAATATATATACAGACCATTTTATTAACAAATTTCAGACATTTTGGTCTTCAGCACAAAGGGCATCTACTCTGATGAGTTTTACATTGTATGATTCTGCATGGATGCCTGTTTTAAAAAATGTAACCTGACAATTCATAGGACAAGTACCACTGTCAGATTCAGTATATTTGATTTTTACTTTTTTCTCTTAAAGCTAGAAAATTTATAAAATTTTGACTGACTTTGATAATTTTCTGACCAATTTTCAGCCCTAAAATACCAAAAGTGAATTAAATGTTGTAATGAAGAATATCCATGTTTTGTAGCTGTTCCAGTAACTAGAATCCAATAAGATATATTTCTGTAGAATTTGGTGAATTTAGCATTCTTAAACCTAAATTGTTGGCTTACGATACAAAATGACAAAGTAGATCCATTTACCATATCATGGAAAGTACCTTATTGGGATACAGTTCCACATAGATGTCTAACAAAAAAATGCCAAATATTCACTGTTTGACTGGTCGACTAGTTGGCTCTTGAGTATATTTATATATTACTGGAATTTAAAGCAGTTCAGTATGATAGTCTTCTGATTGATTTGCTGTTATGATTGAAAAGTTAAGACCGGCTATGTGAGTGTGCTATTTTGGTAACCGGTACTGTTATGACTGTTTTACCTTATTTCCTTCCAAGCTAAAGTAGAATTGTGTTACTCTTCAGTGATTGAAATTTTACCAACGTTGACTTGTTTTGTAACCCATTGATGAAACTGTTTTTAGATAATATATTGTTTTTTCATTGGCATTATGTTCCAAATATGCATGTCAAAGTTCAAGTAAACATGCCATCCAAGTACAGCTGTTTTTAAGAGAGTTTTTAAAATTCTGTTGGGATTTGTAAAACAGTTGGTAATAATGTTTGTCATTGTTTTGATTCTTAATGCTCTGATATTCTTTATTCAACAGACTACATTAGTATAATTATAGGTATACTACATTTGTTTTAGTACCATGCAGAAAGAAATTTCATACATCCCAGCGTTAGCAATTACCATGCAGCCATTAAAACTGGAATAATTATGAATAATTAGGCTGGGAGGTTACAATTTCATTAGTAATTCATTTTTATAAAAGCCTCATATTGACAATGTATATATTTTTTGTCTGAGAATAGTTTTTTTGAGAATTGACTATTATAGGTAATTTTTATTATTTTGTTTTCATACTTTTATTGTTGTTTCAGCCTTTATATTTCCAACACATTGTTCTGCCCTTACAACTCACTTTTATCATGTGGTGGTCATTGCTACACAACTAACTATTTGTGTTTCAAGCCTTTTGTATTGATAGAACATATCAACGGTGAATCTTTTGTATCATATCATTGCAGGGTACCCAAAAGCAAATCTTGGAACGCAAATACCACTATATTCTTCTTGATACTGTAGGGAGTATGCTAAAATATATGAAACCAATTACCCATCTGCAGAAGTTTAGTAATTCAAGCTCTCAAAATAGGATATAGTGTGTACATAAATTTTGCTCGCAATGTATATAAAATTTAAATGACCTAAATTGCAGTGCTAATGAGATAAAAAAAGGCAGTTATAAAATATTCAGGAAAGCATAGGTCAAAGCGATGTTCCATCATTTGGAGATGTGATACTTACATTAGTGTACTATTATACCCTTCTGTGTTACAATATAAACGCAGCTAGCATCCATGACAGACCATGTGTAACTTGATCCATGTATATCTCAAAATATAACCATATGTGTTAATTTCATTCTCTTTCCATTATTAGTTCATGTATTTGAACAACCTCAACTACAAGTTTACCTTTAGGCCGTAAAAATAGGTTTTGTTTTCCCTTCATCTCGTGCATCAGTTTGAAACCTGCATCTCCCTCATTTTTGTTTGCAATTTTGCGTACAGGTAAATTATTCCACATACAGTAGAATAGGAAAATAATATCTTATATCTTGTTGTTGTGGTCTTGATACAAAATAAAATTGAAACCGTTCCACAATGTCATAATTAAATTTTCCCTAAGATGAGAAGCAAAATAATTTTTTTTTGACCTTGGAGATAAGTTAATAAAAAAAAAGAATACTGTCGATTTGTTTTACTGAATTATTAGTTTTCAAGATTCGCAACGTGAACTGGCATGTTTATTTATTGTGTCACTTACAAAGTTATTCTACTCTGATATTATATTCATTCAAGACAACCGTACATATCTTGTTTTGTTTTTTAAGTATTGTTAGTCCATGTTATGTGAATGCAGTACTAGTAATTGCTATTTTCACTTGCTTAGGCATTCGTTAAGAACATTCATGATGAAGAGGTTACAGTAGCATTTGAAAATGAGTGAGTACATATATTTACTATACACACTTCTCATTTATATTGTAACAAGATGATTGCTGAATATTTTTGTTTAACTGCATTAAGTTTTTTATTATTTCAACGAGTGATTTTGTATTCAAATATTTCTTTGAAATAGTAATCTTGGAATTTTAGTCGGTATTCATAAGGAATTGCTGTTTGGAATACAAAACTTGCTAGACTGCTATTAATTCCACAATGCTATACAACATTGGATAAAACTTTTATTGAGTGAACTGAACACATTAAATACACATGTGTTCATTCAGTATACCCAAATTACAAAATTTAATGATGAATTTTGTGGTTTAGTGTCAAGTAGTGTTGAATTATATTGAATGTTACCTTTATATATAAACTGTGTTTTATTGATTTTAATCAAATAGCTGGACTCCAGAACGACGTGTTCCTTTTAGTGATGTGCGTCTTCCACCAGTCAGTATAGAAAATAATGAACTTAAAGCCGGTGATGAAGTTGAGGTGAGAAGTCTGGCATTGTCTTTTTTGGATATATGAACTAAGGAATTAAATGACCACATAGTTGAGCAACATACAATACAGTAATTTGGAGGTGGTTATATTCCTACCAAATATCATATGTATTTTAAATTGTATTTCTGACATAAATCTAGTAAACAAAAGTTGGTCGTTACAGGCAAAGGTGTGATGGCAGCTGTTTTACTATTTCAGTATTATCGGTATACAGATGCACTTAAGTGGAAGACTGAACTTTGCATAATGTGTTTTGAGGTTAAAAGGTCATCAAGCTAGAAGTAAAAGCTGTTGACAAAGATGTTTCTGATAGTTTGTGTGTACGTGAATGGATAACTTAGTTCTGCTTTACATTTTTATCTACCAGTTTATTTATTTGTCTGGTGGGTATTGTGGAATGCTGTAAACTGTTTTTATTTCATGTAGCTGGAAAATTTTATAGCAGTGAACATTTACTGGAGTGATATTAAGTCTTTAGTGGCTTTCATTTGTCTCTGTGAATGTTCTTAAACCAGCAAACCATGAAAATTGAAAGCAATTCTGCAGATTCTAGATAATTATTACCAACATGACAACAAAGCCAAAATGTGGTTTATGTTGATTTAATTTTTTTTGCAAATGAATCTGTTGGAATTAATGTTATATTTACTGTGTTTTGTTGAAGGTTTATTCACGTTCTAGTGAAGATGAGCCATGTGGTTGGTGGTTAGCCAAAATTAGTATGGTCAAGGGGGAGGTAAGTTTTAAAAGTTTGAATTTATTCAAATGAATTGTATTAATAACATTTATAGTGTAAATAATTGTATTTTGATACTAATATGTAATATTTTCTCATAGTTTTTTGTGATAGAATATGTTGGCTGGGATGCAACATTCAATGAAATAGTGCAAGGTGACAGGCTACGACCCAAAAATATCAAGTAAGACCAAATATTATTTCAACAAATTTGTATATGCAATCAACTTTAAATTATGTAGTGTGACTATAAATTAAGTTTTCATGATTCTCAAATATGTTTTTTTTCTTATTCATTGTCTTAGCCCATCAATTAATAAAAATACCTTCTTCAAGTGTTGTATAGATGTGCCTCAAGATCTTAAAGAATAGTAAGTACAGCATATTATTATACCAGTAATTCATTTCTCATATAATTAAAGTATCATATTTGCTCTATTGGCAGTGTACATAACCAAACTCTATCATTAAATAAAATACAACTCATTTAGGCAATAGACACACTGTTAGAACAAATATGGTAAATTTAAATAGCCTTTGTAATATGATTGATGAACCTTTCAGTCTGTTCCTGAAATCATTGTATTGAATTACATTCCAGACCATGTTTTTAATAATGAAGTCTTGTTCTTATGAAATGTCAAGAGGTCATTAGTATTATTATTTTATTCTATAATATCTCAAATTGGATTAATAAATAAAGAGGATAGGATATTGGAAGGAACTCCTCTTCAATGAAAATATTTATAATGTGTTTAGTGGAGCACAAATTCAGAACAACTCTTTATATACGTCTTACAAATATAAATGAAAGGCAAATAAAAAGTAATTCTATATTATATTATGAGGATGTCTCCACATGTACATTTTTTAACATAAATAACATAACTATAGGGATTCCACATTTCATTCTGTGCAGTCTTTTGATTTATATTTATTCCACTTGGGTAACAACAATGTATGTTACAGTTATTCAATTAACGCAATATTCCTGAGGACATATATTTGTATGTTATTGTGTCTATGGTGGTCAATTGTGTTTTAGTTTGTAATATTTATATTTTTCTGACAGTGATTGATATTAAGACATGTTTTTCAAATGCTGATATCAACTTTTAATCAACCTGTAATGTTTATCATGTACTGAAACATCTCACAAGGGAGTACAAATGAATGATTTTTTTCCATCTGTTGAATATTAATATAATATATTGTCCCTATCAACAAGATGGCATACTTGCAATCCACCTTACCTTTCCAACCACGTATTTGAACCACTGCTACACTTTAAATAAAGGGTCTTATTTATCAATGAGACCAGAATGCCTTCTAGTGTTCAAGTATTGTGGTTAAGGGGTCGTCTACACCAGTACCTTTTCAATTTAATTTTAATGACCAAATAATCAATAATTCTGACAGTATTTCCATCATTTCGCTTGTCTAAGACATCTTCATATTTCTGACACCTTGTTATTATAAAAACTTTCTTCAATGTTTTATAAATTTAGATTGGTATTTAGTCAGATATTTTGGCACTGGCAAAATGACTGAAATTGTATCAGCTTATATATTATATTTTATTAGTCCTCATTTGAATAAAGTTTGAAACAGATACTTGTAATTCGGTCACCGTGTATCTGTCAAAAATGTATGAGGATCCCGACAAAATGCAATAAACCTCATGATCAAGAACATAATCACACTTGCAGAGATATCACCAGCCCAATGGGAGGGGGGGTTGCTGGTAACTTATGAATATTAATGAGCTAATGAATATTAATGAGCTTGATCATAGTTCAAATGCCATCTTCTAAAATGTTTATATTTACAGTAATGAACAAATAATAATACGGTTACGGTGTGACTTAACTTACTGCGCGATGCTATATACCTGTTATACCATGATGCCAACAAGAAACTTATCATCTACAAATAATATTTCAAAAAGGGCAATAAAGTGACAAACAAAAATGCCATTTAAAATTTTGTTCACAATTGCCAAAAAGTTGAACAGAAATTATAAGGGCAGAAAACAAGTTCACCATCCTTTGAGTGGAATAAATATGCACAGTCGTAACACATCAATGTGACATGTATAGAATTAGGGAAAGACTTGCAACGACTGAAAAAATACCCAAATGGTTTTTGTAATTAGTAACATGACTGTTGGATGGAATTACACCACGTGACAACATGAACATTATTTTGCAGTTGAATATAAACAAGGGCTGGTGATGTTTCTAACTGCTTTTAGCTACAACTTAGCAGTAGCAAGAATATAGTGCACTTGCTGTAAAATATATTTCAATAAAGTAACTTTTTAGTATACCTTACAAACTTATGCATATTGATAAACAGACTCGCCTCGCCTCGTGTATTCATAATTTTTATTTTTAGTAGGTAACGCATTCTCAACACTGAGATAAAAAAGGAAGCTATCTGTGGAGGCTTTCCAATGGTGATGTGCTAATTTCTCATCATGAAAACATTGTTAGAAGTGGGGTCATTGCATAACATCATGCACACTTACAATACTACATACATGTATTTTCTTGAGTTTGGTTATAAAATTTGCACAAATATAAGAAATAATATAAAATTTCTGACTATTCATTCTTTTACAGCTCAAATGACTAGTATTTTGGCATATTCCATTGGATTGCATAACAAATATAAGGATTTACATTTAGTATATACAATATGCATGTAGCAATACATGTCTATGATGATTCAGACTACAGTAAGACTACAGACTTTCTGCCATCTTGCTTTTTGCCCATATTACTTTATCATAGCTATGAAGAACAATGACTTGTTAGCTCCGCTGTCGACTTTGTCGAGCAGAGCTTATCATATGAGTGATTGGCCGTCGTCGTCCGTGTCAATGTTTTACTTTTTTGACTTCTCCTTGCAAACTATAAGCCTGAATGCTTTGATACTTGGTGTATATGTACAGTACAGTTCTCGCGGAAGCTTTGGCTTCACTTCAGCGTCAGCTTCGCTTCAGCATCGCATCATTATGGCATTGTTATGGCTTCAGCATCGCTTCAATGTCGCGACATTAAAAAGTTAGGCGATTATCGCTTCACTTCATTGTGGCCTCATTATGGCGACAATGTGGCATCAGCATCGCTTCATCAAACAAAGAAGTACTGTACTCATTTCCCCCAAACCTCTTGACCGCTTCCGCTTTTGACCGGTCAATTTCCGTTTTATTTTCGACCGTGCAACAATTCGGACTACTAAAAATTTTCTGGTTTTCATAGATCACGGTTACTAGTTTAGTAACCGTGCATAGATGTTGAACAACCGTCAAAAGTTCAAATACTTTTAACTATCTATAATTATATGCACGCAATCTGACCCTTTGACCACAGTCACTTGGGGGCTGAAAATCAATAAATACTAATTTTCAAAAAAAAATCATCCGCTATATGTATATAAATAAGTTGTGAAACACGGCACCTAGTAAATCGACACCCTGTCGGTTTCAAATGTCGTTTCAAATGTCGATTTCTTACCTTGACGTCCCGACATCCGTCATTCAACACAATCAGCATTTATTTATCGCAATTCATGGGGATCATATCCCGTAATTTGTGGGCTGTAAAACCAAATAATTAAACAAGTACTATTTATTGTATTTTTGTTTTACCTCGCGAAACTACAACAGAGCGTAGAGTTGTCGCGGTTAAATAGTCGCCTTGAAATCGATGGAACTTCAACTACTAGTATCCATTTCTCACCTTGAAATAAAAAAATCGAAGAGCATCGGGGGATATATTATTAAGCAGTCTTACGAATCGCTAGCTTTATTTTATTCGAATTTATAAAATTCACGAGTTTTCGACATTTGTTGGCAACTTCCGCGCTAAAATGGTTGAAAATGTGGGTGTGGTTTTCTCGCAAAGTCCTGTTGATAATACGGACTAATATGGTTCTGTGACCCAGGTCGTGCTCCGATCAGGTGACTCTCAGCCAATCAATGATGTTGTAACAAAACATATTTAACGCAAATTGAAGGGTCGTCGTACCATCCAATCTCCATCGTCTATTCACAAAGTTTTTTTTTGTGCTGTGACAGGCTTCGCAATTATTCACTGGAAAACATCGATATATTTTGACAAACGGATGGGATTTTACCTCAGTTCAAAAAAAGAAAAAAAAAACAGGGCTGAGATACAAATCAGTTTTGCAAGTTGGGAAATAAGGTAAACCAGACTGGGGTCGATGATTTTCAGTATCGAAGGACTTCCGTGTGAATCATGACTTTCAAATTGTTCATCGGCTGGTGACCAAATATTTACGGCCACACTAAATGGACACGTTTTTTTTCTGAAGCCCAATAAATTATTTCTGCATGTCAAGTGCTATTCGATTTTTTACAGGGCATGGCTCGTTTTCATTTGAAAATATGTTTGTGAGAATACTTTTAAAGTACGTATAGATCGAGCTCAGATCACTGATCGTGACTTAATTTTGAGAATTGGTTGTCAAATTTTACCAAACGCACGCCACCACAACCATCCAATCATATGTTGGAAATGTACACACTTGTTTTGGAACTTTGTATCAAGATGACTGGTGACGACATCGACGCACCCGGCGGCGTACGTGTGTGTTGCATGTTTTAGTAGTCCGGGCATGGGGTCGGACTCAGCTAAAACGAAACGAAACACAGAAAAATACCACCGAAATGAGGAATCTGAATCTGCTCTTCTAGCAGCAAATAAAATAAGCGAAAAAAGGTAAATTTTATAACAAGAACAGTTTCACTTCGTATACAGCAAATTGTGTTGTATCAGAACGACGATTGCATCGTGTGATTTGAATTTATCAAGATTTTCCTTCCAGTCAATATGAAACTCGTCACCTTGCCGATTGTAATGTACTTCGCAAAGTTTTTGGTGCCCAATACTCGCAACACTAAAATAATTAAACAAGATATCTTTTTAAAATGTCATTTTACTCTTGATCATATTATTTTATTCGCCTTGAATTTCAAATCGATTACATATCGAACTTCTGTACATGTTTTTGTCTACTGCCCTTCTGCGTGCAAATAATGAGGTCATACTCATGTCACAATAAGTTGAAGCTGATGCCATGTTGATGCCATGAGACTGCGGAGCTGAGGCCACGATGATGCCACAAAATAGCGAGGCAAACACAGCTTCAATTTTCAATGACGCGAAGCTGATGTCACAATGATGCGATGCTGAGGCGACAATGAAGCCATGCGTAGGCGACAATGATGCCACAAAAGCCAAAGCTTCCGCGAGAACTGTACTGTACCTTGGGTAGACCTCTCTCAGATTTGATCATTTTGTAATGATATCTTTAATTCTCTAATTTTGGTGAATATTTTTGTCATTTTGGGTAAAAAGTGATATTTTCGACTTGTTAAAAACCACAAGTCTGATTGCTTTGATATTACATATATAGGTATTACATGTGTACCTCTCTCAGATGTGTTCATTTTGTGATGATATCTTTATTTCTCTAATTTTAGTGAATATTTTTGTAATTTTTGGTAAAAAGTGATATTTTCGACTTCTTGTTAAAAACCACAAGTCTGATTGCTTTTATATTACATATTTAGGTACTACATGTGGATCTCTTTCAGATTTGTTACTTTTGTGGTGATATTTTCAAGTATCTAATTTTGATGATTATTTTTGTCATTTTTGGTGAAAAGTGATATTTTTGAATTCTTGTTGAAAACAGCAAGTCTACATATTGTTCATTTTCTAATGATATCTTCTGTTCTTTAATTGAAATGTTCATTGCTAACAGCAGAGCTATCTCAGCCGACAGGCTACTTGTTTCAGTACCTCTAGTTACATGTATAGTGTCAAACCTTTAACAAATATGTAGTAATAGAAATGATAGTTTTTTGTGAGTGACCATTATTAACAACCTTGTTTCTTTGATAGCTGTAGGATTGAGACAAACCATCGTGAATTCAAGAAAGCTTGTGGCGTATCATCTGTACTCCATAATGCAGATCTAGATGCTTTAGTAATCTTGGTAAGTTTCTTCATCTCTATATAATGATCAAAGTAGGCACATTTTGCTATTGAGAGAACAAACATGAAGTCTTGTAGTCAGGGTCCTGAGCTTCCACATGGAAAAACATAAATTTGTACTTTAGAAGTCTTGTGTTCGGTTACAATCTACATAAAAGAATGTAAAATGTGTTTCATGTAGCTTTTCTGAACTGGGGTACTAGTAGTCAACCAGAAATGGAAAATATAGATGTATTTTATTATCAGTGTCATCATAGTAATGTATAGTGTTGGTGAAAAGGTTGAGTACAGAAATGCTTATCACTGATCTGTTCTCTACATAAACAAGAAATCAAATAACCCTTATCCTGCCAGCCCCATATATTGATAAGGGTTAAAGTAATGCACCTTTCTAAGTTGTTCCGTTTGGTGACAAGATACTTTGTGACATGAAAGCAAGATTATTTGCTGTTTATTTATATAAATTTATTTCGTATTTCAGTCAACTTCGTCTTCAGCCGTCCACAAAGCCTTGCTTTTGAGTGATATGCATTTTCGAAGCCTTCGCACAAAATTAATGCTGAAGACCAGGACAGAGGAAGCTGCTCAACAGCTTGAGGTATGTTTTCACTTTCATTCAAGTATGTTTGTCGCTAGACCCATACTCATACCCATAGCTGATGCCATTAAACCTCTGTGCAACTGGTATATGGTGTCTGGTATAAGCATATTGCAATTTGTTTTTCTAACATGGCTGGGCTATTTCTGTCAACATGAACATCGTCATTTGTAATGAAACTGCTGGTATTTTATTCTATTATATGATTTGTAACAAAAGTTGCGTCCACAGTGATACTAAAAATAACAGTATCAGTGGTGAGATCAATGAATGGTGAAATTATTGTGATCAACAAAAGTCATCAGGGATACACTTTATTTTGATTGCAGCCATTGGAAGTCAGTTATAGTGTGTCTCTTTGTGACCTCAAAACCCTGTGTAGGTCACTTGTCATTGTGTAATTTAGATATTTATACAATTGGTATACGGTGGGCAGAGCTTGAACTTCAGAGTTGAAAGGACACCCATTTTCAAAACACAAATTGGCATATAAAAATAATAAAGAGAATGTGGAAAAGCACCAAGGCAAGCTCATTTGTCATCCCATGTTTTTGATGCCTCCTTAAAGTTAAGCCCGAGTGTCCAGAATTCTAGTTTAAGAAAGTTGTAATTGTTTATCAAATTTATAATGAAAAGTTTCACTTTGTTTCAGCCATTCATCGCTTGTTAAAACATATTTAATAAAAGTCACTCATATACATAGTTATTACCACAGGTAACAAAGCAGCAAACAGAAGGGTGTGTTGAGGAATTTTCAGTTCGAGAAGACTTAATGGGACTTTCCATTGGATCACATGGTGCCAATATACAAGCTGCAAGAAAAATAGAAGGAGTAAAAAGAATTGATTTAGATGAAAATAATTGTACATTTAGAATTTATGGAGATGTAAGTTACTTTTTGAGTTTTCAAACATTGCATGTTGCCAGTACATATATGCTTTCAACAGATTGCTTATGTTGTACCATCAATTAAACATTAATTTCAAGGAAATAGCAGATGAAATTTCTGAGGTGATACTATTGCTAGAATGCCTGGTCCTAAATCCTTTGGTCTAAACTCATTCATATACCAAGCACTAGTAATTGGGAATAAAATGAGCAATGATTTGAAGCTTGTTGATAATTTTAAACACTAAAACATAATTACAAGGTTTTCATGTATCTGGGAATCCTTCTTTGGTATGTAACAGTTACTTTATTAGTCTCCATTCAGACGCAGTCCGAAAACAGGGACTTGTGGATTGACCCCTGTGCATGTATCTTAGTCATGCCTGGACTGGATTACATTCAAATTTCACATATACATCATATTATACATATGCACATCATTTCCTGGCTATTTACAGATGGATTTTGTTCAAACTTGGTACATCATTTTGTTTTGCAAATAAGATTCAAAATGGCAGACTGGCGGTCATTTTGTTTCAATGAATGTGGTTCTAGTGCCATATCTCTGACATGCTGTGACTAATTATGTTTAAATTTTAAATATTCATTATACATCATCTCATAGATATACAGTATATATGTATTGGTTTGACATTTCAATTCAAAATGCCATTTTGAGTTAATTGATGCTGTTTCAGAGCAATATCTCTCAATATGGACAAGTACTTGTACTATATTACTATAAACAAAACTATAACTTAGATTTGTAAACTAACAGGGATTGTGTCATGCATGGCTTGTTATACCTAATTCAGTTAGTATGTTTACGATGTTAATTTCTAGTTTGTTTCTGGTGTTAACAATGGTATGTTACTTTTCTGATTCATAGTGGCTGCTAGGGTCAAACTAACAAATAATCTAGCATGCACATATCACAAATAACAATTTTAATACTTTATTCTCCTCTCAACAGGAACCTGATGCTGTTCGTAAAGCAAGAAATATGTTAGAGTTTGGTGAAGATTTAGTGACAGTACCAAGAAATTTAGTTGGTAAGCATTACAAGCATTAACTTTGATGTAATCAAATTTTATTTTTAGAAGTTTAAAATATACTTTAATTCTGGGTTGATGAACATTACACTGATAAAATTTGTAAACCTGATTGCTATAACTGTTTAAAAAAACACAAGCCAGGATGCTGTAATACCTTGCCGTTTTCTCATTGTAGTTTTTACTCAAATTTGTTTTTGTAATCCTTTCGAATATTCTCATGTTCTGTCAGAATTATTAATTGTGTATTCATTTAGTTAGTATTGCTTGAAATTAGGATTTAGCATGGATCTTAGCAGTAGAGCTATACCAGGTGACATGTAAAATAAAGTACCGGTATATACACAAGTATTTCTGTGTAAACAATGATTAAGTACTCTTATTGTCTCCTTAGGTAAAGTTATTGGCAAGAATGGTAGAGTAATACAAGAAATAGTTGATAAGTCAGGAGTGGTTCGAGTAAAGATTGAAGGAGATAATGAACGAGATGAGAAAGCTAAAGAAGAAGGTCTTGTACCATTTCTGTTTGTTGGTACTAAAGAAAATATTGGAAATGCTACAACACTGCTGGAGTATCACCTTGTACATCTCAAGGTATGTATGTTTGGTTTTTTTGGTCACTGTTAAGTTCATTGCCCTAATGGCATCATCCATTGTATATGATAGTATTGTGTTATGTAATTAGTGAAACACCTGATATTTATAAATTTGTTTTCAACTTTTGTGTCAATATCATGAAAGTTGAACCATAAATGCTGTTGAATGCCACCTTCTATAGCAAGTTTGTTTATTCAACTGCAGGAAGTTGAGCAGCTTCGAATAGAGAAACTGCAAATTGATGAACAGCTTCGACATCTTGGAGCAGGTTTTGTTCCTGGTCCTTACTTCCCACCACCAAGAGAGCGAAGAGGAGAAAAAGGCTACGCTTCTGATGCAACTGATGATTATAACAGAGGACGGGGTAGAGGTGGAAGAGGAAGACGATGGGGAAATGACAGGAGGATAAGTGGTATGTTATTTCAATTACTGTGGCTGAAAATACCGCTGTGTTGTAAGCAATGCTGCTTCCAAATTTGGTAATGATAATGATCTTCCAAAAGCAATGTCACTTGCAACACAGCTATATTTTCAGCCAATTAGCTATTTGCGTGGCCACAATAATATAAGTTTCAGAAAGTTTCAGATCATAAAAATGTACCATAATGAACAATACAATGAACCATGTTTTTTAGCTCCGCTGTCGATTACTCAAGCGGAGCTCATCATATGAGTGATTGTTCGTCGTTCATGTCAACTTTTTAGCTCCGCTGACGACTCTTTTGACTTCTTCTTGAAAACTACAAGCCTGAATGCTTTGATACTTGGTGTATATGTACCTTGGGTAGACCTCTCTTAGATTTGTTCATTTCATGATGATATCTTCAATTCTCTAATTCGCAAGACCAATTGCTTTGATATTACATATATATGTATTACGTGTGGACCTCTCTCAGATTTGTTCATTTTGTGAGGATATGTATGATTCTCTAATATTGATTAGTATTTGTGTCACTTTTGGTAAAAAGTGATATTTTCAATTGTCCAATTGCTTTAATACTATACATATTGTTCATTTTCTAATGATATCTTCAGTTCTTTAATTGAAATGTGCATTGCTAACAATTAAGCTATATACAGGCTGCTTGTATACCTGTAAAATGAATTCATCTCAATATCTTATTTAGTAATGTTTGATTAGTTGTCATTAGGATAGATTTTAATATATTGTCATTACTGTGTTTACAGGTGATAGCCAAGATAGAGATATTTATTCTGACAATGAGGCTGTAAGGAGGAGAAATTGGTCAGATCAAGTAGATGACCATGGTCGTGATACATCATTTCGTGGAGGTAGAGGAGGTTACGGTATGGCTCGTGGGCGAGGTAGGGGACGTGGTCGCGGTGGTGGATTTTCATTCAGAGCTGATTGTGAGTATACTGTATACGCTTCTACTCGCATAACTTTGTAAATAATCAATTTGTGTACAATCATTTTATTTATTGAAAATATAAAAAAAAAACTGAAATTAACATGCTGTTTTCAGCAATAATAAACCTGTATAAACTTCAATCTCCCATTGTTCACTTTTTTTCAAATTCTTTGATCATCTTATAAGTGCTTGTAAGACTTCACTTGATTAATATATTAAAATATCGATTTCTATCATCTGTCAGTTGGAAATTGCTGTAGAATACTTTATTTTAGCTGGAATTAATTTTCGCTGAAAACACTTTTTAAGTGTTTTGTATATGGAATTTATTTTCACTGATGTTTGAAAAATATATATTCGCTGGATATTATTTTCACTGAATCATCCCTTTAGCGAAAATTAAGTATTCCAGAGTATATAACATTTAATTGACATCTATTTCTCGTGCACATTGTCATAGATATTGTTACTATATGATAGTCTTAATTATTCCATCACTATTCATAAGTTGATCAAATATTTAAATCAAAATCAGCACTCATTCTTTATATTACATTGATTATTTTATTTTGTATAGTTTCTCATCGTGCTCCAATAGCAAACAGTGAAACAGAAGATGACAGTCAAGCTGGGGATAGCCGTAGACGCCAGCATGATGAGGAGAATACAATTTTAGGAGAAGAATCAACGACAACTGTAGATGAAGAGACTACAGGTACAGAAAAAGAAGGTTGGTTTATATTTTACACATTAATGTTCTGTTAATCTTCAAAAAAAAAAATGACTGAATTGTTCAATAACTTAAATGTTGGCAGGTTGGGAAAGAAAAAAAGCTCATGTTCACACATCCCAAATCCCTCTGATCAGGGTGTCTAATTTACTTGATTGCTGGATTGGACAAATGGGTATGCCTGAATATTCATTAATCAAGTTCAGCCAATAAATGCTAGTTATACTATGTTGACACTGATACTTTACATGGAATTAACAATTAATGATGACTATTTCACTTTATTTTAGTTTACACTTTTATAATTCAACTCAGTAGAATGATGGCATCAGAGTGAAAATATGACTGCATTGAATTCAATATCTCTAATATCTATGTTATGTCTTTCACTCTTTACCTCCAATACCCTTAAACACATTTATGTAAAAGTCCAAATATTCCTTCTAGCTCTTGAGTCTTTGTTGCATTTCTTTTTTTTTTGCATTCCTTCACATATGCACATCTGTTTCAACATGACATGAGATGTATCTCTGGTGTGTCTAGTCTTGTTTCTCTCAAACTTGCTGTTGTCTTTACGCATAGTGGGTTACTGATTTACTTTCATGATTTGATTTAAAATTGTTCATCCTTCTTGCTTTTCATGCAGATAAAAACATTTTTTGTTATAATATTTAATGTCTGTAGGTTTCTTCTCAAATATTTGAATGCACTACACTCACAACCAGTCCTACATGTGGACATATTTATGTCAAAGCTTACATTCATATTGTTAATAACTGTGGCACATACTATCTATATATTCTCTGCTTTTCCTGCCTCAATTTCACTATTCATTAGCTTTCTTTCCAATCTCCTGCTTGCGTTAGCTCTTCTTGTCATTTATGTGTGTGTTTGGTGCTTTTTTTTCACTAGGCTCATGACATGGTGAATTCTCTTTACTTTCTGCAGATGGGCCAGATAGGAACCAGAAAACTCCTAAGCGGAATCGTCGTCGCCGCAAGAACAGAACACCACCATCTCCAATCCATGAACCTGCAAACACCAATGAAGACACAGACACCAGCAAAGCAAACTCCCCAGAAGTACAACGAAGACAACGCAGTAGACCTACCACACAGAGAGGTACTGGTCATCCGCGGCCAAATAATAATTATTATGACAACTATCGGTCAAGTAACCGACCCTTTCGTGGAAGGCCTCCTATTTATTCAAACCCAAATAATCATCATAATACAAATAATAAACAGGATAATAAGCCAGTAACATCAACCCAGTCTCTAAATAGTGGTGACAAATCATCTTCTTCAACTGGTTCTCCAAAACAACAAAGGATGCAACGCCCACCCCGTGAAACCAGAACGCGTGAAAATGCCAAAGCAGCAACAGCTTCAACAAATCATAATGGTACCCCCAACTCTGAAACTGCTATCAATGACAGTGGAAAACATAGTAAACCTGAAAGTAAATCTGTAGCAGGTAAAGGCAAAGTAAGCATAACACTCAAGTCAGAAACACCTGCTGGTAATTTAGTCAATGGTACAGCGTAGAAATACAATTATTAAAACATGTAAAAAGTAAAAAAAAAAGTCCTTAAATTTGTATAATGTGCAAAACCTTTGTTTGTTTAGTATTAAATTAAATTAATTTTGTTATTATAGTTGGTGTGTATGTAGCAGTGCAAGTGCAATAAGACTGCCCCCCCCCCCCTGTCAAATATTGATGATTGGCTATCAATTCAAATGTTAATACCCCTTAGGCCAACCCTAAACAAATTTTTGTACTACATGCTCATCACACTTTTATGTATGTACATTTTTAAAGGACTATCTTTATTCAAAACTAACTGTTTACCTAACCATTTCCATAGTGTTGAAACACTGTATTAGTTGTCTTATACCCTGTATTACACTATAATGCCTTAGCTGTATAGTTGTTAAGAATATGTTCAGATTTGGTCGTATTACAAGGGTACTGTGGGGGCATCAACTCAACACAGTAGCACAACAAACTGGCTGTAGGAATAGCCTAGATAACAATTTTCCAGTAATTCATTATATTTTAAAATAATACACAAAAAAAAACAAAAAAAACTTCTAGTTTGGATTGGTTGTATTAAGGAAAATATTGAATTCTCTGAAGACAGTAAAAAAAAAGATTTTTTGTAAATTTTTTTTTTTTTTGCAAATATTTACTAGTATGGCTGTGAGTGGCACAGATAAGTTTAATTTTTGTGATGTATTATTTGGTATTTATTCATTTACACGAAAATTATTTGACAAGCTTTCGTGTAACGTTTGTACAGGTAGCAATTTGTCATTTTTATATTATAATTTGGAGTGCAAACAAAGCATTGAATCTTGAGTGCCTTCCTCAGTGTAGTTGAATGTGCTCAGTATATTCATTGATCACATGGAGGTAGCAGCCCCTCTTGCTTTTATTACATTGTATATTAGAATCTGCTTAGTGTTTTGTAGTTTTTGACAACCACGCACTGTACAGTATCTTATTCACCTTTTACCATTTATTTTTTTCCCATAAAATAAGTGAAATTTATGCAAAAAAATGGCATTTTCAGGTGCTATCATTTAGAGAGTAATTTTAACACAACCAACATATCCAATATTCTATATTAAGATAAAAGTAGTTAGTACAGGTGAAATTACTTAAACAGGTCTGTATCTTTCATTTTATTGAAAACATTGATCTACTGCAGATTTATTTTTGGTATTGTTCACCTACTTACTGTTGGTGATTGGGTTTGGTATCTGTTTTCTGTGCCAGTGTGCACGTCTTGGCAGTCTCCTTCAATTCTTAGTGTTCACCAAGAAATGCATGGTATTTTATGTCTTCCCACTCTAATGGAGAAAATGCTGCACACTTTTATAAACATTGCGAGTACCCAGTAGTAAAAGTAGTAAACCCACAAATATTCTATGTCGATCAAATTCCTCTTTTGCCTTTCAAGCATAAAACGTAACTGTTGACATAACATAGCAAGATGTGTATCCCAAAAATAACTTTACTTGGCATTTTTATGGTGAACTTAAGAAATGGTGAAAATTTCTTATTTGCATGGAAGGTTGATTGTTTAATAGTTCTTCCTTGTGTGAATAAGATAGGGAGATTTTTTCTAGTATTTTGACACATTGCTTTACCCCATAGACTTGAAAAGTACATTGAAAGTAATGATTTTTACTCAAAGAAAATAAATATCCATTGGTTAACTTGTATTTTGTCCCATAGTTTTATCCGTAATTGTATGTGATAAACTCATGGCTGTTCAGTACATTGTAAATATCGCATGCGCATACACCACCACCTATCTTCCTGGTTTCAACCAGAAACCAATTTCATGGTACATGTAGTGAAATGATTGTTACTATGTTTCTTTTGTGAATTCATCATTGTTAAATAAGGATTTTTTCGTAACATCCATTCTAACGGTTTACTAAGTGAAGTTCATCACAATCTTGTTTTAACTTTCATCTAAGTTTCATATGCATTTTGTAACTATTTTTGTATCTTATTCAAGTGTTCATTATTTTGATTATAATCTGCAATGCCAGGAGATTAGTCGGGTATTTTCTCTGAAATCTGATTGAAGATGAGTTATAAGTGACGTACAATTTGCCTATCATTGAGGTTGCCTGAGGTAGCATGTATCAACAAGATCATCATAGCACATGGATTTACTGTTGCAAAAAGAAAGTGTCTTCCCATTGATGGGAGAAATTACTGAGATCATTATGCTATTTCAATAGAAAATCCACTAAACCAATAATTGCATTCAGACAGAATTATTCAAACTATTTGACCATAGACACCTAATTTAAGTAAGCACATGTGCTATGATTAGAGCAAATATGGTAGTGTTAATTTGGGAATACAATACTGTACAGTTTGCTTTCATACCACAAGTAATTTACTTAAACCATGGTCAAACTAAAACATTTGCAGTGAAACCCCCCCCCCCTCCTCAAATTGTCCTTTCCATGTCACATTCAGTTCACATTGCTGCTCTTGTGATATTGCTAGTAAAACAATGTACATAACTGGACAACCTGCTGACTGATATTTTTTTTCGTTTAGACATTTTATTGGAAAGTCTTTTTATAATTAGATTTAATTTCTAAAAACACATCTTTACTGGCATGAACAGAACATTTCTTCTTTTTTATGTCGCTGCCTTTATATGATTAGAAACAGTGTTCCTAGCAATTCAATTGGTCCATTTCAAATCTTTGCATTAATAGATACAAGCATTGAAATAGATTCAACTATATTTTATGTCCTTTAAAAAATAGTTTAGTATCTTCATTCATTTTTCCTGTTTTTTTTTCCACTGGGAACAATATCAAAAAGCTTTGAATTTGTTGATAATTCTAATTTGGACATCTTGACATAATTGCCGTTATGCTAGTGTTTAGTTATTTATTAGTGTTAGTATTGCTAGCTATGGCATTGCTATAACATACTGCAATCATTGTCTTGTATTGCTAGCTATGGCATTGCTATAATATACTGCAATCATTGTCTTGTATTGCTAGCTATGAAAGTGCTATAACATACTGCAGTCATTGTCTTGTATTGCTAGCTATGGCATTGCTATAACATACTGCAGTCATTGTCTTGTATTGCTAGCTATGGCATTGCTATAACATACTGCAGTCATTGTCTTGTATTGCTAGCTATGAAAGTGCTATAACATACTGCAGTCATTGTCTTGTATTGCTAGCTATGGCATTGCTATAACATACTGCAGTCATTGTCTTGTATTGCTAGCTATGGCATTGCTATAACATACTGCAGTCATTGTCTTGTATTGCTAGCTATGACATTGCTATAACATACTGCAGTCATTGTCTTGTATTGCTAGCTATGGCATTGCTATAACATACTGCAGTCATTGTCTTGTATTGCTAGCTATGAAAGTGCTATAACATACTGCAGTCATTGTCTTGTATTGCTAGCTATGAAAGTGCTATAACATACTGCAGTCATTGTCTTGTATTGCTAGCTATGGCATTGCTATAACATACTGCAGTCATTGTCTTGTATTGCTAGCTATGACATTGCTATAACATACTGCAGTCATTGTCTTGTATTGCTAGCTATGGCATTGCTATAACATACTGCAGTCATTGTCTTGTATTGCTAGCTATGAAAGTGCTATAACATACTGCAGTCATTGTCTTGTATTGCTAGCTATGAAAGTGCTATAACATACTGCAGTCATTGTCTTGTATTGCTAGCTATGAAAGTGCTATAACATACTGCAGTCATTGTCTTGTATTGCTAGCTATGAAAGTGCTATAACATACTGCAGTCATTGTCTTGTATTGCTAGCTATGACATTGCTATAATATACTGCAGTCATTGTCTTGTATTGCTAGCTATGGCATTGCTATAACATACTGCAGTCATTGTCTTGTATTGCTAGCTATGAAAGTGCTATAACATACTGCAGTCATTGTCTTGTATTGCTAGCTATGACATTGCTATAACATACTGCAGTCATTGTCTTGTATTGCTAGCTATGAAAGTGCTATAACATACTGCAGTCATTGTCTTGTATTGCTAGCTATGACATTGCTATAATATACTGCAGTCATTGTCTTGTATTGCTAGCTATGAAAGTGCTATAACATACTGCAGTCATTGTCTTGTATTGCTAGCTATGACATTGCTATAACATACTGCAATCATTGTCTTGTATTGCTAGCTATGAAATTGCTATAACATACTGCAGTCATTGTCTAGTATTGCTAGCTATGAAAGTGCTATAACATACTGCAGTCATTGTCTAGTATTGCTAGCTATGACATTGCTATAACATACTGCAGTCATTGTCTAGTATTGCTAGCTATGACATTGCTATAACATACTGCAGTCATTGTCTTGTATTGCTAGCTATGAAAGTGCTATAACATACTGCAGTCATTGTCTTGTATTACTAGCTATGAAAGTGCTATAACATATTGCAATCATTGTCTTGTATTGCTAGCTATGAAAGTGCTATAACATACTGCAATCATTGTCTTGTATTGCTAGCTATGACATTGCTATAACATACTGCAGTCATTGTCTAGTATTGCTAGCTATGACATTGCTATAACATACTGCAGTCATTGTCTTGTATTGCTAGCTATGATATTGCTATAACATACTGCAGTCATTGTCTTGTATTGCTAGCTATGACATTGCTATAACATACTGCAATCATTGTCTTGTATTGCTTGCTATGGCATTGCTATAACATACTGCAGTCATTGTCTTGTATTGCTAGCTATGAAAGTGCTATAACATACTGCAGTCATTGTCTTGTATTGCTAGCTATGAAAGTGCTATAACATACTGCAGTCATTGTCTTGTATTGCTAGCTATGACATTGCTATAATATACTGCAGTCATTGTCTTGTATTGCTAGCTATGGCATTGCTATAACATACTGCAGTCATTGTCTTGTATTGCTAGCTATGAAAGTGCTATAACATACTGCAGTCATTGTCTTGTATTGCTAGCTATGACATTGCTATAACATACTGCAGTCATTGTCTTGTATTGCTAGCTATGAAAGTGCTATAACATACTGCAGTCATTGTCTTGTATTGCTAGCTATGACATTGCTATAATATACTGCAATCATTGTCTTGTATTGCTAGCTATGAAAGTGCTATAACATACTGCAGTCATTGTCTTGTATTGCTAGCTATGACATTGCTATAACATACTGCAATCATTGTCTTGTATTGCTAGCTATGAAATTGCTATAACATACTGCAGTCATTGTCTAGTATTGCTAGCTATGAAAGTGCTATAACATACTGCAGTCATTGTCTAGTATTGCTAGCTATGACATTGCTATAACATACTGCAGTCATTGTCTAGTATTGCTAGCTATGACATTGCTATAACATACTGCAGTCATTGTCTTGTATTGCTAGCTATGAAAGTGCTATAACATACTGCAGTCATTGTCTTGTATTACTAGCTATGAAAGTGCTATAACATATTGCAATCATTGTCTTGTATTGCTAGCTATGAAAGTGCTATAACATACTGCAATCATTGTCTTGTATTGCTAGCTATGACATTGCTATAACATACTGCAGTCATTGTCTAGTATTGCTAGCTATGACATTGCTATAACATACTGCAGTCATTGTCTTGTATTGCTAGCTATGATATTGCTATAACATACTGCAGTCATTGTCTTGTATTGCTAGCTATGACATTGCTATAACATACTGCAATCATTGTCTTGTATTGCTTGCTATGGCATTGCTATAACATACTGCAGTCATTGTCTTGTATTGCTAGCTATGAAAGTGCTATAACATACTGCAATCATTGTCTTGTATTGCTAGCTATAACATTGCTATAACATACTGCAATCATTGTCTTGTATTGCTAGCTATGACATTGCTATAACATACTGCAGTCATTGTCTTGTATTGCTAGCTTTGGCATTGCTATAACATACTGCAGTCATTGTCTTGTATTGCTAGCTATGAAAGTGCTATAACATACTGCAATCATTGTCTTGTATTGCTAGCTATGAAAGTGCTATAACATACTGCAATCATTGTCTTGTATTGCTAGCTATGAAAGTGCTATAACATACTGCAGTCATTGTCTTGTATTGCTAGCTATGACATTGCTATAACATACTGCAGTCATTGTCTTGTATTGCTAGCTATGGCATTGCTATAACATACTGCAGTCATTGTCTTGTATTGCTAGCTATGAAAGTGCTATAACATACTGCAATCATTGTCTTGTATTGCTAGCTATGACATTGCTATAACATACTGCAGTCATTGTCTTGTATTGCTAGCTATGACATTGCTATAACATACTGCAGTCATTGTCTTGTATTGCTAGCTATGAAAGTGCTATAACATACTGCAGTCATTGTCTTGTATTGCTAGCTATGAAAGTGCTATAACATACTGCAATCATTGTCTTGTATTGCTAGCTATGACATTGCTATAACATACTGCAGTCATTGTCTTGTATTGCTAGCTATGGCATTGCTATAACATACTGCAGTCTTTGTCTTGTATTGCTAGCTATGACATTGCTATAACATACTGCAGTCATTGTCTAGTATTGCTAGCTATGACATTGCTATAACATACTGCAGTCATTGTCTTGTATTGCTAGCTATGGCATTGCTATAACTTACTGCAGTCATTGTCTTGTATTGCTAGCTATGAAAGTGCTATAACATACTGCAGTCATTGTCTTGTATTGCTAGCTATGGCATTGCTATAACATACTGCAATCATTGTCTTGTATTGCTAGCTATGGCATTGCTATAACATACTGCAGTCATTGTCTAGTATTGCTAGCTATGACATTGCTCTAACATACTGCAATCATTGTCTTGTATTGCTAGCTATGAAAGTGCTATAACATACTGCAATCATTGTCTTGTATTGCTAGCTATGGCATTGCTATAACATACTGCAGTCATTGTCTTGTATTGCTAGCTATGAAAGTGCTATAACATACTGCAGTCATTGTCTTGTATTGCTAGCTATGACATTGCTATAACATACTGCAGTCATTGTCTTGTATTGCTAACTATGAAAGTGCTATAACATACTGCAATCATTGTCTTGTATTGCTAGCTATGATATTGCTATAATATACTGCAGTCATTGTCTTGTATTGCTAGCTATGGCATTTCTATAACATACTGCAATCATTGTCTTGTATTGCTAGCTATGTCATTGCTATAACATACTACAGTCATTGTCTTGTATTGCTAGCTATGACATTGCTATAACATACTGCAGTCATTGTCTTGTATTGCTAGCTATGACATTGCTATAACATACTGCAGTGATTGTCTAGTATTGCTAGCTATGACATTGCTATAACATACTGCAGTCATTGTCTTGTATTGCTAGCTATGACATTGCTATAACATACTGCAGTCATTGTCTTGTATTGCTAGCTATGACATTGCTATAACATACTGCAGTCATTGTCTTGTATTGCTAGCTATGACATTGCTATAACATACTGCAGTGATTGTCTAGTATTGCTAGCTATAACATTTCTATAAAATACTTGTATTGCAGGTTATGTTGTTTTTTTTCCCTACTTATTATCTTACTTTCTAACATTACTATTGATTCTTTGTATGTTAACATATTTAATTTTACCCATTTTTTGTGAATTTTTTTTTCTAGACGTTTTTTACCATTATAATTCACAGACTGCTTGCCATTCTTCCATTCCGTTACTCACACGACCATTTTGCTTGGCCAACTTTTGTATAATTACAGCAATAAAATCCAAGATAACAAAAGTATCACTAATTGTCTTGTCAGCTCACTAATTGTGTAGAATATAAACAAACTGCATGAACGCAGGGAGAAAAGTGTTTGTCGCCATGTCAGTTTGAGATAGTTACAATTTATTAGTCCCCGTTCAGACGCAGTCTGAAAACCGGGACTTATGTTTTGACCCTTGTGTGTCCGTGCGTGCGTCTGTGCGTGCGTCCGACCCTGTATCTTAGAAATGCCTGGACCAATCACAATCAAACTTCACACATACATCATACATGATAGTATACATATGCACGTCAATTTGTTTCACGATCTGATTCAAGATGGCCGAATGGCGGCCATTTTTGTGCTAAAAATCATCAAAAACAAGCATTTCTCAGCTGTTAACAGATGGATTTTGTTCAAACTTGGTATATACATTAGACATTATAGGACCTTGCTGCACATTTTGTTTTACGATCTGATTCAAGATGGCCAAATGGCGGCCATTTTTGTGCTAAAAAAATCATCAAAATCAAGCATTTCTCGGCTGTTTACAGATGGATTTTGTTCAAACTTGGTATATACATATATACATTAGACATTATGGGACCTTGATGCAAATAATTTTGTTTTTTAGATAAGATTCAAAATGGCCGACTGGCAGCTATTTTGTTTTAATGAATGTGGTTCTCGTGCCATATCTCTGACTTGCTTTCACTGATTATGTTCAAATTTTAAATATTCATTATACATCATGTCATAGATAGACAGATATATTGGTTTGACGATCCTATTCAAAATGCCCAAATGGTGGCCATTTTTGTGCTAAAAAATCATCAAATATTAAGCATTTATGGATGGATTTCGTTCAAACTTGGTACATATGTTAGACATTACATGTTCCTGATGCACATCATTTATTTTTCAGATCGGATTCAAAATGGCTGTCTGGTGGCCATTTTGTTTTAATGATTGGGCTTATAGAGCCATATCTCTTAAATGATTTCACTGATTATATTCAAATTTTATATATTCGTTATACATCATGATATATATACATGTATTCAAAATGGCTGATTCTGAATGCTGTTTCAAAGCAATATCTCTCAATATGGACAAGTACTTTTTTGACGATCAGATACAAATGTCAATCATTTTAATGTTAAAAAAATCATATTCCTGACATGGTTATATTCCAGCTATATTATTTCCTGCTCAGATAACATTTAATTTATTGTGGATTCTGGGTACATAAGTGTTAGTAGTGATACTTGTGGAAACTACCACTAGACAGCATTTAGTCTTATTTTCCCCGCACGTTAGTATAAAAATCTGGTTCAGATATGATTTAGTCCTGGTATAAAGCTGTTTATCGAGCAAATGGTATCCCTGGGGCGGACATCCAGGTATTTTCACCACCTGGCAACCATCGTGGTGAAAACAAAGGCCAAAAACTCTCAGAAAACGGTACTTTGGGATGGTTGTTGAGACTCCCCTGAACAGTGTAACAAGATTAGCTCTACTTGTGTAACAAGTAAATTCGGTTGTTCAGGATTACTTCAAAGCTGAGTGTGTTGCACATGGCAGTATAGTCATACTGCCATGTGCAACACACTCAGCTTTGAAGTAATCCTGACTTATTTGTAAAATCTGATTAAAATTCAGAATCCACTTTTATATTGTGACGATGAGAAAAAAAATCATATTTGTAATTTAAAATTTTCGAGATCGTGGTTCTCAAGAAAGAAAAAACGCTAGAGGGCGTACCAAAATACTCGGGATCCTTTCACCGTATTGAGTGTTTTTTACGTATTGTGTACGCCAGAAGGTAGACTGGCTACAGTCGGGAGATTATATTTGTCCGTCTCAAGTAAATTAAAGAAATATTTCCGCCAAATACCCCACGCAAAATTTCGCGGCGAGTGAGAAACATATTTTTTTTAGTTAAAAATTACATCTTGTACTTTGTTTTGCAACTCCCGTGGATGTACTTCTTGTGTAGTAAAGACAAAGAAAACAGCAACATGTTCTGAGCATGCGTACGTAATATTTCATGCGTTTCCATCGGGAAAAACAAGCTATTATAAGCAATGTTACGACGTGAAGAAGACAGGAAATCGTCTTGGAGGACGAGAAACAAATAAAAACTACCCAATCTCGACTGGCTTATACAAAAGTATAGAACACTGACGACCAAGAAACTAAGCGTGTTCCAACGCCAGAATAACGTCAGATGAGATTAAATTATGGAGAGGATCTGGTAGTAAACATCCACAGGTGAGCAGTTTCTGGTCGTTCATTCCTCCTACATTACCAATATTTCTACAATTCTGTTGCAAGATATTGAGCAAATAAAGTGTGTTTCGCATTTGTTATTGATAAAGTATACTAATACAAACCAATATGACACCAGTGTCTTCGTAACGTAAATGTGTGAATGAAATAGAATGACACAGCACCCAGTAACTCCCATAGACGTTAAATCCAGTGTTAGTTTTGGTTGTTCCGTAATTTATTCCACGAGCAAATGTCTTAACATCCCACCGCACCAGCTTTCTAAAAATTAACGCATATATATTTAGTAATCTCTCTAGATTTATTGTTTTCTTCGACTCTTATTTCCATTACAGGCAATTCAATGTAACCAGTTACACTATCAGTCACCGCATCCGTAACAACAGCTTTGAATGCAATTAAGGTACGCGGTTAACAAACGCTAACCCGACACTACCCGAACCGACACTACCCGAATTCTTGTAAAAATATTGCGATTGTATTAATACTAGATCAAAGTTAGGACGCTACACTATTCATTTAACCAACTTTTTGTGAATATTGAATTTTACGGCCGGGGAACTTCCTGAATTTGACATCCCCGTATGAAACGCCTGCTTAAGGTAACGAACACCGTGTATCACATACTAGGTAAGACCATATAACGAATGCTCTCGATATAGCAAACACACGCCGGTGAACTTTTTCAAAATCTTTAGACAATCGTTTAGTTCGTGTAACATAATGCGTGCTTCATATTGTCGAATTTATGAACTGTTGTGTAGCTGTATTACACGATTTGAGCTGATATTTAATAACTTAGTTATTAACTTAACTTGTTATTAACTTAAATTTAAACATAGACGAAGTATTTGCAATTCATATTTTTTTAAGTTTTTTAAGATTTTTAAAGTTTTTAATAAGTTTATGAGTACGGAATATGATGGGGCCGTTTGGATGAATAAAGCTGGACTATCTCAGGCTGAAGTGAACTAATTAATGTGTATTCCTTTGGGTGCAATTTGGTATCTCTACGTGTAAGTGTTATCAGCTAGGCGAGAACAAGTTTCCTGAACACAACGCTAGTGTGTGGGAAATCGCGATTTTTATATTACAAATAATTTTATGTACATGACAAAGAACAATAGGTGTTTGATCTCCTCCTAAATCCGTTCCTTAAAGCAGTATAGTAGATAACAATTCTTTTTATGAAAATATTTCCACAGGAATCATGTTCAATGGTAAATACATTGCTATTTTGTGTCTGCGAAAGTAGTTGGATGACCTTGAGTCAAACTTTTCCCATTGCGAATCTAATGGATGGATGATTACAAACTAACGACGAACGATCTTTTTTTTCATGGCAAAGTTAAAAATAACAGTTCTAAAACATTGCAGTATGTTATTTTTGCGCGAAAAATACTGCATACATTTCAGGTGGAACAACAACAAAATTGAATAAAAACAATTAGGTCACCATAGTTACATAAACATATTAATGTTCATGTTCCTCAAAATACTACATGTACTGTATTTCTTGAATGTCCTTCATAGACTAATATAACATAAATTGTATAAAAGTTCAAAATTTACTACACTTATCTAATTGAAAGATTTTGGAGAGCATATTTGTAAATTTGGAATCTGGTAATTTGCTTTAACGGTAAACAAATATAGCATCTAAAACCTTGTTTAAAAAAAGCGCCCTCTACTAATCCTATTTCTAAACTGTTACGCCCACGCTGTTTGCCTAGTATAAGTTAATAATTAGCTTGTACGTTCAGTAATTAGTTACCTATTGTTAACCAGCAAAGTTAAAATTAGTTACCTATTGATAACCAGCAAAGTTAATTCACATGACACCTTCATTATGATACAAATATTATAGAACAAGCAACAAGGAATGTATCTAATCGTAGTATTAAGTCCAGTGTTACGTCCACGGATGTCACATATAAGCAGTAAGTTTGAACACAACATGGAAATAAATACTGCATACATAGCAACAGTCAATAGTACAAAATATGCACCCCGTTAAATATTGCACCAAAGTCTCATGGGTAATATGCTTGTTACTTATTAGTGACGAACTCCGTGTATATTCCAAATATCCCCATGGACTGACCACTATACGAGATAATTTAACCCCCCCGCCAGTGACCAAAATGACGGACAACGAAAAGGATTACGAAAATATAAACAGTTCAAGTACTATGGCCGTTGCATTGATGAGAAAATACTGCGATTATGTAAGTATATTCGACTTATCGTGCATTCCAGGTTGTTTACAGCGTGGTCAGAAATTAATTTAAGATCAACAGATAGCCACAGTGTCAGGTAAAATGCTGTTTGAGGTCATTTATTGGTTAAAGTGTTTATAATAAATGGTGTAGCTTCGCAGCCATTTTGTAGTGTATATTCATAGGGTCTATTTACACCTTCTATTTGAATTATCCCCGCTGTAGTTTCTACACAAATATTTTTACATTGAAATGAATATGCTTAACACCAACTTACACAGACAAATATATATTAAGTGAACGTAGCGGTTAATGACGTCATTGTCAACATTTTTCAAAATCGCTTACATCATTGAAGTGGCAGCCACAGGTGGCGGGCTCCACGAATAATAGCATTTTTTAGAAAATAATTTCATAGATGTATTTTTAAGTTGACTGGATAAAAAGGTGAATGTGTCAGACAAGTGATCTATAAATCAAACATATTTGCGTAACAAATACAAGTACGCCATTGTAGTTCAATTAACAGGGGTAGCGCAATTATATATTTTTAAAGTGAATTCAAACAATACTAAAAAAAATAGCAAAACATACTAAAGTGAAAATAGATTATAATATAGTAGATTTACATAGTACGTATGTCTCACTAAAGGTAGCCACAGCGATCAAATAACTTGCCAACCATAGATCGTTCAACACAGGTCGTATAAGGAAATGTACTAGACCAAGAAGACGAGCAAATGATAAGTAACTTTGAACACGGGGAAATGTACAACGTGACGTCAGTCGTTAGTTTCATTGTTGGACACGAATACTTGGTCTTGGATATAATTTGGAAGATATAAAAAACACGAATTTTCAAAACTGTTGAAAGTATAAATCCGGGGGGGGGGGGGTACTCACATTGAAGTGATATATGTATATGTCCCGCCAAAAGGGGTCCCAAATTCACCACTTTTATCTGAAAAGGAGTATGCATTCTACCCTGTCTGTCTGAAAAGGGGTATCTTTTTTCATTATTTCTGTCTGAAAAGGGGTCCATATTTTCCAAAGACTGTCTCTCGAGCTTGAATGATCCAACAATCAGGAGAATGAAGCTGATTTTTTCTTTCTGTAACTTCATTTCGATCGTCAAAACCCATCTCCGGGAGTCCACCTGCTTTTCCTGTGGTACCATTTATGCTTACTGTCTGGAAAGGGGTGTCAACTATCTACAGTTTGTCTGAAAAGGAGTAGGCAATTTGAGTTTATTTCTGTGATAAGGGGTAGGGGTTTCAAACAACCAGCTACACACCCCTGTCAGTATTTTTTGCAAGTACCCCCCGGGGGTATAAATCCAATGCCCTGATATGACCTTTAATGAGCTAGATGCGCATGCCCTGTATTTAACCTAGAGTTATCCGATGAATCCATGTCACTAACATGTCCTTGGAAGTAAGTTAGACTCAAATGGGGGGAGGGGCAGTACAAGAGACGTACAGTGTAATGAAGATGATACATTTAATTGATATCAGTTGTGCATGGCACCATAACGACGATAACTAGCGCCAACTGGATCGTTTATACACACAACACTATCAGTTCAGATGATTTATGTTTTGATGAGGTCATTGTAAAGGTATGGGATTTGGTCACACACAACACACCCACATATAACTGTATATGGACGATACTTGTATACTAGAAATCACGATGACGTTGTGTTTGTTTAGTATCTTTCGGGTTGATGTTAGCAGAACCAAAGACATTATTTTTTTCTATTGTCTTTGGCAGAACTTGGTACATATATTTGTTCTTATTTGATGTGATAATTTACATTTGATATAATGCTAAATTGTGTGTGCGTTCAGAAAAACTAGTTGCCTTCGAACCAGGCAACGAACAATATACTCGATATCAATAATCATAACAAACTCACGTATTTTAGTGACCGTGTAACTGACGAGGATGAAAAACAATTTTATTTACAGTAATTCCATATCTCCCCGATAACAGCACGTTAATTATTCGCGGATATTTTATGAGAGACAGGTTTTATGAAAGTATGATCTTACGATCTGTAAATCATTTCTGAAAACTAAGTGTAATGTGCAAATGTTACCGAATATCAGATAACAATACGGTATACTGAGTGACGTGTTACCTTATCACCTTTCAGATGTCACATACATAGGGGATAACAAAACTGGGTATCAAACGCTAAAAACATATTTAATATAAGTATAGACCATATGTTGGATATTGTGACAGCGGATAAAAAACAGACAATTATTACATCCCTTGAGCGCAACATCTATGTTCAAAAATCATTTTAAAGAGTCATATAACGATAATAAAGGTAAAAATCGCAAAAAAATAGTTTAATTAATTTATTAATTTTGATTTTTAAATATACCTAGAAGATGTAAAAACCCATCGCACAGATCTGCTTTAACTAAGCTAAGGATCAGTGCGCACACATTACAGATTGAGGCAGGAAGATACATCAACATAACAATAAAGAGAAAAAATACCACCACTGTCAGGAAAAACAAATAGAAGATGAAAGCCATTTTCTATTAAAATGTTCTCTCTATGCTGATTTAAGAAACAAGTTCCTCCATACCACAAAGGTCATTACAACAATTGACAAATCTGATATTGAAAACGCTGTAGACAAAAGACAACCACTAATTCATGACAAATCTGATATTGAAAACGCTGTAGACAAAAGACAACCACTAATTCATGACAAATCTGATATTGAAAACGCTGTAGACAAAAGACAACCACTAATTCATGACAAATCTGATATTGAAAACGCTGTAGACAAAAGACAACCACTAATTCATGACAAAACTAATATTGAAAACGCTGTAGACAAAAGACAACCACTAATTCATTTGGCAAAATATATCTTTGAGTGCTTCAGTTTAAGAAGTGACACTCATAAACAAAAAAATACAAGCTGCCTTATAATATTTATAATTGATAGAACTCATTAAGATACCTTTTCTGTTTTTCTTTACTAATCAGACCTTGTTCTCTTTCCATTTTGAATGTATCCAAAACTTTATTGTGTTTTAAAAATCTAGACCCTAAACAGGGTATGATTTCAATAAAGTCATTATTATATTACATGCTAGTACCCGGACCATACCAACATCGACTGACAAAAGATAACAACCATCTTAAAAGAAAGAAACCCAACAGTAACTGAAATTTACACACACAATATACAGGAAACTACCTTAATATCTTAATACCTTAACAATGACATATTTTTTTAGGAATCAGTGAAAATCGGAAAAAAATCGTAGCAGTTAAAACATCACTCTTATTCTTATTCTTATTAAAACGGTAAAATTCCGAAAATAAATAATTTTTAGTAGCAAATATAAATTTTCACACAAATTACTAATTGTTTTGTGTGAACGATTTTGTAAGTGATATTTCAAATAGCAAGCAATTGGATACAAGTAGCTATTCCAGAGCTGGCCCATCTGTTTTTTTAGGGGTGGACCACTAGAAACTTTTGCTGGTGAAAAACACATTTTCTTTTTCACTCATATTCTTGTTTTCCCTGACGCATTTGCATATATTTTTATCCACTTGTAAATTAGTGCAGATTCTGTTTTCTGTTATTGATCTCTGCAGGATTTTTTCCATGTTCATTTTTTCCCATTTCTACAATCGCCCAGAGTTTCTAATGGTTCTAACGTTTTAATATACTCTGTTCTAGTCAGATCACAAGTGTTTTAAAAACAAATTCCACCGGGAAATTTATAGAAAATAATTTATAGTGTTTTTCATACGTCCCATCTTGGAGTTTCTAATAGTCAGCCCTTTATGTCAATGTCAAGGACCATTCAAAAATCATAATCAAACTTTTTTATTGTTTTCAGAGCAAGGATAGAACATCGTATGAAATGTACAGATCTGAAGTTCGGGATAATTGCATCAAGAAAACGAATGCCACTAGACTTAGCACATCACCACCAGAAATTGATATCACCAATGTAGATGGCAGCAGTGTTGCAAATGCTTTGCACCAATACCTTACGAGAAGTCAACCTACAGAAGGTGATTCACAGTGGATTTCGTTCTCTAAAGAAATATGGGAAATCCTAAAACGACTCTTCTCGGATTTAGAGTTTGTCTCTGCTAATTACGAACTATCCTGCTGGATGGTAGAAGTTGGTAAAAATGGCCATCTACGGTATTGTCAGGGTATTGCCGACGCTGTAGTCAAAGATCACCATGATTATGCAATCCTTCAGTTTGAGACTATGGACTCAATTATGGAGTATTATGATAGAGGCATGCTATTCACCAGACACTTCCTGCGTGGGGTGCTTCTTGCTCGACTTCTGCAAGTTCAACAACATTTGAATTACCTTCCTGGAATCTTCATTGTTCCAATACAATTATATCCTGCGACTATTCGTCCATGTTATTGGAAAGTGGTTCCTAATGCACTTACCCAGCGTATGGCTGAGTTTGAATGGTACAAGGAACGACCTGAACCACGTATCAACATTGTTCGATTGGACCCAACTTTATTTTCCCCAGAAGCTGTACAGTTGTGTAAAGCCAAAAAACTTGTCAATCTATCAAAAGTAAAACTACATGATTTGTTTAAAGAAAATACCACACTGGGTCATCTCGAATCTGTATTTGGTTTGCTGCCAACTAAGCTAAGAGAAGGCGAGGCACCAACACCTCTTGTCAGATCAAAAGCATGGATTGGAAACAAACCATCTCCAAGTGTAGTCAGAAATGTTGAGCTGATTAAGGAAAAGCACACTGATAATAATGCAGAAGAATTAAATTATGACAAATCAGAAAAAGAGGACTTTTTCAAGTTAAAGAATGTTCCCATCAATACAGTTAATGGGGCATGGCATAAACATGACACTGACCACCCACCAACAACAACCACTGACATGTGTAAAGAACCTGCTGCTGAGATAGCACCTGACAATCCAATGGAACAAATTAACAAAAAAGATACTTCAAAAGTAGAACTGAGCCAAGCCAAGCCTGCTGTTCATGATAAGCCAATTCAAGAACAACTAAAGCTGTCCACAGAACAGCTGATAAAACAGCAAAGACAGCCAACTCCACTGATTAAAATGGAAGTGCCCCAGAAGGACAATAAAACAGACATTAACGATGCTGATATTATCAGTAGTATTGTTCTCACCAAATTCAAGGATGGACAACATGGTGAAGGTAAATATGCTTATACACGAAGGAGCCAGAGATATAAACGGTATATCCTGGGTGCAGAAAAATCTCCAGATTCAATAAGTAGTAGAGAAAACTTCAGTCCTAGCAGCTATCAACATAGCTATTCACCAGATTATACTACAAAATCACCAACTGGTTTTGACAAATATGTTGACAATGCAGATGATGCACTCGATATACTACTAAAACCTCAGTCAGTTCAACCACCGCCTGTGCCTCCAATGGAAGATGAGGAAAATGAACCAGGCTTTATAGAAACTTGTAATCAGTTCAAGCATATTATTAGTGTGACAAGCACACCTATGAAATCCCAAGGTGATGATGAACATTCCGTTTCTTCCACATCTTCTGTTTCATCTGAGAAAGGAATGAAAATAGATCAAGGCCCAGAAACTCATGTGACTGTTGTTTCTTCATTTCCAGATTCTTTCTCTGATGGAGAAGAAATTGAATCACCCTCAAGCTCCTCTTCATCTTCTTCCTCCTCAGCAGCATCATCACCTGTGATGGAAAGAAAACATGAACTGCCAATTCCTCATGGTACTGCACATTTTGAATCAACATCCTCAGAAAAGAAAAATCACCAGCTTATTGACATGAATGTAGTTGAGAATAATGAAAGGTCACAAGAAATTGAAATAGATGAAGTTGGAACTGTTGTTCTTCCAGTTCAATTATCAACACCACCAAATTTAGATATATATGACTCTCAGTCCGAAATTAGTTCATCCTCTTCATCCGAGGTAGTAACAATTGCTCTGAAAAGACCAACATCACCACCGCCTCCGCCTCCACTGGTAAGTCATAGAATGGATGCAGAGAGTATCTCTTCTGAATCATCATCACCTCCAGAAATATGGAAAACATCTGACCATATGATTTATGCTGAACAAACACTCGTTCCACCATCATGCCCACCACCACCACCACCCACAGACGAAGAACAAATCCAACTAACATATTCTACTGAACCAAGCATTCAGGTACAAAAAGTGGAACAAGATGAATATCATGTGATTCCTTCTTCCCCACCATCCTCACCCCCGCCCTCACCTCCTGCAGTGGATGTTATAGTTGAGAAGATTGAAAATGTCTGTGTAAAAAAAGCAGACATTAGTGAGACTGATAGTAGCCATTCATCATGTCCACCTTCACCATGTGCAAGTGTACAAGGCGATATTGAGCACCAATCAATATCAGAAGGGCTACCACTACTTCCAGCAATTGTTAAAGAATCTGATACCAGTTACAGTGACAGTGATGGTGACAGTAGTCATTCCTCAAAGTCAGCACCACCATTGCCACCATCGTCACCACCACCACCACCACCAAATACATCATCACATATATTGTTAGAAGACATAGCTGACAAGGACGAACATGAGATACTGCCAAGCATGGCAAACAAAACCAGTGACATTATGTCATCACCACCACCATCACCACCACTGCCACCTCCACCAACACATGAAGAACTTTCATACGTAGAGGAATATGAAAAGCCTTTCCTTTCAAGTACAACTTCACCACCACCACTACCACCTCCTCCAATAAATGAAGAGATTCAGAATAGCCTTGGTGGAGATGTTTCTACAGCCGAGGTTGCTGATACTACAAACTATTATGCTGTAGTCTACAAAGATGAATTAACAAAACAAGATCACTTGAAAGCAGATACTGTGAGTGAGTGTAGCTCACAAAATGTGGTTGAAGGTACATGCCAAATGGAAGAAAACATGTTGGAGGCTATCACTAACAATGTTGTTCTAGCATACCAAAACCAGAAGGAAAGTGCACCCGAATCAGGAATAGAGAATGGAAATGACACAATATACAAGACAGATGCATTAGAAATGTTGCAATCAAGCACGCCAATGGCTCAAACAGAAAAAAATGTGAAAGCAAAAAATCAGGATGACGATGAAGATATATTCATCAATAAGAGTATAGACCTTTCTAACATAAGTGAAACGTGGGTTGCAGAAGAGGAAGCTGATGCACTTGACACCAGTCATAAATTACAACGATCACTAAGTGATGGTGCTGTAATACATGCTGTTCTCCAGAAAGACAAATGTACCACACCCAGCACAATAGAAGAGGATGATGAACGCACTCACTCCATGATTGAGTTTGGACATTCAAACATCTCATCAATTGATAATTTTACATTTGATACAAATGACAATGATAAACTAAAAGATACCAAGCACCCCGATGAAAGTGTAATAATATACAGTATAGGGTCTGACAGTAGTGTAGACACTTCACATATCAGTCCTGTAGGTAAAGCTGAGGTGGTTCCAATGACTAAAAGCAAACCAGAGTCAAAGGCAATTGAACCAAAATCTCAGCAAGTAAATCCAGGGAAAAAAACTGTGCCTTCTAAGCAAAAGGAAACTCAAAATACTCCAAAGGCACCACAAGTAAAACGACAACAACAACAACAACAACGAAGGCGACCACCACCACCACCACAACAGCACAAACCACGTGACACAAGTGGCTCACAGACACCAAAGAAGAAAAAACTTGGAGTTTTTAATTTCTTAATTGAAGGTCCAAGTCAAAGAAACAAGCAACAAGAAGCAGCTGAAAAAGAGAGAAAGAAAAAAGAAAAGGAAGCAGCGAAACGAGCGAAAAAGGAGAAAGAAGCAGAAAAAAAGAAAAAGAAAGAATCACCAGCAAATAGTGGAAAAAAGAAGGGAAAAGAGAAAGGTAGTAAAGATGAAAAAAGGAAAATGGATAAATCAGATATTCAGATTGTCCCATCATCAGAAGATAAAGTGACATCTGAGACCGAGGCTGATACATATGTCGCAAAACAAGTGGAGAAGCTAGAAAAAACAAAATCTTCAGAACCAGAAGAACATACTGATGAACCAAATGTACTTGTTCCTGAACGTGTTGAAAGCATTGAAAGAATGGCAAAGAATGGTGATGATGAGAAACTAACTCCGAGGAGTAGAGGGAAAGCAAAATTGTATGTACTTCCAGGAACACACCAGGACATACCAAAGAAGATTCATAAAGAGGAGGCAAAACAATTAATGGCAGCTGCTTCTGAAGAAAGACTCCATGATTCTGATGAATACATTCCAACCTTTGAAAAACCAAGTGAAAGAGATCCAGAGCCAAGATATGATGTTGTTTTTCCTGAAAAGGAACACACAACAAAAGAGGCAGCTCCAGTTATAGTGACAGACTTCCCAATTGATACTAATGAAAATGACCACAGTGACACACTAGACAGCACAGCATTGGACAAACATGATCACCCTGAATACTTGCAAAAGCACGAAGATCATTCAACAAATGTAAAGACAGATCCAGATATATCACTTGATGATAGACACCTAGACGATCAGCCTAATGATGCTGATACACACAGAAATCCCACCTTTACATCTATGAGGTATGACGACACTGATAGAGAAAGTGAATTCTCATACTACTCCCAAGCTGTTCAGAGTTCCAGGCCAAGACAAACACCACATGCAGATAGCAGACATAACCAGAAAGGAAGACTACAAAAGGGTTCATCTGAACCTTCTGTATCTAGAAGTGGTCGTGATGAAGTAGCGAGAAGGAATCAGCTTTCACAAAAGGGTAGGAGAACATATAATAGAAACAATCGACACAGTTTTGCTTTTGGTGATGATGTTTCAGGAACTGGGGGTGTAAGAAAGAGAAGTGGACAATCAAAGAATTTCATGATGAATCGTCATCGTTTAGAATCTAAGTCAAGATCACAACAGAACATTGAAATTGAACCCATAAAAGTAAAGGACTTTCACATGTAGAATCAAAGAACGTTTTTATTTTAACTAAAAATATTAATTTAAATATACAGTTTAGTTAAAAGTATGCCATATGTTTTCATCTTAAAGCAACTGAAATAGACCTACAACCTTCTATTTTTATGTTTTGTGTAGTCAATGGTGGATTTCACATTGAACCCCAAAACCAACTTTTGTCACCTTTCAGAAATATTATTTGTTTTATTTCTCAAAAAAACATCTTTCGTCTCATGCACCATTATAACAATAACAAACTAAAGGTTGTGAATCTATTCAGTTGCATTAAAATATTTTGTGTAGTTATGTTGATTCTTGATCATGCAGTTTATTTAAATAATTTTGGAATCAAAATAATATCATACTCAATTGAAATGAAAGGCTAGCCACTTCACAACTGTAAAATGGGACAATACACTGTATTTGCTCACATATGCTCACACATATGGCAAGAATGTTTCTAAATGAGTTGTATATTTTAATGATCCAGTAAAAAAGAAAAGCAATATTTTGAGTAAATGCACATATATAATAGCACCAATGCCATATTTGTACTAAGACATTCAAAAACTTGGACTATGAATTATTATGAATTTTACTAGTTGTGTGAAAAATTGCAACCACTATCAATCGCATTGAGTCAGTTGTTAACTGTTAAACAGACGAATTTCTAAACACCTTCTCAAGTGAACAAAACGATAAACCATTTTTAGTGACTTATTTCAAGATAAGAATATTGTCTAATAGTTCACCATCATTAAATCTGTACTATGATATGTAGCATATCATGGCCATGTGATTGTTATGACATACAAACCACCATAAGCATGAGTGGATTTATTTGCCAAAACCATTAAGTGACCATGATTTAACTAATTTGTATCTCGGCTGTCGAGAATTGAGTTTTACCAATCAAAAGTTTGAATACATGTAGCCTAATTTAAGGAAGTTTTGTCACATATTTGCATTACATATCCCATGCTATAAACAGGTTACAGCAGGTAAATCTAGAATGTCCATTGGTCAGTTCAACACAGCTATGGTACAAGTTTATAACCTTATCTTTCAAAAGTTACTACTGTTATTAATTATGAAAGAATATGTGTTGATAAAAAAAAACCTCTTTGGTGGATCTTTCTTTAAACAGCCATTAGCTACATATAAAAACGGTTTCTATCGCAATAGTCTTAATAATGAATACTGTAAGACTGAGCATACACATTACAGGCCAACATTTTAAAGTAATTTACAAAGTCCACAATACAAACTGGTACTGTCAATACTAGTACATTCAATAAATAAAATAAAACATTAAAATAGTATGCACTGCAGCTAATGGCCCTTTAGTACATAGTATATTCTCAGTCATTGGTGATTTACATAATGCTAATTTTTTGATTACAGGATTGGTCATCCCTTGAAAATACAATGGTTTATCCCTAAGTGTGAAGGCAGGAGTAGTTGACAATTTCAAGTCTATCTATGTAGAATGAATGTAGACTAACTACCTCTGTAGCCTGGCAACTGACAGTTGACTGTTTATCTCTGTAGACTGACTAGCTCTCTGTACTGACTATCTGTGCACTATCTCTGTAAATTTAATGTAGACTAACTTGATGCAAACTGACTATCTCTGTAAATTTACTATTTTCTGTACCACCGACTAGTTAGATGAGTGGACTATCTGTGTAGACTATGCAGAAAGATACAGTCTACACAGATAGTCAACAGCTAGTGCAGGCTTGCTATCTGTAAACACACTGTAGATGAACTATCAATGGCCATCTACAGAGATTGATTCCTTTTGTAGATTTAAAAGCTCTGTAGATACCATGGTAGATTTGTTAAAAAATTCTGATTGTCACACTGCATTTCTGAAATGAAGTCATTACACCTGACTTATATAATTTACTATTCACAGGGTTAAACCATTACTTTTTTAGGAGGGATGACCATTTCTGCTGTTATACTAATAGTGTTCCACATATATAAGACATGTTTTAAAAAATGTTGTATTTTTTACTCATCTACGCCAAAACAAGATTTGTTTCAAGATTAGGCTTCCCACCCTCCTGAAATGTTAATGGTATATCCCTAAAAATACAATCTATTTTGTTAGTACCATATATTAGACTAATTTTTATGATGTCTAATACAGCTAGTGGTTTCAGTTCACATGATCAATATTTTAAAAGTGTTTCCTCAAAAGTTTAAAGGTTGACTATCTTAAATTTATGCACAATTGTCCATTCTTCCATGCCACAAATGTATCATTTCATAAAACTTGACAACTGAATAATTTTATTTAAATTATATTGTACTTTTGAAAAGTATATTTAGCTATATTAGATTGAAGAATATATCACATATATTGCACATGTTTTGTTCACCTATGTCACATGTTTTGTTCACCTGTCACATGTTTTGTTCACCTGTTTTGTTCACCTATGTCACACGTTTTGTTCACCTGTCACATGTTTTGTTCACCTATGTCACACGTTTTGTTCACCTGTCACACGTTTTGTTCACCTATGTCACATGTTTTGTTCACCTATGTCACATGTTTTGTTCACCTATGTCATATGGTATAGTAATTAAACATTTGGAGCATGTAATAAGAAATAACAATATTTTGAAAATTGTAACGATTGCTATTGAATTTTAATATGGATTATAGTCAGATTTTATTGTCTTTTATGAGTACTGTACATTGTTTTGCTCACCTATGTCAGTTAACAGTTAATTGAAATATGCAGAAGTATAGTCAGATTTTTTTTAATTTCCTAACCATCAGAATATGTTTTATATAATAGCTTTCTTTTTTTATTTCATAGTATGTGACAGTGTTTTACTAAAGTTTAATTTTCAGTGTGTCTAACACCCCCTACTAGTTAAATCATACAGTCATGTAGTTTGCCTTGACTGCTGTCAAACAATGACGTATCAGATTTTACATAAACACACTACAGTGGCTATACACTATAAAAAATAAAGGAATTATGTTCATTGACAGTATTTTAAGCAGAAATGAAACTTGCATAGTCTTAGTGTATTTTAGTGTTTATACATGTTATGTATTATTTATTATACTAGGTTTAGTGTTCTTTCCAAACTATTTTACTGAGAGGAATTATATGTAGTTTAAAGAAGTTGCGCTTTTCTGCTGAACCATGGACTCACTGAACCAACCACCCAATCCAAACTATGTATAATATATATATGGAGGTTATAAGAAGGCTGGACTAATTCTTTCTGCTGGAGGGGGGGGCATGATTGATTTATTATAAGACTTATTTTGTTATTTAATAATCAAATGTTATAGTGTGTAGTTCATTCCCTTTTGAGCTGATCATAAAACCGTATAATAGGTACTTTAAAATTTGTTTTTAAATCAACCTCATCTCCACTGAAATAATGGTCCATTCTTGCTTGACTACAACATATCCATATATCATAATAAAAGACAATACTTGAACATTTTTTATTACTAGGTTCTTCACAATGTACACTTTTTTCGATAAAAGTAGGAAAATCTACTGTAAACCATGATATTTTCACTGGAAAGCTGACATTTTGTACCAATGAGACTGGAATCATTAAAATCACAATTTTGTTAAATTACTATTACCAAATTTTCTCTAAAGAAGTGCATCTTCAACAGAAGATCAAATGGGATACAATAGCAATAAAGATTTACTTACATAAATTTCTGTGCAGTATGAAGGCTTGTGCAGTAGTAATAGTAAAGCTTACATAAAGACAATTAAAATACATCTCATTAAGGATGCACAGTATTTTGGAACTATAAACATATTGGCACTGTTTTGAATCTATTGTAAACCATTTATCATCAAAATGTGCTAACCACCGAATAATTTAAGACAATTTTCAGAAATCTTTGATTGCATGTTTTCAGAATATCACTAAATTTAGTTTTGTCATTTTAAACCAAACCATGACACATCTTTGAATGCAAAAATGTGTCAGGTACCTTACACTAAATAAATCTCACTATTTTTTTATTCAAAAATATAATCAGAATTAATCCACAGAAAATTATTTTAATTTGCTCCAAAATTAACAAAGAAATTATAGAAAATTTGTCATATGATTTATCAAAAGATACATGGAATTCTGAAAACTGCAATTACATGTGTACCATATTTGCCCCATTACAGCATAAATGGAGAAGTGAAAGTTTGATGTAACCATGACAATATGCATGCACCACTATGGAGATGTGTATCTAAAAAAGCAAGTATGATGTAGTTATGTCAATTGTTTTATGCATAAGTCAGTAAACTACTAAATGATGATTTAATGTAAATTTAATGAATAAATAAATAAATAGAACTATTTTTTTTTTTTGCCTGTGAATAGTAGTTGTGTCAGTTTTTTGGTGAAGACACTTTGCATCTGTGACACACCATGTGCAAGATATGTACACTTACAAGGATTTATAAGTATGCAAGGTTATCTGAGTGAATGTAAGAAGTCTTTAATTGCGAGATCATCAGAAAATGGCACCCACTGCATTCTGTGATGCAATGAGTTCTTTTGATGCAACAGAATGGGATTGTTTTCAAGTGTTCACAAATCATGGGAGTTTGGTTCTTGTTATATTTTCATCGTATACCACATACCTGGTTATGGAAATTGCATCCCTTACCTTTTGATACTAATTACCAGGAAATGGCTGATTGCATGTTAAATTTTGTGGTTTTGGAACAAATATTAACAATATTAATTGACTTTGCCAGCTACTATTCAAAGCAGATACAAATTAATCATGCCAATTAAGGTAGATGGATGTGTACCAATAATGTATCTTGTCTTTTACCTAAATGATGTCATATACACACAAATGGAATGACATAAACAAATTTAAAAATGTCCTCTTTAAATTATCTGAAATTACATACAGCAAATATAATTAATAATATTTATTAATCTTTCCATATACAGCACCTCATAAATTATCTGTTATTTTTCTTGCAGTGACATAGGTCAATGCACTTCCATGCTCTTTCCTTGAGTGCGATAGTATCGATGACAAGGCTGGATAGTGAATTCCGGCTCCAATACGACCACTAACAAAGGGAAAAATAGTCATTTCAATGATTTATGCTGCTGTTTTGTTTTGTTTTATTATTGTTGTTGTTGTCGTCAGGACCATAGTCTTCACTGTGAACTCTGGCAGAAACAAAAACAAATTATATTCTTTAGACAGTAGGTGATTTATTATTGGGACACTTTAGTACAAATTGTTTAGTTTTCATATAATAATTCATTTAACATTTTCACCACCAGTTCCCTCTTTTCATCACAAATTGAAAAAATAGTCCCATTTATAGTCTGCAATTTCTTTCAGAAGATTGGGACAAAAATAGACAATTTTTTTTAGTAAAAACTGAAAATTTACTTAAATTGTGTCTTTTGGGTTCAAAATTAGTGATTATTTCCAGAAATATTGAAGAATGTAAGGATTAGTTAAAGATTAATAGAAAATGATTTTTTTAGCAAAATTGGTAAAAAATATACTTGCCTGTTACTTTTCTTGAATTTGCAATAAATTAAGATAATAGCAACAATTACTATGACAGCAGCACCAACAAAACAACCAATGAAAACGGCTAAGCCAGCGTCACCACTAGACATGGTAGTTACTGTTAATAGAAAACAATTATTGATTATAATATCAGACATCAGACTTACATCAGGTAATTAATCACCCAATTCAGTCATTTTACTATAAATATGCTTTAAAACAATAGGGATTATTTAGTAAATGGCTCCAGCCAAGCTCTGGTAAAAACGCGTTTTCTCAAACTTATTATTATGTCCCACAACATGTTGATAGGGAGAGACTATGTTCTAATTGTATCAATCAAGGGCCACTCCTTTCAATAATGATTATCAAGATAATTACACCAGTGATTAGATGGCAGAACAACCTTTCAATTTGTGTGAAATACACCTTGTTACAACATCACTGATTGACTGAAAGTCACCTGATCTAAAAACAACCTGAGCCACAGAACCATATTTTACTAGTCATAATATCCTCAGAAACCACACTCACATTTTCAACCATTTTTACCACTGTAGTTGACAACAAATGTCAGAGAACTAAAATAAAGCTAGTGAATAGTAAGAATGGTTATCAATGCATTCCCTGATGTTCTTCGAATTTTTTTTTTCATTTCAAGGTAAAAATAGATTGTTAAAAATGATCAATGCATTTATTTCAAGGAGACTCTTTCACCGGGACAACTATAGTTCTTTTATAGTTTAGGAATGAAAAGTCAGAAATATACCGTACTCGACCGCGCCCATGCCCAGGCAAGCGCCCACCCCCCACTTTTGCACAATTTTTATATTTGGGGTCACTTTCGGCAAAGCGCCCACCCTTTTAAAATGCAACGAATTTAAAAATTGGTCTTGCATAACGAATCTTGGTAATCGTTTTTATATGATATACAGTGTGGATATCGACCGCTGTGAATATGTTGTAAATGCGTAGACCACGGTAACTGTGCGTAAACTACGCTTCGACAATGACCTGTTAATACAAGTAAAATGCGGTAAATATTTCACGCCATATTCAGTTTACCTTTCAAAAATGGCTAGTTACTAGTTTTTTAGAAAAAAACATGTCATTTATTTGCTGAAATCAATTCCAACAGATCGTACTTCGACATCGATAATTCACTTCCGCATTGCATTACTGGAAAGTCTTCGAGAATTTCCGAAGAATTGCCTCGGTACAACACAGCATTCTGATTGGTTAATAACCAACTTGACCCATCAAAGGACGCTGCTGCAGGTCAAATCTGCAAATGCATCATGGCGGAAAGTGATTTTCATCGTGAGTTTGCGTACAGTCCAACACCTTCGTCAGTGGAGATAATGATGAGAATTTTGACTTTGACTGTGTTCCAACAGACTCTAATGTTTTTAATTTCGTAAATTCTGGTGGTACGTAATTAATACTGTAATAAAATGTGCATATTTTTTGTGATCATTTCTGTTTCTTCATTGTAAAAATCAATGACGATGCAACTAATTTCGTAATTTAATTTTCCCTCAAAGACGTAACGTGTCACATGATGAATCAAAATTTTCATTTGCAATCTTTTTTGAGGGGGGTGCTCGAGTAAGCGCCCACCCCTTAAAAATCATGAGTTTAGGCCCCTGGGCGCTAACGCGGTTGAGTACGATATAATAATAATAATAATAATAATAATAATAATAATAATAATAATAATAATAACTTTATTACACAACTGCACCATCAGTGGGTGCTGTATGGCAAGGATACAGATCAGAAAAAACAAACACAAATAAACAAAAACAACAAAATATTCAAAATTACAAACAAATCAAAGGGTATATATAAAATACGTATTACAATTAGGTTTTATAAATTGTATTTTTTAAGTATTTTGCAAGTGCAGTACTACTATTTATAATGCAAGTGAATATTAAATTTCGGTTAGTTGTACTGCACATTTCTAATTTACAATCTTCTAAGAGGGTATTTCTTTCTTGAGTGAAGAAGCAACAGTCAAGGATGAAATGTTTTTCATCTTCTACAGTACCTGTGTTTCATTTTTTACACAATCTGAAATTTGCTTCCATTCTTGGAAATTTTCTCTTGCCCAATTAGTTGGTTTCCTGATTTTCCGTTTTTTGGGACATGACTAAGTTGCTGATACCATGTTTGTATATATTTATTTTTTATTTTTTCTTCCAACAATTTTGTTAATTCAGCGATGTTTCCCACTTTATATATTTTATTTACTTCAGATAAGTCAGTATGTCCAAGAATTGTTTTAACATGTTTTATCCAGCTTGAGTTTGAGGACACTGTTTCTTTTAGTGCACTTTTTAGAATATGATTTTCAGGTAGCAATGACAATCTGTGCCAATATTTAATTAGCGATAAAGTTGCCTTAATCCTTATAGGAATTCTACCAATTTCGCCTCTTATGCCAATCAATGGTGTTACTTTACTAACACCTAAAATAAACCGGTAAAAGTGGTTGCATGCTTTCTCCAAGTAATTGTTTTCATTTGTAATTTCATTGGCCCAAATCTCTGACCCATCTAACAAAATTGGAGAGATGAGTTGATCAAAAAGTTTAAGGCTTAGTTTTGTAGAGATCATTTTATGATTTAGTATAGTGTGACGTATACTAAATAAAGCTTTCATAGCTTTATTTTTTAGGTTTGACTGATTTATTTTAAATTTACCATTTGGTGTGAAAATGGTTCCTAAATAACAAAACTCCTTAACAGATGTTATCTCTTCATTATTTATTTTGAAATTCATATTTTTTATTAAACGATTACTGTTGTTAAATATCATTACTTAAGTTTTTCTAACATTAACATTTAGGTACCATTTTGTACAATAATCATTTAGTTTGTTCAGACAGTTTTGTAGACCGTCCATACTGAATACAATTTAGGGGAAAAGTGTCAATCATGATTGGTTTATCTGCATTCTCACCGAATATATCAGGGAGGTCATTCATGAAAATGGTAAGCGTTGGTGAGATGTTGCACCCTTGTTTGACACCACATGTTGGATGAAATCCTTTCGTGATACCACTATTTAGCTTTACTTTATATTCTTGATCAGTGTACATTGATTTTATTATGTTGTAGAAATTGCCATTTATGCCAGTTTTTTGTAATTTTAGAAATAAAGCATCTCTTGAGACACTGTCAAATGCTTTGTTTAAGTCTACAAAACAGCTGTATAATCTTTTATATTTAGCACCAGTTTCTTTTTTTCCATACAGTGTTTTTTCCACTGCTGTCTTCAGAAGAAAAATTGCATCACTTGTGCGTCTGTTTTTTCGAAATCCAAATTGTACCTCATTCATTAATTTGTTTTTCTCTAAGTGGTTTGTCAATCTGCAATTCATAATGCCTGTGAAGAATTTTGATAGACAGCTGGATATAGCAATTGCTCTATAATTGGATGGGTTCGATCTGTCACCTGATTTGTGTATTGGTACTAAGATGGTGGATTTCCAACTGGTTGGATACGTGCCACTCTCCAAAATAAAATTGAATAATTTTTTTATACATGGAATTAACAGACTATTTTTTGTTTTTAACATTTCATTTGAAATACTGTCTTCTGCTGTTGATTTTTTGTTTTTTAAATTTTTAATAGCCTTTTTAATTTCATTATATGAAATAACATATTTTAACTCATGGTTAGATAATTTTGTATCTTCTAATAATTTTAGTGATTGCTTAAAATCAGCATTATTGTTATTATTGTTATATAGTTTGCTGAAATGATCTAGCCACTCATCGCTATTTATAGTTGAGTCAGGATTAAGACTGTTTTGTTGACAACGTAGTTGTTTTAATAATGACCAGTACTCATTCTGATCTGTTTTATCACAAGTTTCAAGTTTGTTTATCATTTCATTTTAAAAAAAATTCTTCTTACTTTTTATTAATCTAGTATATTGTTTTTTAATTATATGGTATCTGTGCTTTATAAATAGATTGTTTGGTTGCTTCGATATTTGTTTTGAAATTAAACTAGTACTAGTTTAATTATTTGGGTTTTCAGCCCTCAAATTACTGAACATGACCTTCATGAATTATGGTCAATGTTTGTCGTCTTAGCTGATCATGGTGAATGACAGACGTCGGTACCGATGCCGTCACAAACTCAGTATAGGAGTATCAACATTATAAACAAAATATTGCAGGGACATGGTTGATTTTAAACAATTAAAATTATTATCGAAAGGGAAGAAGACACACCTATAAAATGCTGTGAACCTCGCAAGATTTTTAGTGGTCTGAAGTTTGAAAGGCGAGGAGCTACTGAGCGAGTAAAACTTCTGGGTTTGCAAGGCTGGAAATAACACAGAGATTATGAGGTTGATTGCAACAAGTGCTCACAAGAGTGAACGGAAAATAGTAATTGAAAAGCAGAAGCGAGCATGAGTTTGGGCGGAATGGCTATGTAATGTCAGTCATCTGGGTACCCCCCCCCCCCACACACACACACACGTCGGCCATCTAGGAATTGCTTCAGGGAACCCCACCCCTCCCAATACTGCATATTATGTCAATCATCTAACCATCCAAGCTGAGCATTACACAGCATATGATACTTAGGGTCGACATCAAAAGATCGATGTCGGATAAAAAACTTAATTCTTTTAGTTTTTTCCCAAACCTCCCCACTGAAACATAATTGATAAATATTGATCATGGCGTCAGACTACATTCACCATTAAATGATAATCGAACAGTAGTATGGCATAGCAGTTGGTTGTAATAATGAAGCGGAATATACGCATGCGCAAACTACTTTTCTGGGTTTTGCGTTTGGGTTTGTTTTTGTAGGATGGAAACTTTTTGAGGTCAACCCCCCACCAAACTAAAGCAAATAAGTTTTTTATCCGACATCGATCTTTTGACGTCGTCCCTTACCAGCCTGGAAGCAGAATTCATCTGAATTGTCTTCACAGTCATCAACACCATCACATATCAAATCAAGATGTATACAACGACCATTGAGGCAAGAAAACTTTGTGTCCTTGCAACCATCATCTAGACGATAAGAAAGTAAGAAAGTCATAAAATTTGTCAAATGATTTGATCCCTTTACAAATGACAAAAATCATGTTGTTATGGCAACTGCAAGAACCTACCAAGGTCATCTTCATCCACTGATAGTCCAATTTCTTGTGTTGCATAGAATATAAGAAAGCCTGATGTCTCTTTAGATTCATCACTCACTAGCTCAATGTGTAGACGGTTATGAGAACTTTCAATAATACTTGGAGGTTGGTTGTTATGTCCATTGCAGTATTTACCAATCAGAGGGTCACTAGATGAATTCCCATCATACACTGCAACATAGTCAAAATGGCAGCTGGTGGAAGGCTCTATATCAAATGTTTTGAAATTGATCTAAAAAAGTAATGACTTTCAGATTAATTGTTCTAGAAATAATATGTAACGTCACAGGTGTTTTACTGCCTAAACTCAGCTATAAGGGTCTGTACAGGGGGAAATATTCAATTTAATTTTAGTTTAATTTTAGCAAATTTGATGTTTTGAAAAATTCACTAGGTTATAAATTCATGGATTGAAAGAAAACAATATATTCTATTGTTCGCAAAGAAGTTGAAAACAGCACTTTTTACCAAAATGACAATAGAGATTTCACAAAATGAATAAATATGAGAAAGGTCCACCCAAAATACATCAGGCAAATAAGCAAAAATAAAATCCAGCAAATAACAAGTCATTGTCAATGACACGTCCCCGTTCCGTTCATATTTGAGTGACATATACATTCAAAGCAGATCATGACCGAAATGCACCTGCATATGTACAACACATTGTACTAAATCTGAACAAAATCCATCCATGCATGACTGAGATCTGGTTCCGGAATTGTGAAAATACGTGATTTTAATGCATTTTCGGTCTTAAAATGGCCATCATTCAGCTATTGTTAAGCGGATCATGAAACAAATGCACATATCTATTTGTGACATGATGTACCATGTGTGTGTGAAGTTTGAACTTGATCAATCAATCCAGACATGTCTTGGATACGGATCCAGAACTGAATTCTTTAAGAAAATGGCCGCCAGTTGGCCATTTCGAACTTGATTCGGGAAAACAAATGACGTGCATCAAGGTCCTATTATGTTTAATGTAAGTACCAAATTTGAACGAAATCCGTCCATGCATAACTGAGATCCGGGTTCGGAATGGTGAAAATGTGCGATTTCAATGCATTTTCGGCCTTAAAGCGGCCGCCATTTGGCTATCGTTAATGGGATCATGAAACAAATGCACATACATATTTGTGACATGACGGCCATTTCGAACTTGATCCGAAAAAAAAAATGACGTGCATCAAGGTCCTATTATGTTTAATGTATGTACCAAATTTGAATGAAATCCGTCCATGCATAACTCAGATCTGAGTCCGGAATGGTGAAAATGTGCGATTTCAATGCATTTTCGGCCTTAAAGCGGCCGCCATTTGGCTATCGTTAATGGGATCATGAAAAAAATGCATGTGCATATGTCCCATATAATGTGTGATATATGAGTGAAGTTTGAACTTAATCGGTCCATGCATGTTCGAGATACAGGTGATCACGGACGCACGCACGGACGCACACAGGGCAAAACATAAGTCCCCGTTTTCGAACTACGTCCGAACAGGGACTAATTAAGTTCTAAATTAAAGTTATAAAGCATAATGTCAAATACATAATTTTCACTATTTTCGCTGAAGGGATGACTGTGAGAATAAAATCCAGCGAATATATATTTTTCCTATGTTTTACATTCAACTCATCAAAAGTCAGTGAAATTAAACTGCATACAAAACACCCAAAGTGTCTTTTCACCGAAAATTAATTCAAGCTAAAATAAAGTATTATACAGTAAGTGAGATAAAAAGGTGAGTGTGTATTCTTGTACCACTAGAGGGCGCCACTGCTGTTTCAGATGGGCACTTACCTGTAATATGGTTCCCTGTGGTGATGCAACATTGTATTTACATTGTTGATTTGGAGAATACTTGTAAGGGTAACCAGTAGATGTAAACAAACCCTCTTCACCAGATATCATTGTATCCTCACACTGTGTGTCTGTAGAGAAAATATAGATTATTAAATATCTCATGAAATTTTAGCAGTTTGTAACACAATATGTCAATTTCTTCAACTGTAGTATCATTATCATGTAGTAGATCATTCAATCTCTGACTGAATTACTAGATTAAGCGAAACCCAATTATTGCTATAACTAATAGCTATTGAGTACAAAATTCAGTCAAAACATAATATCAAGAAAAATCTAAACAGCTGATACAACTCTGTTGTTAGCGATGCACATTTCATAAGCAATCTGTAGCACAGTGTAAGAAACATTGATTTGATACGAGATATTTTAATTAAGAATAGTCTAATTAAACAACAAACTAGGGGGACATAATTCTGAGGAAGAACCACCCAAGGTATAATTGTATGAAATCTATATAGCTGATGTTTTTAATAAGAAGTTGTAAAGTTGAAGCTGACTGATGACAGACAATGGACAATTAATTATAAATATAGAGTCAGAGCCAAAAACAAACATGTACATTTAATTTGTTCTTACCATTGTTCATTGTATTATTATTTGGTTCTGGAATACTGACAGCTATGGCTAGAAATCCTTTGTCGTTGTATGCGCCATCACTGATAAATTGAACAAGGACGTCCTCTTCACTACTAACAAATCTGGGTGGTATGGCATGACCACAGAATAAACCAAGACTTGTGTTAGTAAGAAATGCACCATCAAACACTTCAACATGATCATAAGCACAGCCAGGTTGAAACTCAACTTTGAATTTGATAAATTCTAAGTAAATTTGGTTTCCTTAGAAAAAAAAGCATATATATGAGAAGAAAATATGTTTTATGAAAAAGATGATACTCCTATACATTTATGTTCGGATACATAAATTGCTGTGTGGATGTACTAACCTTGATGGGTACCCATATGATATGTACAGTGCTCATCTGCCTGATATCTGCGTGGCCATCGTGGTGAATGAAATACAAAACTTTCATAGCTTTCTAAATAATGATCAGTTTCTGGAGGACAGTCTGACACTACCACATGAATGAAGATAGCAAGCAGCACACTGATAAGAAGAGCAAACTTCAAACTGGTGTCCATGGTTATGGACGATGACACTGTGAACACAATTTAGATTTTATATAAAGTTCCGACAGTAGCAATATTGGATGGACAAGAGTATACAGATTTTTTATTATTAATATATATTGAGGTAGAATAAATGGGGATAATGAAAATTCTAACAATGTAATCTTCCTACAACACCACTGGATAAACATTTATCACAAGATTTCAATGGAATCTTCCTACAACACCATTGGTCAAACATTTATCACATGATTTCAATGGAATCTTCCTACAACACCATTGGTCAAAAATGTATCACATGATTTCAATGGATTCTTCTTACAACACCATTGGTCAAACATTTATCACATGATTTCAATGGATTCTTCCTACAACATTATTGGTCAAACATTTATCACATGATTTCAATGGAATCTTCCTACAACACCATTGGTCAACATTTATCACAAGATTTCAATGGAATCTTCCTACAACACCATTGGTCAAACATTTATCACATGATTTCAATGGAATCTTCCTACAACACCATTGGTCAAACATTTATCACATGATTTCAATGGATTCTTCCTACAACATTATTGGTCAAACATTTATCACATGATTTCAATGGAATCTTCCTACAACACCATTGGTCAACATTTATCACAAGATTTCAATGGAATCTTCCTACAACACCATTGGTCAAACATTTATCACATGATTTCAATGGAATCTTCCTACAACACCATTGGTCAAACATTTATCACATGATTTCAATGGAGTCTTCCTACAACACCATTGGTCAAACATTTATCACATGATTTCAATGTAATCTTCCTACAACACCATTGGTCAAACATTTATCACATGATTTCAATGGATTCTTTCTACAACACTATTGGTCAAACATTTATCACATGATTTCAATGGAATCTTCCTACAACACCATTGGATAAACATTTATCACATGATTCCAATGGAATCTTCCTACAACACCATTGGTCAAACATTAATCACATGATTTCAATGTAATCTTCCTACAACACCATTGGTCAAAAATTTATCACATGATTTCAATGGATTCTTCTTACAACACCATTGGTCAAACATTTATCACATGATTTCAATGGATTCTTCCTACAACACTATTGGTCAAACATTTATCACATGATTTCAATGGAATCTTCCTACAACACCATTGGTCAAACATTTATCATGATTTCAATGGAATCTTCCTACAACACCATTGGTCAAACATTTATCACAAGATTTCAATGTAATCTTCCTACAACACCATTGGTCAAACATTTATCACATGATTTCAATGGAATCTTCCTACAACACCATTGGTCAAACATTTATTATGATTTCAATGGAATCTTCCTACAACATCATTGGTCAAACATTTATCACAAGATTTCAATGTAATCTTCCTACAACACCATTGGTCAAACATTTATCATGATTTCAATGGAATCTTCCTACAACACCATTGGTCAAACATTTATCACAAGGTTTAATGTAATCTTCCTACAACACCATTGGTCAAACATTTATCACATGATTTCAATGGATTCTTTCTACAACACTATTGGTCAAACATTTATCACAAGATTTCAATGTAATCTTCCTACAACACCATTGGTCAAACATTTATCACATGATTTCAATGGAATCTTCCTACAACACCATTGGTCAAACATTTATCACAAGATTTCAATGTAATCTTCCTACAACACCATTGGTCAAACATTTATCATGATTTCAATGGAATCTTCCTACAACACCATTGGTCAAACATTTATCACAAGATTTCAATGTAATCTTCCTACAACACCATTGGTCAAACATTTATCATGATTTCAATGGAATCTTCCTACTACATCATTGGTCAAACATTTATCACAAGATTTCAATGGAATCTTCCTACAACACCATTGGTCAAACATTTATCGCAAGATTTCAATGGAATCTTCCTACAACACTATTGGTCAAACATTTATCACATGATTTCAATGTAATCTTCCTACAACACCATTGGTCAAACATTTATCACATGATTTCAATGGAATCTTCCTACAACACCATTGGATAAACATTTATCACAAGATTTCAATGTAATCTTCCTACAACACCATTGGTCAAACATTTATCACATGATTTCAATGGAATCTTCCTACAACACCATTTGTCAAACATTTATCACATGATTTCAATGGATTCTTCGTACAACACCATTGGTCAAACATTTATCACAAGATTTCAATGTAATCTTCCTACAACACCATTGGTCAAACATTTATCACAAGATTTCAATGTAATCTTCCTACAACACCATTGGTCAAACATTTATCACAAGATTTCAATGGAATCTTCCTACAACACCATTGGTCAAATATTTATCACATGATTTCAATGGATTTTTCCTACAACACCATTGGTCAAACATTTATCACAAGATTTCAATGTAATCTTCCTACAACACCATTGGTCAAACATTTATCACAAGATTTCAATGTAATCTTCCTACAACACCATTGGTCAAACATTTATCACATGATTTCAATGGATTCTTCCTACAACACTATTGGTCAAACATTTATCACATGATTTCAATGGATTCTTCCTACAACACCATTGGTCAAACATTTATCACATGATTTCAATGGATTCTTCCTACAACACCATTGGTCAAACATTTATCACATGATTTAAAAAAAATCTTCTACTTTGAACGCTCGAATGAAAGGAACACCTAATTACCAACATCATCAGCAAACTTGCTAACGAATCACCTGCCTGATTCAAACTGGCGTCTGGAGATCGTTATTAGATTAGGCCATCCCTTTTTCAATAGGAGGCCAAGATACTTTAAGAGAGAGCCACGTTTTATGGAAATGTTATCAGTGTACGCTGGAAGAGACTACTAGTATCTACTCTCAAACATGGTCAAATTTTATCAAAAAAAAAATATTTACCAACAAGCATCCACTCAACTGAGATAGCTCCGCTATTAGTAATGCACGTTTCAAAAAAATATCATTAGAAAATGAACAAATCTGAGAGGTCTACATGAGACACCTATATGTATGCGGTTTTTAACAAGAAGTCACAAATATCAATATTTACCAAAGAATAACAAAAATATTCATCTAAATTAGATAATTGAAGATATCATCACGAAATTTACAAATCTGAGAGAGGTCTACCTTAATACATAATATATAGTATCAAAGCAATTGGACCTGCGGTTTAAGAATAGTCTAATTAATTAACAATCTAGGGGGACATAATGCTGCAATATTAGTAGAAGCCATTTTAAAAGTGTCAAAAAAATTCATCAAAATTAGAAAAAGATATCGTCATGAAATTAACAAATTTGAGGGAGAACCACCCAAGGTATAATTGTATGAAATCTATATCGACTTGTGGGACAATTGTGAATTGGAACAAATTGACTTGTGGGACGAATGTGAATTGGAACAAATTGACTTGTGGAACGAATGTGAATTGAAACAAATTGACTTGTGGGACGAATGTGAATTGGAACAAATTGACGTGTGGGACGAATGTGAATTGGAACAAATTAACTTGTGGGACGATTGTGAATTGGAACAAATTGACTTGTGGGACGAATGTGAATTGGAACAAATTGACTTGTGGGACGATTGTGAATTGGAACAAATTGACGTGTGAGACGAATGTGAATTGGAACAAATTGACGCGTGGGACGAATGTGAATTGGAACAAATTGACGCGTGGGACGAATGTGAATTGGAACAAATTGACGTGTGAGACGAATGTGAATTGGAACAAATTGACGCGCGGGACGAATGTGAATTGAAACGAATTGACTTGTGGAACGATTGTGAATTGGAACAAATTTACTTGTGGAACGAATGTGAATTGAAACAAATTGACTTGTGGGACGAATGTGAATTTGAACAAATTAACTTGTGGGACGAATGTGAATTGGAACAAATTGACTTGTGGGACGAATGTGAATTGGAACAAATTGACTTGTGGGACGAATGTGAATTGGAACGAATTGACGTGTGAGACGAATGTGAATTGGAACAAATTGACTTGTGGGACGAATGTGAATTGGAACAAATTGACTTGTGGGACGAATGTGAATTGAAACAAATTTACGTGTGGGACGAATGTGAATTGGGACGAATGTGAATTGGAACGAATCGACTTGTGGGACAAATGTGAATTGGAACAAATTGACTTGTGGGACGAATGTGAATTGGAACAAATTGACTTGTGGGACGAATGTGAATTGGAACGAATTGACGTGTGAGATGAATGTGAATTGGAACAAATTGACTTGTGGGACAAATGTGAATTGGAACGAATAGACTTGTGGCACGGATGTGAATTGGAACGAATCGACTTGTGGGACGAATGTGAATTGGGACGAATTGACTTGTGGGACGAAAGTGACGACTTGTTGGACGAATTGACTTGTGTGACGAATGTGAATAGGTGATTTTCCGTTCAACTGCGAGATCTCGCGAGATGCATGAAAGACGCGTGTCGAACGAACGTCTTCCGCAAAAAACGAACGGTTTTATTTTGAACTGGAATTTCTATATTTCGTAGCTCACATTGACCGGCCGATCTTCGACAGAGGAATATTGCTTTTGAATACCCTGACTTAATCAAAATTGTCTATCATCAAATGTGTACAGCACATTATTAAGCATGGAAATGCCCCCAAAATATTTTTGCGTTTGTCAAATCCCACGCGATGTTTGACGCACTGCGACGCTATGATCTTTGTTTGGAACGAAAAATGGTCTATTGGGACGAATTGACTTGTGGCACGAATGTGAATTGGAACGAATTGACTCGTGAGTTGAATGAGAATTGTGACAAATTGACTTGTGGGACGAATGTGACGACTTGTGGGACGAATTGACTTGTGTGACGAATGTGAATTGGGACGAATTGACTTGTGGCATGGATGTGAATTGGAACCAATTGACTTCTGGGACGAATGAGAATTGGAACTAATATTGACTGTGAATCATGGAATATACTCATGGTTCACTATGATATCAGGCTTTCAGCACAGGCAGTCTTTACGTTGCTTGCTTTGTGGTTTTGACATAAATCGCCCCTAGAACCAAAATCGCCCTAAGTTATACACTCCTAGAACTAAAGAAAGTAGAGTGTATAACTTAGGGCGATTTTGGTTCTAGGGGCGATTTATGTCAAAACCACCATGACGAACCAAGCAACGTAAAGACAGCCTGTGGCTTTCAGCATGCAACCATGGAACTATAAACCATGATGCAACTAACACCCAATCCATCGTCATATAGATATTGATCGTCATATATATATTGAAAAAAGAACATGATCTTACCTTGAAAGCGTTTTCACTTCAAGTGAACCCGATAATACAATCTATTATCCATTTGTATTTCATTCATAATAAAGCAGGACAGTTACAGTGACGGACACCATGTGAGACGGCGTCATGAAAGCGCTGGCTATGACCTCACAATGGAACATTATTACATTCCTGTCAATAATATCAGACATGGCATTCACGGCAAAATTCAACAACAATGTTTCAAAATCAGCCAACGGTTGAAGTGGTCACCAAAGAAGTTCTGGAACAACGAAAACGCATGAAAGGTTCGCGGTAAAACTCGACTATGCCGGAACTTTTGTTGTCATCGTCGTTGGTGGCGTATTTTCAGTAGAGATGGTCTGCTGGAACGCACGACTTTTAGTGCGGGGCGTCTATTTGTTCTCAGTTTTCCCAATTCCCAATTCGTTGATAATAGTATCAATTAACAAAAATCTATAAAAGCACGTATATATGTAAATCGTTCAGTCTCTAATTTCTTGTGGGCGAGATAAACTTACGGATTTCTGTTGATGTGTTTTCCCATTCCTTACTTACTGCCCATGAAAAAGAATATTAAATTTGAAACTACACTATGTACAACAACAAATTATGAATATATCCATAAACAATCTTTCTGACATTTGTAAATGTCTTTGTTCAATCCACAGTTCCTTTCATATTATTCCGGTCATACTGTCAGAAACTAGCAGCGGTTTACATGCCGAGTCGTTCGTGTGACGTGTCACCTAGTCAAATGTTATCACAAGATTTTGTTTCAAAAGGGCTCATAGATTTGGATATATGCCATATTTTTTTGGAGTTTTTATCCGGTACAAATGGTTTTAGAGAAAATCATGTGACAAGATGCCAAAAATGGGCATTTTGAAACAATTTCCATAGTAATCCATATAAAAGCATTTCGAATCCCTATAATTCGTGATAATCAGTATTTTTCATTTCATAACAAAATACTATTTTTTATTACATGTCACCAAACGATATTGTCAAATATGGCGAGATCGTGTTCCTATAGAAATCATGGAAACCTGAATATTCGTTCTCATGCATGTATGAGTTAAGTGAATCCTGATAATTAATAAGTAAATCAATTCAATAAATAATAAAATATTAAAAAAGTATATCCAAAATAATATACCTCAAAAGAAATGATGGATATATCACACAGGGTATTGTAAACTGCATCTTTAGAAAATGAACATTTATATGAGCTGTTAGCAATAAATATATACGAATGATAAACCTATAAACTACAAAAGTAAGAAATAAATAAATAGTGCAGAGTGTCTTGAAATGTTGGGTCATCGTCGGTCGACAAGGTATTTCTATGTTGCAAATAACTTCAACTATAACTATAATTCTATATACATGGAAGTCGGCAAGGGGTATTTTCGTAAATTTTATTTTCGTATAATGTAATTTAAATAAATATAAACGTAAATATTTTATTTGTCCGTAATTTGTACAAATATATTATTTTTTGTAAGCGTATGAAGCATTTTCATTAATTGTCGTAATTCGTAAGCAATTTCCAATTTTGATTCTTGACGGAACACAAAATATCAAGCATATTATAAAAATGTAATTAGAAATTTGCTTTATCTGTAAAGTGTAAAAAACTATTTTTTACTGTAATTGGAACTTTTCTGTTTATTTCCTGTAAAAACGTAAAATGCATTTTTTATTTCCTGTAACCTGTACCAGCTATCTCCCTTGCCCCTCTTCTACATGAGTGATATCCATCAATGAGTGAGTAACCCCCGGAGTAACCTGGCCCCGACCACGGGCACTTGACAGAGGAACTTGAAAAAGTAGTACACAACGACCACCATACTGGCCCATAAGTGGTAATTCAGAGCCAAATAACATGTACTTCATTTAAATAGCCCATGCAGGGGCGGATCTAAGATTCTGGAATAGGGGGGGGGGGGCGATAAGTTGGCCAAAGGCCAAGTTCGCGAGCGCCGATGGCGCGAAGCCTTGTTGGTTATTAATAATAGGGGGGCCGCGGCCCCCTCTAAATCCCTGAAATCCGCTCATGCCATGACATTTTTTTCTGCGTTAAAGTGCCCGTGGCAACTTGCACTTGCGCGCGATTGTTTGAGCTGCGCAATGAACAATGGGAACAACAGAGCGAACTCGATTATGCGCACAAAGAATGCGCACACGTCGAAGGTGGGAGAAAATTTACTTGGACATGACGAAGAGGGATTTTCAAAGCGAAACTCAGAATACACGAAACCAAGTAAGTTATTTTGTTTAGCCGATATACGTCCCGTATTGAACGCCGTGTAACGATTACCACGTACATGTGCAACTTAGAAATATAGGCTCTTTATAATGCGTACCAACGTAATGAATTAGGTGATTTTCCGTACAATTGCGAGATCTCGCGAGATGCATGAAAGACGCGCGTCGAACGTCTGCCGCAAAAATCGAAAGATTTGATTTTGAACTAGAATTTCTTTATTTCGTAGCTTACATTGACCGGCCGATCTTCGACAGAGGAATATTGCTTCCGAATACCCTTACTTAATCGAAATTGCCTATCATCAAATGTGGACAGCACATTATTAAGCATGGAAATGTCCCCGAAATACTTTCGCGTTTGTCGAATCCCACGCAATGTTTGACGCGACTACGACGCTATGACCTTTGTTTGTCCTGTTTTTACGTTCGATTTCACGCATAACGCGTGATTCTCGCAGTGAACGGAAAATGGTCGTCTGCTTCTGACAAGTTCTGAGACTATTATTAATATTTCTTTTCAACAAGCTGGTCATGTTGTTTCAACAACAAAGGTGTCTTTCAAGTTATGTGCTGTAAATGCATTAATTAAATCACTGGGTTTTATTTTCGCTGATGAGTAAAATCCGCTAAATTAAATCTATGTGAACATGTAAAATAACAATAAAATGGTTTTCTTGACAAATCCGTGAAATTAAAGCACAGTGAATATGCTCTAAACATCAAAATAGTGAAAATAAATGGTTTTATCCCAGATTGTACAAAGAAATTTTGGCAATTATAAATAGCTTTATTACACACCGAACCAATTGCTCAAATGAAATTTAGTAATTACTGTCAAGTAATTTTCCATTTCAAATTCTTTTTTTAAAAATACGATATGTTCTTAATTTGTTACCTTGTTGTGCCTTTGGTATTTCTAATTTGATTTTTCCATGTCTGTTTATATGTATTTGTCAGCTGTGAGTGTAATTTCTTTGTTAGTTGTTTTTAGTCCCCGTTTGGACGCAGTCGAAAAATGGGGACTTATGTTTTGACCTCTGTGTGTACCTGTGTGCATGCATACGTGCGTCTGTCTGTGCGTGCGTGCGTCCGGACCTGTATCTTAGAAATGCCTGGACCAATCACAATCAAACTTCACACATACATCATACATGATATTATACATATGCACTTCAATTTGTTTCACGATCTGATTCAAGATGGCCGAATGGCGGCCATTTTTGTGCTAAAAATCATCAAAATCAAGCATTTCTCGGCTGTTTACAAATGGATTTTGTTCAAACTTGGTATATACATTAGACATTATAGGACCTTGATACACATCGTTTTGTTTTACGATCTGATTCAAGATGGCCGAATGGTGGCCATTTTTGTGCTAAAAAATTCTAAAAATCAACCATTTCTCAGCTGTTTACAGATGGATTTTGTTCAAACTTGGTATATACATTAGACATTATAGGACCTTGATACACATCATTTTGTTTTACGATCTGATTCAAGATGGCCGAATGGTGGCCATTTTTGTGCTAAAAAATCCTAAAAATCAACCATTTCTCGGCTGTTTACAGATGGATTTTGTTCAAATTTGGTATATACATTAGACATTATAGGACCTTGATGCAACTAATTTTGTTTTACGATCTGATTCAAGATGGCTGAATGGCGGCCATTTTTGTGCTAAAAAATTCTAAAAATCAACCATTTCTCGGCTGTTTACGGATGGATTTTGTTCAAACTTGGTATATACATTAGACATTATAGGACCTTGATGCAAATAATTTTGTTTTACGATCTGATTCAAGATGGCTGAATGGCGGCCATTTTTGTGCTAAAAAATTCTAAAAATCAACCATTTCTCGGCTGTTTACAGATGGATGTTATTGGATATTTAAATTTTGTTCTGATTCTTTTCTTGAAGGATGTGACTTTCTGGTAGAGATTTCAATCTGTGCCAGTATTTAGTTGTGGCAATTACATATTTGGTGATATCATTTTATTACTTAGTATAGTGTTTTTTATTGTAAATAATGCTTTCATGGATGTATTTTTCAACATTTGGTTGTTGAGCTTAAATTTTCCATTGGGGGGAAAATTATCCCCAGGTACCTGAATTCTTTCACCGAATCTATATTTTAATTATATTATCAAAGAGATGTATTCTCTCAGCTAACTTGTTAATTGCTCTGATCTTGAATAATTTAGCCACAGGTGCCTGATGATCTATTTGTTTGGCTACATGAATACATGAACGTCTATGGGACGATAAGAATTTATCCTGATATGGACATTTATCACATCTCAAAATAATGCAAATTATAGAATTGAAACAGTTTGGTATTGTAATGCAAGCATATATCAATAACTTTAATCATCCACAAGTTCCAAAACACTAGCAGTAGTTTATGTCCAATCAGCCTGCATACCTTCCTCTTATTCTGTGAGTCCTTCGTCCTTCTCCAAAATAGTCATGTTGTTTAGATTAACCATGTAAATTTATTCTAACATCACCAAAATTGCATTGATCACACTTTTGTCTCTGTGGCAATTATCAGCTAATGCATTGTGTGAAGAGAACATATAACTGCCATTTATTGTTTAGAAAATTAGCATACTGTAAAATCATTTTTTTTACTGACATTTAATTTCACCATTTTGATGTTTTGAGCTATTGCACTGGGTTTTAATTCCACAAACTTGGCAGAGATAATGAGTTCTATTGTTATTTTACTTGTTCACATGCATATAATTTTGTGGATTTCATGTATCAGTGAAAATAGCGAAATTAAAAACCAGTGAATAAATTAATGTGTTTACAGTATTCAGTTTAGCAGCACACAATATCTATCAGCCAATCAACCTCATGGTCACCCATTGATTGTATGAGTGAAATTTAGACAGCATGTTCAACTAACATGAAGATAGACAAAGAACCCATGAAATAAGAGTGAATTACTAGTAAATATGAAGAAAGGCAAAACAAATAAGGAGAAAACCAAACAGTAAACATTTTGAAATAAAAGAGTCTCACTTTAAAATACATCCCTGTCAGTATCTCAACGTTTATGCTGTAATTGACATTCAGTCACAAACTAAAAATACTTGTGTCGATTCAATGCACTTTCTTTTTCAGATTCACTTTACATAGACTACTTACTACAGTATGAAGACCACAACATGTTTAAAAAATAAGTATTAAAAAGAAAGACATCATCACCACTTTGATTATTGTGCTTTTTGTTCTACAATGTACCACTATAAGCATTGTGAAAGGTAAATCCATTTTAAATGATATGAGAAGCTGCAATAAAACTTATAAATGCTAAAACTGTTTTGGTGCAATTTTAAGTACACCACACTCATTTTGATTTTAGTTATTTTTTAGTTTGAAGAGAAACGTTTGGCACTGTTGAAACCTTTACATTTTTCGGACTTGTAGGTTTTTGAAATGTAGATTTGAGGTCAGCGGCCAGCGGCCAGAATTTGAGCTGAAAAGGCTTACCACTTGACATTTTAGGCAAGTTACCCCACGGTAGGCATTTTTAAAATTTTTACACTTTTCAAAACTATGCTATAAAAAGTGGGGTTTCAAAAATGCCTAAATTGCCAAACAGCAACAAATGTTCATTCCAATGTATCTGTAGCTTATGGATAGAATAGAATACAATCTGTATTGCTTTAATTTAGAAAAGTACATTTTTTTCATGCCGGCATACCATGCATTGTGGTAAATGTTAGTAATTTGGAATAATTAAATAAACAATTGAACATTATTCAAGTTTTGCTGGCTCATTGTGTTCAAACTTAAAATATTGGTAACACCTGTTGGCATACTGAGGCATGTTCATTATTGGCCGACTGGCCATTTTGTACAGCAACTACCTTTTTATGGTAATTTTTTGTAGAACTTGAGAATACATTCACTAAGTTTATCCAGACTTGATATTAAGGCATATATTGTTTCACAAAGATGCAAGGTGATTTTTGTCAAGATTCTACCCAATATGGCTGACTGGCTGTTTTTATCTTCTTTTTACACAATTTGGTTGTATCTCATAATAGCTTGTACAATAAATTATGATTATATGTGTATGAGTAAACTTTAACTGACACTACAAGTTGTATATTCTCAAAGATACAATGTATGTTAGTCACATGGTACCTGTTCACAATCGCATTAAATTGTACAGTGCCTTAATTTCCTGACATGAAAACCTTGTTAGATAGAGTGTCATTGGGTAACACCATAACAGTTTAGCTGGCACATGCTTAGAATACTGGAGACATGCACTTTACTGGAGTTTGGATTGGGTAAATACATGTATGAGAAATAGCAAATAAAAATATAAAGTTTGTGACTATATATTTGATTGCAAATTTAGAAGTCATGTAATAAATCTGATTTTTGTTGATACTCGATTAGTCTATTTTTAGTCCCCGAAAACGGGGACTTATAATTCGGTCTCCGTCCGTGTGGACCGATGGACTTTTGGACCGATCCCGTTCATTCTTTGCATGTGCCTAGTACTTTATGTGGAACATATGCACATGCAGTGGTTTAGCGATTCGATTCAAAATGGCTGACTGGTAGCCATCTTGTTTTTTGAAAATACGTACATGTTAGGATACATGTCCATGACAATTTCTTTCACAATTGGATCAAAGATGGCCGACTGGCAGGCATCTTGTTGTTTTTTTAAATGTGGTATCTTGGACATGCTTTGTCAGTTTTCATTCAAATTTTGCACATACTTTATACGTGTTAGGATACATGTCCATGACAATTTATTTAAAAATTGGATCAAGCATGGCCGATTGACAGTCACCTGACTTTTTGGCCTTACTACTATATTTCCAAGATTTATGTACCTTTTTCATTTGTATTTGGCACATACATCATACATGTCACTTTGTTTCATAATCAGATCAAAGATGGTCGAATAACGGCTGTTTTTATTTGTGGCCATATTACAATATCTTTGTCACCCATGTATCATTTTCATTGATATTTAGCATGTCATAAATAAATACATGTACACATCAATTCAATTTGCAATTTGATCAAATTTGGCCAACAGACGGCCATCTTGTTTGTTTAAAATGTGATAACTTGGACATGCTTTCACTTGTGATCTATGTTTTTTTTTGCTATGTCTTAAACGCAACACATCTTTAATATGACGAGCACAAAGAGAACTCTCAAAAATTTAACGGGGACTGTGTCATTTTCAATGACTTGTTCACTCTCAATTACTGAACATATGCTACAAATTTATTCAGAAATAAGTAACCTGGTCACATGACCAGATATTTGCATATCCAATTTGATTGCACATATTATGCATGTTGCAATACATGTCCATAACAATTTGACATTTAAATTATTTTTTTATTGTTCTATCCCATTTGTGTGTTGTCTATGTGTCTAAACTTTAAACATTAAATGGCCACCATTATGTACGGATAAATAAATAAATAAATAAATAAATAAATAAATAAATAAATAAATAAATAAATAAATAAATAAATAAAAAACAATTAATTAAAAAACAATTAATTAAAAAATTAATATCTCAAGTAATAATCATCTTGGTACATAGACGTCATAGCACACACCTTATAAGTTTTGGGTTAATATCTGTTTATATTAATTAGTATACCTAATTTGTATAGTATTATACCAATCACATTCAAACTGTACATATCATCACACATCATTTGTTTCATGATTCAATTCAAGATGGCCAAATGACGGCCAATTTGGGGCTAAAAAATTATCAAAATCTAGCATTTCTGTCATTTCAGAACTGGATCTCAGTCGTGCATGTGTAAATAATTATTTTGCACAGCCACTAATGTTGAAAGTCACGAAAAACTGGACAGATACTTGTCAGTGACAATGACTGCTTGTATATTTGTTGAAGCCAAGCAATTGTTTCATGATTTTTTTCTGTTTTGTTGTCTCCCAGTTTCTGGTATTCTTAATTTCCGTACCCCAATTTTTTCTTTAATTTATAGCTTCGCTGTCGACGAAGTCGAGCGGAGCTTATAGTATTACTGATTGTCCGTCGTCGTCGCCATCGTCAACTTTACATTTTCGACTTCTTCTTTAAAACCACAAACTGTATAGCTGTGAAACTTTCTAGGAAGGTACCTTGGGTGGTTCTCTCTCAGATTTGTTCATTTCGTGTGGATATGTTCAATTGTCTTTTTTGTAATTTTTGGTTAAAAATGCTATTTTCGACTTCTTCTTGAAAACCGCTAGCTCAAATGCTTTGATACTTGGGTGGCCCTCACTCAGATTTGTTCATTTTCGTGATGATATCTTTATTTCTCTAATTTTGATGAATATTTTTGTCATTTTTGGTAAAAAATTATATTTTCGACTTCTCCTTGAAAACTGCTAGTCTGATTGCTTTGATATTGTATATGTAGGTATATCAGGTGGACTTCTGTCAGATTTGTTCATTTCGTAACCATATCCTGAATTCTCTATTTTCAGCGAATAGGTTTGTCATTTTTGGCTCAAAAATAATATTTTCGATATTTTGTTAACCTGAATGCCATGATTCTTGGTGTATATGTACTCTGGGGGGACCTATATAAGATTTTTTCACTTCCTGTCAACATCTTCAATTCTCTATTTTTAGTCCCCGTTCAGGCGCAGCCCGAAAAGGGGACTTTATAATTCAAGTTTTGTCCGTTTTCCCTCTCCAACATTTTCTCAGAAATTCTACAGCAGGTATCAGTGAAACTTGGCAGGTTGATGAACAAGTGTCTTCCAAGTATGCACGTAATTTTATCAAAAATTACCTCTCTCGGCAACATTGACAGAAAGTCTGCGCATGCTCAGAATAAATTAATTACTGTAAAATACTTTATTTTTGCTTGCAACATTTTTTTGCTATTTTCGCTGAAGGAATGTTTCAGTTAAAATAAAATCCAGCGAATATTCCCGTTTTCCTATATTTTACAGTCAAACTTGTCAAAAGTCAATGAAAATAAATTCAATACAAAAAACAGCCAGAAAAAGTCTTTTCAGCGAATGATAATTCCAGCTGAAATAAAATATTTTACAGTAGATTAGATCTGTGAGTAACGCTACAGCACGTGATTTCTCCATTGCGTGCAATTTATTATAGTACTGTTTATACATGTATTCTGTTCGGTTCAGTGGTCTCATTCACTAGTTACTAGAAGAACTAGTAACCTTATTTGATTTCAAGAACTTCAAGAAGGCGGCATAGGAGAAGTGTTTGCAAAGGTAAGTTCTCCAGTTTCAGCAAAATTGAATGTATTTTGGGGTACGATTGGTGTACATTCCGTGACGTACGTATGGACGTGAATATTATGATGATTGCCAGCTTTATATTCTTGTGAAAAGGCAAAAAAGCAAACAATTGTCTCCAATCTACGAAACTAGTATACCCTGTCAAGTTATTGTACACGGACGATTAATTCATGGGGACATAGTTTCAAGTAAATCGTTATCCGGTATTTTGCTTGTGTCGCGATTTCCGAAATATCCACAACTCGGGGGAGGGGGGGAGAATGTCCCTGTGTTGATCAACTTATTTATTATATAATAGTAGGTTGCCTATGATTATATTCGTATTTTTATGTTGTGAGCATTAAACTGTTAGTTGTAATGAAGATTTTGTCGATCTCGTGCGATTCAACATGGCCGATGTGCAGTGACAACACGTGTATGGACGGTCAGGCGAGTAGTCTGAAACGGACCATGAAATCGCCCGGCATTTTTATGGCATTTTTTTTTTAGTTTTTTTTTTGAATATTTTAGATATTTCATTCACTCATGGCGCCTAAAAGAGTCTACTTTATATTTTACCGTAGTCATTGACACCTATTGTGAATAGCCCGAATGGGTAAGCTTCGTTTCAACAATGAGCTGCGAACAATGTTAAATTATTCTTTGAATGCTCAGTTTATATTTTGAAAACAACTAATTTTTTGATTAAAAAAAAATCATGCCATTTTCCCCGTCAAAATCAAAGCATAAAGATCTTGCTAGAACATCGATAAATCTACTACCGCGTTGCGTTCACCACGAGGTCACTGAACCGTCATTAAGATATTTAAATGAGCCACGTGTAAATGAGAACATGGCGGATCTCGTATCGATTCGAGCATTTACATTCGACCGAAATCATTCGTTTACGATGAAACTAAGTTGAATATTACTTCCAGATTATAAAAATGCAAAGAATTAAATTGTTGTGCGTTATTATAATCATTACTGAATAATAATCAACAATTGCAATTCTTCGAAAACAAGTCAGTTATTCACTTGCGAAACACAGAATGACCAGATTGTGCTACCGTGATCATTTGCTACCGGTACTAACCACTAAGCAATGTATTCATGTTTGTATTTATTCGAAACTTCTTTTAGAACATACTTTACTTTTCGTTATCAACAAGATTATAACAAAAATAATGCATGTTACAGTATGTGAATTTTTTGGGGGGATTCAATTCCAACATTTCGCGATGCCTATGAACCAAAGGCCTTTCACTCTTTTCTGAGTGTGACACCTAAACCAGAGGTTTTATGGTGTATAAACTGACACTAAATAAAAAGGCTGTTGAACCTTATTCAAATTTATAAGTACATGTTATTATGCATTTCATTATGAAAACTGACTAAATTAAATGTGATCCTATTTTTAATTATGATTATGATTTATATCGGTAATGATGTTTTCATCCAATATTAATTGTGCAATTGTTAAAATGCCTACCTACACATTTATTGTTTTTGTTTCTGTTGCCCTGAAATAGACATTTAAAAAAAAAAAATCATGCTTAATTAAAATTCAAAAAAAAAAGATGTAGTCATGTAGCCCCTTCCTGTTACCTGTTTTCAACTTCTTCCAAAGTAAAACTGGCGAAGCCTTGTAATTGCCATACAATCATCAACTGTGGGATTACTTGTATGTTATTGAAAATCTTTATTTTGTTGTCTGTGAATTAGTCAGTATCCCAATGCGCGATCACAGCTTACTAAGTGATGATGGTGGTTGAAATGGAAAACTGAATACAAAAATCCAGTAATATCTCAAACGAATTTCCGTCTGCTGTGAATGCATGTTTCGTTGCATCAAATAAATAACCCAATTTTATGATAGAAGCTTGCAATCTTGTGCCATACAGGGTCAAGTGATTGAGCAATAACAAATGTGATTTTATGTATTAGGTCATTGAATGTATCCAAAAACATGGTACCAATGATCTGAAATTTCAGGAGTGCTCGCTGAAGGTTTATCAATCTTGCGTATTGTCTTGTTCTTTACCAATCCTGCATTTCAGTTACTAGAATTTATGCTAAAAAAATAGTTTTTGTTTTTCTTCAAAAACAAATATTTTTCCATGGTCGAAATGCAAGAAGAATACAAAACTACTGTGATTTCATAGCGATACATGTATATAGGGCCATTGTCAATTAGTTCGCCTGATCAACACAGCGTTATACATAGGACTGATATTGAATCACGGAGAGTAAAAATCTTGTGATACTAATCTCTAGAACCAACTCATTTTGGTACATATGTCTTATGAACCCACATGTGTATATCTTTGACTATACTCATTTTAAACTTTTTTTTTTACAGTGGTGCTGTGAACTGAATTGAATATGTGAACATGGAGTGTCAGGGACTTTATTGAAATGTTGTACACAAATTTCATAAAATCCTGAATATATCGGTATCTAGAAGTCAAAATTAAATGGTTTACAGTATTTTATACCCATTAATAATAATTGAAATGCAATAATACATGTATCACTGCACTAAAAAGACATCAAACAATTATTGTTACTTCTCCATTGAAGGTTATGAGCAGACCAACCTTTACTTGCTCTGAAAACAAAGCTTTTACAATTGTTTAAATTAACAGATGTTGTTCTATGTACAATGAATACATTTTAAATAATAAACCTTACTGTGTTAATAACAAATTGTATTTGACAACATGAGAATGATTCTGATGTCCAGTGGTGATGTTGAAACAAACCCAGGTCCTGGTAATATACTAAGACCTGATTAACAAAGAAGTCATGTACATCAAGGTTCACTCAGATTTATGAATGCAGTTTCTTGAGCAAGTATACATGTATGACAAATAGTTTTGTTGCACTTGTGTACTCTGAGATTCTGAACATGGGTCAGTGGAAGTTTTTAGTTGTCAGTACAAAACTAGATCATCGGAAATCACTTTATGATGAGTTGTAACCACAAAGAGTACATATTTATTCACATGTTTGCAGATGTTCCTTGTACAACTTTATAATCAAATAACGGGGACTGTGACATTTCATGTCTTGTTAGCAATTATTTTCGTCATTTTTCATCAAAAAACATATTTTTGACTTGTCCTTCAAAACCAGTAGTCCAAATTCTTTGATACTTGTACACATGCAGCTTGGGTAGACCTCTATTAGATTTGTTCATTTCATAAAGATATCTTCAATTCTCTACTTTTAGTGAAATATTCTCTGCAACAAAATCAAGAAAATTGGTGTCTTGCGGTATTAAAGCAGCTAGCATTAAGTTTAAATTGCTTCTTAGTCATTGCTTTCAGAGCATGCATCACAAACAGCAGAGAGGCTGCTAGTTTCCAAATATATTTTGATATTCCATTTTTGGTAATATTCATATTATTTATTCAAAGCTTCCTGCAATATTTGTTTTTGAAATCAACACAAGATCATCTGCATGTACCAGTAATAATAAATTAACTTTACTAGTATTAATTGTAAGTTGATGCAATTGTAAGATTTAGATTATTGATACCTAAATTAAAAAGTACAGGGCTAATAACACAACCATGTATTCAAGATTAGTTTTGGGTAATTTGCATAATAATTAGCTGATTTTTAGCTGTTCCATGACTGTTCCACTGATATCTGAAAAACCACTCATTGGATTTTGATGAAACTAGACACATGGATGCTCTGAACTAATGCACAGATTTGATTAGTTTTGGGTAAAAAACCATGAATATTAATTACCTAATTTGCATGATAATTAACTGATATTAGGCTGTTCCATGACTGTTTCACTGATATTTGAAGAACCACTCATTGGATTTTGATGAAACTTGGCACATGGAAGCTCTGAATTAATGCGCAGATTTGATTAATTTTGGGTATAAATCTGTTTATATTAATTACCTAATTTGCATAATGATTAATCAATTTTTGGCTTTTCCACTGATATCTCAAGTACTAATCATAACATTTCAGTAAAACTTGGTACATAGATGTCATATGACATTTCACAGACCTGATACTTTTTCGGGTAATATCAGTACATATTAATTACCTAATTTTCATAATTAATTAATTTTCAGCTCTTGATATTTCAAGTAGTAATGATCACATTTCAATGAAACCTGGTATATAGTTACTTGAGGACTGTGAAGAGACCTAATTAGTTTTTGGATCAATATTTGTGCATATTAATCACCTTATTAGCATAATTAGTTAATTTTCAGCTTTTCACCTGATATGTCAAGTACTAATCATCACATTTCATTGAGACTTGTGACATAGATTTTCTAGGACTATGCAGAGACCTGATTAATATTAGGGTAAATAATTGTACTTATTAATTACCTAATTTGCATAACTAGTTAATTTTTTGCTGTTCCATGACTGTTGCACTAATGTCTGAAGAACCACTCATTGGTTTTTAATGACACTTTTAAAGAGTACTCATCATCACATTTCAATGAACCTGGGACTATACACCATATTAGTTTTTGGTAAATATTTATGCTTCTTAATCACCTAATTAACATAATTAATTAATACTGGTATCATAAATGCTCTAGAACAACAGACAGCCTGATTAATTTTGGGGTAAAATCTGTTCATATTAACTCTCTAATTAGCATAATAATTAATAATTTTTTTATTCTAATCACATTTCAATGAATTTTGGTACATAGATATTACATTATGCAGATCTTATTTTACATTGTGACGACCTTATTAGTTTTACACTCAATTCTGTTCATATTAGTTACCTTATTTGCTTAAGCTTTTCCATCAATATCTCAATTCAATTTATTCAATTATTTATTCAAAGTTCAATTAATTTTTAATGTGTCTTCAATACTCTCAGCACACGGGAGTTCTTTCTAAGCTTTCTTTGATTAATAATGGTACAATGGCCACTGTTACTCTTCTGTAATTACCTGGAACTATAATTAAACAAAGCTAGTTTAATTGCAAAGGTTGAAAATTTGAACCATGCAAACTATGTTTGTACCTCATTTTGAATGTTGTACGTGTTATAACTCTTTATCCACTTCACCCTAGACATTCTGTTAGTCTCACAGGTATATCAAAACCTCACTTGATATGCAGAGTTGAATTGCATGAGACCAATTTAACACATTCAAAATTGTTACTATATGATTGCAGTCATAATCAAATTTGCATTGCTAGGTTTAAATTGAGTGTACGCAATATTATGATTACCCCATCAACTATGAAGGACTCATACCACTAATTGAATTTCCATAGATGACAATGTTAACATATATGACGAGATTGCTATATGAAAATGACGAAGAAAGTTGAAAATATGGCTCAAAAATGGGAAATCAACATGCCAGTAATCAACCATATGAAAAAAACTAACATGTTGGCCAGCTCAAATTCAGGTAAACAAGACACACCTACTGTATTTGGATTTCACCAAGAGAAATCACTGGAAAAAAACCAAGATTAGAACATCCAAATACACACAGAATAAACCCACAGGTACACAGCCGCTAAGTAGTAAACAAAAGACCACATGTTGGTCTCACCTCTGACCCAGGTGATTACGCCCTCAAACAGGGAGCACCTGAGAAAAAAAATATTTAAAAAATGTCATTGGTTCTTGCTAGGCATTTAAATTGAGGGCTACGAGCAGCCATTGGTTAATTAGTGGCATGAGACCTGAAGTGTTCCTAAAACTATGACCAAGAGCATGCATGCGATGTCTGTTCCAAAGGAAATAATGAAATTTGCTTTGAAATCATATGTATTTGTCCCACATGGCTCATATAAATCATGAAACCATGTTTGATAAATAGGTTATTCTATGATATTACACAGATATATAAGACAAGAACAACTACCGAGATAACTCAACACAGCATTTGTCATATAATAACATCAAAATATTTCATGCGAGTATGTAAAGATAAGACAGTAATGATTTCAACTAATTTTTTAGGGCAGTGTTATGGAACAGATTTTATGTGTGAACATGATTCAAGCTGCATACCAAGATATTGGGCTTGTGATGGTGTTCCAGACTGTCCTAATGGTGGTGATGAACATGCTGCTATATGTGGTGGTGAGTTACTTATTTGTAGGCCGTCCCACTGTGATGTTATATGACCAGCATGTGAATGTGTGATAACAAATGTCCCTCATTGGTCAACACTGGCTCGCAATCTGCTGCGACAACTATGCCCATGATTTGATTTGCAACACATACTTCAATAATAGAAGCACACATGCATGCAAAACTTTAACAGGTGTGACGGCCTATAGCATAGGTAGTACTGTAAAATGTGTATTTTGTAAGCTGTGTATTTCAAGTTTGTCTAAATCTTAAAATCGTGGTCTGTAAATATGTCCGAATCATTTCTCGCAAATGAACATGGCTTTGTGATCAGGATCATACGTACTGGGTTATGTGTGCATGTGATCATTTTAAGTCCCTATAATAGTCTGTGTGTCCATCTTTTCATCTCACATCATAACTCTGATCTGGTTGAACAACAAACTCAGCAAATTTCTTTTACAATTCATGTACATTTAAGGATATATTTTTAAGCTATAAAAAAGTAAATGACATGTTATTATACAAGGATACTGTATTATATACCTTTGGTAAGTCTATCCATTTGGTAATATCTACAGTGAGATTGACTACAGGTGAAAGGGGGGAGGTACTGTGCAATCTCAATGATTGTTGACTCCTGCGATCAAAGCACACAATGGGAGTCTTTGCAGTTAGTTTGTGTGTGTTTGCCTGTATGGTACCAACGTTGTGATCACTCAAGTTCAATTTAACTTTACATTGACTTGTGATGACAGGACCTACATGTACATTGTGATGACCCTCACTATTTTCATAATTTATATTAATGTTTAATCAAATTTAAGTTAAGTTTGCGTAGCTTAGGTTTAGTAAAGGGGGAAGGTATTTATATTAACATTAATACAATTGTACCATATCTACCCAATTACAACACAATTCTACGTTGAATTGCATTGTAGTTAAGTTAATTAAATTCCAATTAAAATGCAACCCTATATAGGAACGCATTTTAATCAAGTTCATATTGCAACTACTGTAAAATGACTAATTTTCACTGGGTTTAAATTTCACTGATTTACCTTTTCAGGCGTATTCAGTGGGTTTTAAATTCACGGTTTTATCATTTAGACAATGTGTTCTATGCTAAATTTTACATATTCATTGGGTTTTAATTTAGCGCATTTTTCCAGTCAGCGAAATAAGCTAAATTAAAACCCAGTGAATAATTACCCCCTTTACAGTATATTAAAAGTTAATTCAACTATATTAAAAGTTAATTCAACTATATTAAAAGTTAATCCAATGTATGTCGTCACAATGATGGTACGTCGTGAAGGTGTGTGTGTGTGTGTGTGGAGGGGGGGTGTCCGTCTGTTCCACTGATATCTCAAAAACCATACATCGGTTTTCCATGAAACTTAGTGCATAGATGCTCTGGCCAATGTGCAGATTTAATGAGGTTTGGGTAAAAATCCATGCATAATAATTACCTAATTTGCATGATAATTAGCTAATTTTTAGCTGTTCCATAACTGTTCCTCTGATATTTAAAGAATCACTCATTGGATTTTGATGAAACTCAGTACATAGATGCTCTGAACTAATTTGATTAGTTTTGGGTGAAAATCTGTGCATAAAAATTACCTAATTTGCATAGTTAATTTTCAAGTTTCACACTGATATTTCAAGTACTAATCATCAAATTTCAATGAAACTTGGTACATATATGCTCTAGGACAATAAACTGACCTGATTAGTTTTCGAATAAAATCTGCTCATATTATTACCCTAATTAGCATAATAATTCATAATTTTTTGGTTCTAATCACATTTCAATGAAACTTGGTATAAAGATGGTCTGTTACATTGTGCAGACCTAGTTTTACACTCAAATCTGCTCATATTAATTACCTGATTTGCATAATTAGTTTTCAGCTTTTCCATTAATATCTCAAGTACAAGTAATTTTGAAATAATTTTAATGTGTCTCCAATACTCTCAGGAGTTCTTTCTAAGCTTTCTTTGATTTTTGTGAATGTTCTTATGAATAATTCTTTTTTCGATTTCATTCACATTTCATTTTATATATAGCATGTGATGAATACTCATTTACCTGTTCTGACGGTGCTTGTATTCCATCCTATTGGGTGTGTGATAGACGTCGAGACTGTTTTGATGGTATAGATGAATTAGTATGTTATGATGACTTGGCTAATGGTTAGTATAAGTACATATAATGGTTATTATTATACATCTGTCGTCACCGTATTTGGCGGTATTTTACATGGTATTTTTCATCCTACCATAATAGGATACCATAATCATGATTACGCGCATAAGCGTTCTCTAATAATAAAAACAAATGGCTGCCACCAGGGTTTGACCGGACTCGCTGATTCTGTTCTAAAATTTTTGGATTTCGGCATTCCCATGATGTACCCTTGGAGGGAAAAGATGTATAATAATAAGGTTATTACGAGGATATCTCAAATTATGCACTTCGTGCATACTTAAGTATCCTCATAATAACCTCATAGTATTGTGATTACTGATTATATATCTAGACATCAAAACAATAGCCCTCCATAAAAAGACATTCTTTGCAATTGTTAAAACATTTCCTCTTTTTGGGACATTCTTGGTTATTATCACTGCTTTTTTGTTGCCTAAGTAATTCATGTTCCCAATGACCTAACTAATCGTTGAAAAGATTTGACAAAAATTGGTTCTTTTTTTGGCCTTGACCTTTTTTCACTTGAAAACACAAAGATGATTATAGACTAAATTTTCAAGGACGCAGGTCATTTGGATCAGACGACTTCCTTTGTTTTGAGTTTGTTGCGTGCCTAGAAACAAAGCAACGTTGTTTTTTTGGTGAATATGTTGATATGTCAGTTGAACAATTTTAACAATTTCCTAATGGAACGTCTCCTGTATAAATAGTCCTCTACTGCTCAAAATTTGGCAATGGCACTAGCCCAAAATGAACTTCCTGTTCAGCGTGTCTTTGATTGTATCAATAATGTTCACGTTGCTGTACGTAAAGACACACTCAAGAACTTGACAATGTTCACTCTTAGACCACTAAGCAAATAGACGGAAATACCATTTATATCAATAATGAAGACTGATGAATTCTGGCCGGGATATTTAAAGTTCATTCCTATGCAATTGCGATTCTCAATTTCTATGTGTAAAATCATATCGCTGGTGTGGACAGCTATACGGCTGACTGTTTTGGTTTTGTGTCTCTCTCTGGACACGGGCAACTGAGTTTCAGCTTTTGGACACATTTTGTATGTACCAGACAGAAACTGATAAGGAAGTATTAAGTAAGTAAATGGTCCAAGGCATAGTCAACATGGGAATAAAAGGTAGGACCTGAAGATAGCGTCCTCATACAGCATTAATGAACGAAATTCACATTACAATCTCATGTTTCTGAATAATCAGATATTTATGCTGGAGAACACAGCATACATGTGCTGGAAATAGCCAAGTACACAGTGTAGTCAAATCAGTAAGCAAAAGATACTACAGATCCTATGGAAAATGAAAATGAAACTACAAAATAAATACCTGTAGCACCCATAGACAAGCTGACAATCCTAATATCATTAAATGGCCAGATGTGAGTTTTGAATCTCATTTATCATTATAGCAAGGAAAATAATTATTTCTTAAGTCCAGGTTAAAGAATAACTTCTCTAATTAATATTTCATAGATATTTTTGTTAATGTACATGTATGTATTAAGATATGCACAATCAAATGATAATGATCTACACATGCAACTATAGTACACATGCAAAGTAAACAAAATTATCGAGAGTGATTTTGGATTTGTTAAAAATTTACCAACTTGCTTTGACATGTAACGAAAGCTACTCACTACAAAAGCCACTCATCACAAAGCTACTAGTATTAATATAATTGTACCATACCTACCCCCTTCACTGAACTAAAGCTTCACAAACATTTCTATGTTAAGTTATTCAATTAAACTTGAATTAACAACAACATTGGTAACCCGTGTGCACATGTTCGTCTGTGAATTCCACTGATATATCAAGAACAAATGTTGGTTTTCGATAAGACTTGTTGCATATATGCTCTGGGCTAATGTGCAGATTTGATTATGTTTTGGGTGAAATTCTGTGCACATTAATTACCTAATTTGCGTAATTAGTCAATTTTTCCATTTTTATTATAGTTTGGAATCAGTCTCTGCTAATGGATACAGTGGTACTTAGATTATTTGACTTGCACACATATATGTAATCTGAAACATAAAATCATATTGACTCGTTTCAGGATTAGCAGTCATGTATTAGAAATAGAGAAGGGTAGACATACCCAACCCAAAATACCTTTAAAAAACAGAAGGTGTAGCAATGATCCCAGAACAAAATTGAAAATGAAGAACATTTTTTCATGGAATACCAAACAGAAAGCCAAAAGTTATTTAATATAATATCAATATTCTAGAAGAATTAAAAGTGATGTCCAGATATTTATGAGTTCAAGAGAAGACATAATAATAAGCCAAGCTAGTGAATATTTATACCAAATATTTTTATCAGAAATTATAGCAATGACTGACATTTTACTTACACTAAGTATTATATACTGGATTCTGCCGTAAATTTGCCGATCCGAAAAATCAACCTGGGCGGTTACATGGCTGGTGGGCCCTTATTTGGGGTTCAAATTTCAAAAATTTATCATCAAATATTTTTTTGGGGGGGGGCTTATATTTTCATTGAAAAATCCACCTACGCCGATTTTCAACACCGGCAATTGTATACATTTTTTTCTAGCTGGATTAACAATTTAGACAGCGCATCTTTCTCATTAACGAACCTCGTGTGACCTGAGATGATGTTCTTTGACCTGACAGGTCAAATCGATAATTAACCAATACCATAGAACATTTATATATGTTAATGTTATTGAAGTCAGCGCGGAAGAGACTTGCCGATGTTGTTGTACGATTTTTTGGCTTGGATTTCGATTGGAAAGCGGCATGATTTGTTTTTAAATAAAAAAATTAGTTGTTTTCAAAAGATAAACTGAGCATTTAAAGAATAATTTAACATTATTTACAGCGATAACAGCTCATTGTCGAAACGAAGCTAACCCATTCACGCTGGTCGTAATAAACATCAATACTCTTGAATAGGTGTCAATGACTACGGCGAAACTTTCAGGCATCAGAAAAGATTAAAATAACACCTTAAAAAACTGCTGAAAAATCGCCCTGGGCGGTTTCTTGGTCCCATTTTATTTTTTTAAAAACCCGAACTGCCGTTTAACGGCCCTGGGTGAATTTACTGCAAAATCCAGTATATTGTATTTTATTGCTGTAAACCAATTGAAACTATTATACGTACATACATACAGTATATATATGTACTTATATATCTGTTCTTTTCTATTTTATAGACTTGGCAGAAGCAACTGACCTTCAATTAGGAGCTATCATTGGTATTTCAGTTGGAACTGTTGCTGTCGTCATAATTATCTGTGCATGTGTTTGTATATGCTGTATTAAAATACTGTGGAATACTTTATTTTCGCTGGAATTAATTTTCGCTGAAAAAGCTTTTTGGGCATTTTATATGGAATTTATTTTCACTGATTTTTTATGAGTTTAATGTGAAATATAGGAAAAAATGTATTTTCGCTGGATTTTATTTTCACGGAATCATCCCTTCAGCGAAAATAGCGAAAATAAATTCCAAGTGAAAATAAAGTATTGTACAGTACTAGTATACAACAAAAGCTGATAATAATTGTGAAATTTGAACAACAATACTCAAAGTAGACAACCTGATTGAGATTAAGTAGTTCTGCATAGTGTGTGATCAAGATGACTATAACCGATGACTCTTTGGTGTAAAAATCTACCTGTCTGAAGCCAATTTTTATACATGCAGTGAGTAGTATGGTTCACATGTGGCCCAGAAAATGAAGTGAAGCATTAACTAGCCATGGATAATATGCACTTGTTGATGTTTTGCATGGCTATGAATGCACAGTGACTGGTCATTTACACCCAGAGATACATTAATGGCATTGTTAGCTGCTGTAAAACAGTTGTTATTAAATATACATGTATGTGTTTCTGTTAATAAAACAACTTATGAGGAATATTTCACAGAAGATCATGAGCTAGTGCTGATCAATGAGCCACATTTATATCAGACATTCGCATGCAGGTTGCCACAATTGTAAACAAATGACACAGTGCAAAAAATACTCACATGTTTTGTTTTGGATACATGTGGTAAATCTCAAACTGTGACTATCTATTTCATTTATTTGACTCCACTATTAATCAACAATTTTATTTTATAGGGTAACAGAGGGGTGTCCTCTGAAATTGCCTAATGTTAATAGATATATTTTAAAATTGGCAGTCACATAAATAGTGCACTGGATCAAATAATTTTGTGATTTAAATTGAAAATTTTTTCTTGTGATTACTATGAAACAAACAGTTTTTAACAAATTTCTTTCAAACTTGACTATTATACTAACCAGTTTTATATCTTGGCCAAATTTGATTATGTATATTCAAGATAATCATTAAATATTACCCAAAAATTATCTTTTTTTTTCAGTAAAGATGAGTGTATTAAGTATTAATTTTTTTTTATGCAATTAAAATGAAATCATTCTGTCACCCGCTGTTTTTATCAATGGACAGGGTTGTAATACTTACGTTATGTTTATTTAATCCTTATTATTATTATCTGAGTCAGGTTGCTAGTTCAAGGGAATTAGGTAAAGCAAATAATTTGCATTCGTGACATTCACTGGTATTGACAATGTTATATTTAAATAATAATACCGTATCTAAAATTACTGGTTTGTATATATGAAGTGTGTCATGTTTGATTTCATGTTACATCTAATTTACATGTAATTTGAATATGCACATGGTGATACAATTCTTGAGTATCGACTGTTCAATTTTGTGTATGGGACCCATATTGAACACTTTAATTGAAACAAGATGTTTCCATGATTACCAAATCTAAATCAATGACTTCATATCAAAATGCCTTAACCGCATATATAGATATTAGGTAAACTTAATTTTTTTATGTTTGGCATCAGTTTTGTTATGTCTATGTCAATAATCAATTCTGTTCAAATGTGATACACAAATATAGCATGAGATACTTATACACTTAATTATGTTTTGTGACTGGCTGCAATTTTTTCCCAATTGATGATTTCTGAGTTCTTCATAAAGAAAAGAAAGTTTATTCCATTTCCACAGGGTTCCATATAGAGAAACCAATTTAACAAATCTGTATCTTTCCACAGTGAATGTTCATGACTTTTAGAAGTAATTCACAATAAATTATTTTAATTTATTCAGTTAATTTTAAGTATCATTTTGCTTAATGTAAAGGCTACATTTCCACCAATCAAATAATCAAAACACAGCTAATTCATCATTGAAGAGTGACAACATTTGTAATTAGGCCCCGTTGGACATAGTCGCAAACGGGGACTTATGTTCCGTCCGTGCATTCCGGTTATCTGTAATTAGTGAAACGAACCATTTACTACCAGTAATTAAAATTTCTTTATTTGCGGCAAGTCAAGTTTCGTTCGACAGTTGTAAATATTGTATGTGTAAGACCCTTGTTTCGCTGAATACAGATTTCCAGTTATCTGTAATTAGCAAAACGAACCATTTACTGATTAAATATTGTTATTCTCGGCAATTGTTTCATGTCGTTATATATACGACTGAAAGGGGAATATACTGGTCAAGTTTTGTCCGACAGTTGTGAATATTGTATGTGTAAGACCCTTGTTTCGCTGAATACAGATTTTTGATTATCTGTAATTAGCGAAACAAGCCATATACGTATTAAATATTATTTTCAGCAAATATTTTGTAAATATTGTGCGTATAAAACCCATTTTCACTGATTACAGTTTAATTTTCATTACGTGTGTTATCCCGTTTCATTTCGTTTTGATTACAATAAGCCCCCTCCCATGGCAAATTGGAATGTTTCAGGGTACTCAAAAAGAGTCTGACTTGGTCTGGGTGTCTATTCATGAATGTTCCTTGTTTGTAGGCTTTGAATGTTGATTGCTAATAACTTGAGCAGTCCGCTAATTCAGTGGTTCATGTTAAAAAGTTAGTAATGTTACATAAAGCATTTATGTAGATTCAGATATCAAATGTTTATATTTCATTTTTTTCTGTGAATTTTGTTACATGAGATTATACATATATTGTACTGGTAATTTGAACAATTTGTGCAAGTAAATGAATTGATGTTAAATGGAAAAAAATAGATACAGATTAGACCGACAGATACTCTGACTTTGTCTTGGTTGATGTGATGTAAATGCAGTCTGAGGAGTTTACTGTGCCATCGCACGCCTAATCACTGGATTCGAGTATGTTTTGCATGTTTAATTGAAATTGAAAGTTTATTGACTTTTTGTCCTGAACACTGGTGCACATTATGGAAGTGGCTAAACTCTTTGACTCCTACCAAATGGCATGGGGGATTGTAAATCTCTAGAATACAGTCACAAGAACAGAATTCCTGCTTTAAAAGGTATGGTTTCAGACGCATTGTAAATCTCTAGAATACAGTCACAAGAACAGAATTCCTGCTTTAAAAGGTATGGTTTCAGACGCATTGTAAATCTCTAGAATACAGTCACAAGAACAGAATTCCTGCTTTAAAAGGTATGGTTTCAGACGCAAATTATTGAACACTGACCAAGCGCTCCTTTGCACTACTGACCTGTCCCAAAATGTGTGTCTTGTAGCTTACATGTTTGAAGTTCCTAGCTATACAGCTCAATACTGAAATTACATAAAGCAATAATGTGACCTGTGACCTTTTGACCTGAAAATGCACCCAGGTTTTGTAATGGCATGGGGAACACATTTTCATTTTCAAGTCTGAGGTCCTATTTTTCCTCTAGTTATATAGAAAACACATACTAACAAAACCCACTTGGCCTTTACCTTGAAATGTTGCAAGGTCTTGCAAATCAAATAAGGAAATTGTGTGCTAATTTTGATTACACTGGCAATTTTTCAAAAAAATATGTGCCAATTTTGATAGCACTTGCTATTTTTGTAATGTAGTTTTATAGTATTTTTGTCATTTTGCCCTGTGGTTTACAAGAGGAAAATGTGTTCCAAGTTTGAAGTTTCTAGCTATTCCCTCTTGTACATGCTATTATCTGTAATGTATTAGCTTAGATTGTTTTGTTTTTTTGCTTTTTTTTTTATCTATTTACTGTTTTGTAACCTTTTATTCCTTTTTAAACTTTTGTAACCATTGCCAATCCCTCCAGGGAATATGTAAGTGTTAATAAAATTACTAAATTATTACATGTAGCTCAATACTGAACATACATAAATCAATAATGTGACCTTGAACCCAAAAATGCACCCAGGTTGTGAATGTCATGGGAACACGTTTTCCCAAGTCTGAAGGCCTTGTCTATTTTCCCCTCTATAATTATATACAAAACACAAACTCATACTGCGGGTCCAGGCTGCAGGTGGATCTTCCGAGAGCCCTTCAAGATTTATAAAACCCAGTTTCCAGGTGGTCAACAAACATTAAGTTCTCCCAATCCTAGTATTCTATGTGATGTACATCTAACATGCCAAAAATGCTGGTGAACGATTTGAACCTGACAAAAATAGCAGACGGAAATGTGTTTACAAAATAAAAATAGTGATTCTTTGAAATAGATACCAGAAAGGGGAGGGGGTAAAAGAAAAGTTATATAACATTTTATTATTCAATAATTTATTAAAATACATAAGTTTGTCCAACTCCCTGTGAAACAACACTTCAGACATAACTCATTGTACTCGGCTTGAGTGTGGGCAAAAAGTTACTATTTGAATTTTTGATATCTTTTTTCATTAATGAGAAAGTTGACCCCGAAGTTAGAGTAACTGTTCAGCAGGAATGGCTTTTTAACTCTTCTGTGATTTTTTGGCTTGGCTGATTTTGTTCATACTTGACAGGCAGGTCGTACCATCACTAATTGGAAAAACAATTCTGACCTACCGCTACCATGGCAACAGCCAAAATCTGTTTTTTGAATACTTTTGCCCCAAATTTATTACCTCCTACCAGTCTTGTAATAGCAGTGTCTAAATGATCATGCCTTTTATTCTGGCTACGTTGCGCACTGGTAAGAGATCACCGGCGCCGACATTGTTACCACTGTCAACGTAATCCCAACGCAGCTTTGAACTTTGAATTAAATGTAAATGCTGCCTCCAATCTAGAAAATACTATCGCAAAACGGTTGGAAATAATACATTTAACGGCTGAATACGTCCTAACAATAAAATAAAGTGACTTCTAAAGACTGAATGTTATTTTGCAAACCTCGTATAAGGTGCCCGGTTTTAGTTATAAACAGACGTTAGCTTCACGTTCACGTCCTACCATGATAACAGCCGAAAACATATTGCTTTTTTTTACCAGTTTGTTTTCATTGGCAACCGAAGTATTTTTATTTTGTAAACAAATTTTCGTCTAGTATTTTTATCCAGTTCAAATCGTTCAGCAACATTTTTGGCATATTAGGTGTACATCACATGGAAAACTACGATTGAGAGAACATGATGTATGTTGACTGATTTTTATCATAGTACGAAGTACCAGGAGGTTACTCAGTTCCAAATAAAGATTACCAACGTCAAATGAGCAACATTTGACTGGTAATCAGGATTCATTTAATCCATGACTAACAAGCAACATCACAAGCGAAGTTGTAGCATGCAGTACTAGTAAGTCATCCCGTCAGTGGAGTACCGCAGTAGCACAGCATGTTTGCCATCAGCATTGTATTCAAACGAATCATGTGGTGTGCCGTTCTCGTTCAAACCCGGGATTCGATCAATAAGGGAGTTCCAGTAAAAAACACACATTGCAAATCATGCAAGTTCAACATTTTCAAACCAATATTCTAAAACAGAAATGCTCAGCGATGAAAAAGAAGGATAGATATTACTTTTCATTATACACATCTCTGTTGATACTATCCCTCACATATTCTAATCCCAATTACTCCAGCGTAAAATGGACTAGCCTCTTTTCATGTTGACATTCAGAGTAAAATCATGTGACAGGCTGTTAAAATTGGCTGTTGCATACTCTTTCGCCGGTCTGGAAAATGTGTTTAATTAGCTCTCATTCAAGCAACAATACAGATTTCCCAGTGGGAGTGAAACTATTCGACTCTGCCACTAAAAAATAGGGGTGTTTTCAGCAAAAAACGAATAACCCTGAAATGCACACAACATACTGAATTTCGGAACAAATCGTGCATTACTTACAGCAGCAGAATACCACAGAAATGTCAGACGAAACATGAAAACACTATATATTGTATTTCAGCCTGAACCCTCTATATTGCAATTCAAGGAATTAACCCCATATGTGCATCCATTTCCCACCTTGGTATCACCCACCCCTGAAAACAAACTCTTAATACCACGCTGAAGCGTTTTGTAATAACATGAAATGACACCCCAGTCGGGCGGCACATACCCGTATTACACTTCTATGCAAGTAGCCCTAGCCCCCCCCCCCCGAGTGATGATAGCTTCTCGTAATTTCGGTAGCCCTCTTTCAGTTAGTTGACTACAAGTTTCTTGACAAATTACACACTTAGTAAAATCGACATGCCCATTGCCTTTTAGTGCTAAAAGCGGGTTTCATATTGATATCCGAGGAACAGATTACTAACACATGTACTGCAGTAATACCCAGTTTCTGTGGAATCCCGGGATAGGCAAACGAATCATCTGTAATCAAAGTGAATATATATTACAAAGTCTGCAGACAATATAAGGTTGGCGAAAAATTAAGCATCAAATAAAGAACATGTGAAAATTGTATGAATTCACTTGTGATTATTTGAATTATGATATTACCATACTCATGACTGAATTACAATGAAAAAAGAATCTATAATTACCAGACATTACAATAGAACATTTATGCAGTTGAAATAAATCAAGAATGCATCAGATATAAAGTTAAGAAAACGAACCTGACGACTAAATATACTTGATGGTGGCACAAAATAATGCTGTCTATTTCAAGTAACCTCAATATGGTTAGTTATAATTGTATTTAAATCACCTTGTACTGCTTCTACAAAATATTTACTACCCACAGCACAAAAGTAATTATACGTATCTTTTATCGCTTACTTAACAATTAGAAATTGAAAAGAAACCATTGCCCTATTGCTGATAACCTTCTTGCGTGAAAGAAAGGAAGTTGTTGGTACAGAATATTTTTTTTATGCAATGAAAACCAAAATAAAAAAGAAAATGGTTGAATGAAGTATGTTGAGTGAAAATTATTTTTTCAAGAATATAGTAATTCACATATTTTCCCACATTCCTGAATGTTGATGTCATTGTGGTGTCACTATACATTCACCGATCTAGCAAATGTGATATTTTGATTGCTTGTGTCATAATCTGTTTACTGATACCAAATATAAGTAGGTTTGAATCAATGAATGAGTATTTATAGCCATGATAAATACAAACCATTTTCCCAAACTGTCAGTAATAAAAGTAGTACAAAAAAGTGGGTCATGTCGGGTAAGGTAAAACCCAAAATTGGCTACTTCTGAGATTTGGCTCCCTGACTAACAATTCATAGCCTTGCTAATCAACAGTGGTCTGACACTCCCTGTAGCAAGGTACCTAAAGAAGTGTTTTAAAATAAGACAGCAACCCCGGTGACAATCTTTTTTCACAGTTTAAGTTTCGCATTTTGTTTTCTATCTTTTTATTGTATAATAATTTAGTCTTAATATTTTTTTCTCAGTAATGTATTAGCTTAGTTTGTTTTATTTTATTTTTATTTGTTTGTAACCTTTTATTCTTTCTTAAACATTTGTAACCATTGCCAATCACTCCGGGAAATGTGTAAGTGTTAATAAAATTACAGTCGTACAACATTCATTCATAACATGCATGCAAACCAGTGAGACATACAGAATCATGGTAATACAAGGCCAACCATACCTGACCAACTTGCTATTAACTAATGGAGAAGGTTCCTCCATCTATGCAAACAACCACTGCCCACCTGCACGGTGGTGTTGTGTTACAACCCCCCCCTCCCCAGTGGATAGTGGAGTGTTTTGCCGAAACATTCACCGTGAAAATTCAAGACGTCAAATAACAACCTGACGTCTTTCATGCACGAATTTTTATATTTTGTGTACTTTTTGGAGGAATTCCCGTACCTTACTTGTTTATAGTGGGGTAAATTTAACCTTCATTGTATTGTGTCTTTTCAGGCTATGGGGTTCGGGAACTGAAGATGCGTGAACTACAGTCCAAACGAACATAGACAAGAAGTGTCTAAAAGTTTGTTTTAGCTGTCAAGCCATTTTCAATATTCATGGCCTGATTTTTTTTTACTTTTTACTATTTAAAATATTTTATTCTAATAATGTACTGATATGTTCAATGTACAAATACAAATCTACATTCTTTGTAAGCATCAGCTCTTGGGTACTTATCATGTGTACGATTGTAGTTACACGCAAGGGGTACCCGATATATTCAGGGACCTATACGCGAGAGGTACCCGATATATTCAATGACCTATACGCGAGAGGTATCCGATATATTCAGGGACCTATACGCGAGAGGTACCCGATATATTCAGGGACCTATACGCGAGAGGTACCCGATATATTCAATGACCTATACGCGAGAGGTATCCGATATATTCAGGGACCTATACGCGAGAGGTACCCGGTATATTCAGGGAGCTATACGCGAGAGGTACCCGATATATTCAGGGACCTATACGCGAGAGGTACCCGATATATTCAGGGACCTATACGCGAGAGGTACCCGATATATTCAATGACCTATACGCGAGAGGTATCCGATATATTCAGGGACCTATACGCGAGAGGTACCCGGTATATTCAGGGAGCTATACGCGAGAGGTACCCGATATATTCAGGGACCTATACGCGAGAGGTACCCGATATATTCAGGGACCTATACGCGAGAGGTACTCGATATATTCAGGGACCTATACGCGAGAGGTACCCGATATATTCAGGGACCTATACGCGAGAGGTACCCGATATATTCAGGGACCTATACGCGAGAGGTACCCGATATATTCAGGGACCTATACGCGAGACGTACATGTACCTGATATATTCAGGGACCTATACGCTAGAGGTACCCGATATATTCAGGGACCTATACGCGAGAGGTACCCGATATATTCAGGGACCTATACGCGAGAGGTATCCGGTATATTCAGGGACCTATACGCGAGAGGTATCCAATATATTCAATGACCTATACGCGAGAGGTACCCGATATATTCAGGGACCTATACGCGAGAGGTACCCGATATATTCAGGGACCTATATGCGAGACGTACCCGATATATTCAGGGACCTATACGCGAGACGTACCCGATATATTCAGGGACCTATACGCGAGAGGTACCCGATATATTCAGGGACCTATATGCGAGACGTACCCGATATATTCAGGGACCTATACGCGAGACGTACCCGATATATTCAGGGACCTATACGCGAGAGGTACCCGATATATTCAGGGACCTATACGCGAGAGGTACCTGATATATTCAGGGACCTATACGCGAGAGGTACCCGATATATTCAGGGACCTATACGCAAGAGGTACTCGATATATTCAGGGACCTATACGCGAGAGGTACCCGATATATTCAGGGACCTATACGCGAGAGGTACCTGATATATTCAGGGACCTATACGCGAGAGGTACTCGATATATTCAGGGACCTATACGCGAGAGGTACCCGATATATTCAGGGACCTATACGCGAGAGGTACCCGAAATATTCAGGGACCTATACGCGAGAGGTATCCGGTATATTCAGGGACCTATACGCGAGAGGTACCCGATATATTCAGAGACCTATACGCAAGAGGTACCCAAAATATTCAGGGACCTATACGCGAGAGGTATCCGGTATATTCAGGGACCTATACGCGAGAGGTACCCGATATATTCAGGGACCTATACGCGAGAGGTACCCGATATATTCAGGGACCTATACGCGAGAGGTACCCGAAATATTCAGGGACCTATACACGAGAGGTATCCGGTATATTCAGGGACCTATACGCGAGAGGTACCCGAAATATTCAGGGACCTATACGCGAGAGGTATCCGGTATATTCAGGGACCTATACGCGAGAGGTACCCGATATATTCAGGGACCTATACGCGAGAGGTACCCGATATATTCAGGGACCTATACGCGAGAGGTACCCGAAATATTCAGGGACCTATACACGAGAGGTATCCGGTATATTCAGGGACCTATACGCGAGAGGTACCCGAAATATTCAGGGACCTATACGCGAGAGGTATCCGGTATATTCAGGGACCTATACGCGAGAGGTACCCGATATATTCAGGGACCTATACGCGAGAGGTACCCGATATATTCAGGGACCTATACGCGAGAGGTACCCGATATATTCAGGGACCTATACGCGAGAGGTACCCGATATATTCAGGGACCTATACGCGAGAGGTACCCGATATATTCAGGGACCTATACGCGAGAGGTACCCGATATATTCAGGGACCTATACGCGAGAGATACCCGATATATTCAGGGACCTATACGCGAGACGTACCCGGTATATTCAGGGACCTATACGCGAGACGTACTCGATATATTCAGGGACCTATACGCGAGAGGTACCCAATATATTCAGGGACCTATACGCGAGAGGTACCCGATATATTCAGGGACCTATACGCGAGAGGTACCTGATATATTCAGGGACCTATACGCGAGAGGTACCCAATATATTCAATGACCTATACGCGAGAGGTACCCGATATATTCAGGGACCTATACGCGAGAGGTACCCGATATATTCAGGGACCTATACACGAGACGTACCCGGTATATTCAGGGACCTATAAGCAAGAGGTAACCGATATATTCAGGGACCTATACGCAAGAGGTAACCGATATATTCAGGGACGTATACGCGAGAGGTATCCGATATATTTGAGTTATACGCTATCCTGGGACCTATATGCAAATTAATACTCGACAAACAAGCAAAAAGCATTGTTTTCATGTCAAATACTCATGTCAAATACTGGGCAAATAACTTTGTCAAAAAGGAAAAGTAATATTTTCATAAATCGCATGACAATGTTCATTGGTGTATTATGTGAAATGCAATCTGTATCAGCTACTAAAAAAAGATATTGCCAAATATGAAAAAAAGTGGCAATAATTCTGACTGGGGATTTCAACGCTAGAACTAAAAATGAACAAGAATTAGTTATGTATAACAATACAGATTATACAGTATCCAATTATGCCATCAGGTTCAAAAAGAAAGCGTTACAGGACATGGCCATTAGGAATCACTATGGTGAGCTTCTGCTTGATCTTTGTATGGCCACTGAGTTAATCATTCTGAATGGTAGATGTATAGGGGACAGTGGTGGTAAATTTACATGCCACCAAAGTAGAGGTAGCAGTACAGTGGATTATACCATATCAAGTAACTATCTGTTTGGGAAATTTAACCTATTTCATGTTCACCCACTTAACTTATCGTTTTCTGACCACTGTCAGATATCATTTCATCTTCAAACTAATGCATCTACAAAGTACAGGGATGCCAAAAATGACAATTACAATGCCAAACAGCAAAATAACTTTAGATATTTCTGGAACGATGAATCCAAAATACATTTTAACAATGCCTTGTGTAGCAAAAATATTGGTAAATTAATTGATGTCTTTAACAGGAAAGAGTTCAGTGGAAATCAAGAATCAGTTAATGAAGTTAGTTTACTAATCTCAAAAATATATCTGGAGGCATAAATAAATAATAAAGGGCATGGTTACAAATCGGGTATAGAAAACAAAAATCCTAAATGGTTTACAAAAGACCTCAATAATATGTAAAAAGAAAAAAAAAAAAATATCAACACTCAGTCAGCATCCATACAATAAACAACTTAGAATAACATGCTATAGTCTCAAGCGAAATTACAGACGACTCCTAAAAATGTAAGAGAGATTTTAAAAAATTACATTATTAATAAACTAGACACAATGAGTAAATCTAATCCAAACAAATATTGGGACCTGATTAAAGAACTACAAGGTTCTGAACAAAATGTAAATAAAAATGATAGCATCCCAGATCAAAAATGGCATGACCACTTTAAAAATCTAAACTCGTCTATGCCTGAGGATAACAATATATATGATGATGTGGATCACAACCAATCGTCTATCAATATACCGGTACTAGACAATTTAATATCTGAACTGGAAATACAAAATGCAATCAGCAAACTAAAAAATGGTAAATCCCCTGGATCTGATCGGATAAGAAATGAAATGATAAAAAGTAGTAGACATACACTCATAAAACCTCTACAAAAATTGTTCAACCTTATCCTCAGTAGTGGTTTCTATCCCAGATCCTGGAATCTTGGCATTATCACACCTATTTTCAAAAAGGGTGATACCACTGACCCTTGTAACTATAGAGGAATCTTCTCAATACTCTCAGCGAACTATTCACCTCCATCCTAAAACAAAGATTAACTAGATATTTGCAAGAAAATGAAATAATAATTAAAGAACAAATAGGTTTCATGCCAACATTTGGTACGCGAGACCATATTTTTGTCTTAAAACAACTAATTACAAAATTCACCAAAAAAGGAAAACAAGTTTACTCATGTTTTATTGAAGCACAAAAGGGAGTCTTTGCAGTTACCCTGTCTGTATGTATGTATGTATGTATGTATGTATGTCACTTTTTTTGTTCCACCGTTATCTCAAGAACCACTAATCAGATTTTGGTGAAACTTGGTACATAGATGCTCTGTAATAATGCGTAGAGTTGATTAGGTTTGGGTAAAAATCTATGAATATTAATTACCTAATTTGCATGATAATTAGCTGATTTTTAGCTGTTCCAAGACTGTTCCACTAATATCTGAAGAACCACTCATTGAATTTCAATGAAACATGACATATGGATGCTCTGAACTAATGCGCAGATTTGATTAGTTCGGGTAAAAATCTGTTAATATTATTAATTACCTAATTTACATAATGATTAATCAATTTTCGGCTTTTCCACTGATATCTCAAGTACTAATCATAACATTTCAATAAAACTTGGTACATAGATGTCATATGACACTGCACAGACCTAATAGTTTTTAGGGTAATATCAGTACATATTAATTACCTAATTTGCATAATTAATTAATTTTCAGCTTTTGATATTTCGAGTACCGGTAGTAATGATCACGTTTCAATGAAACTTGGTACATAGTTACTTGAGGACTGTGCAGAGACCTAATTAGTTTTGGGGTAAATATTTGTGCATATTAATCACCTAATTTGCATTATTAGTTAATTTGTTGCTGTTTTATGGCTGTTGCACTGATGTCTAAAAACCACTCATTGGATTTCAATGAAACTTTTAAAGAGTACCTGTCACATTTCAATGAACCTATACTATACACCATATTAGTTTTTGGTAAATATTTATGCTTATTAATCACTTAATTAACATAATTATTTAATACTATATCTCAAGTATTGATCATCACATTTGAATAAAACTAGGTACATAAATGCTCTAGGACAATAGACAGCCTGATTAATTTTGGGTTAAAATCTGTTCATATTAATTCTCTAATTAGCATAATAATTAATATTTTTTTGGTTCTAATCACATTTCAATGAAACTTGGTACATTGTGCAGACCTTATTAGTTTTACACTTAAATCTGTTAATATTAGTTACCTTATTTGCATAATTAGTTTTCTGCGTTTCCATTTTGAATTAATTTTTAATGTGTCTCCAATACTCTCAGCACACGGGAGTTCTTTCTACGCTTTCTTTGATTGATTTTCAAAAGGCCTTTGATTCTGTTTGGCATGAAGGCCTACTGCACAAGTTGAAACAAATGGGAATCAATAAGTTTTATAAAATAGTAAAAGACATATACCAAAATTCTGTTGGCTGTGTGAAAACCAAAAAGGACACCTTTCCTGTGCAAAGAGGCATCAGACAGGGTGATGTTCTAAGCCCATTATTGTTCAATATATTCACAGTCCCTCTATGATAGAGGAACTGTGAATATATATATTAATGACATAAAGAAACATATACACTCGTCTGAAAATGATGCACCAACGCTTTTAAATCATAAACTCCCTTGCCTATTATACGCTGATGACCTTGTGATCCTATGGAGACTAAATCAGGGTTACAGAATGCAATAACTAATCTTGAAACCTACTGTAAAAAATGGAAAATAAACATTAATATTGCAAAATCAAAACTATAATATTTAACAAAAGTGGGAAAACTTTAAATAAAATAAAATTTTATGTGAATGATCAAGAATTAGAAAGAGTATCCTCATACATGTATTTTGGTATAAAACTAAATACCACTGAGAACCTAGATATAGCACAAGTAGACTTGAAAAACCGGGCTCTGAAGGAATTTTTCAAACTGAAGCAGATGCTCTACTCGGAAACACAAGTTCCCATCAAAATCTATCTGAAAATGTTTGACACTATGATCAAATCAATACTCACATATTGTGCAGAAATTTGGAAATGTGACATAATAAAAAATAAAAACTATCTGATGCACTTATTGTCACCAATGGAAAAAATGCACTTAAAATTTTGCAAGTACATACTGAAAGTAAACTGCAGGACCACAAACCTTGCCTGCTTATTAGAATTGGGACGATATCCCCTAATAACTACATGTATCAGACAGATGTTTAAATATTGGTTGAGATTGCGCAATATGCCTGAAAACAGCCTCATAAATGAAGCATACAGATTGGCAATCAATATGGATAACTCAGTCAGCCAAAATTGGGTCTATTGTATTAAAACAATTCTCAAAGACCTTAATATGGAACATGAGTGGGAAAATGTAAAGATTAATGAGAACAAATACCTAATAAATAATATTACTACAGCACTTGAAACAAACATCAAAATAAACAGTAGGGATTCTCTAAACAATGACAATAAAGGTATTAACCACAGAAATAAACTACGTACTTATAGAAAATTAAAAACTGAATTTGGACTTGAAAATTATCTGCTGACAGTAAATAACCCACTACACAGATCATCAATGACCAAACATGTTTTACAAATTGAAATGGGCAGATATCATAAAATTAACATTACCGAAAGAAGCTGTTCTGTATGCAATACAAATGATATTGAAGATGAAGAGCACTTTCTGTTAAAATGTCAGTTATACAAACGTGAAAGACAAATCCTTCTCAACACAATTGGACAGTGTTCTGAGGGCAACACTGATACAAGCTTTATTAACATACTAGGTACAAAGAATACTGTCATGCTAAAATGTCTAGCAAAATATATATACGAATGTTTCAACATATGAGAAAGCAAATTAAAAAAAAAAAACCGCTTCACAGATATCTAAATAAGTAATCCTAACATTTACTTAATTAATTTGCATTTCTAACCCACTTTCGGGCATATTTGTTGTTTTTAGTTAAGTTATTTTATACTAGTGTATCTTTTAGTGTATCATGTTTCTGACATGGAATGACAACCATGCTTTATTGTACTTAGATCTATGTCCATTTTTAGGATACGACTTCAATAAAGACTATTACTATTACATTACTTAGTAAATATACCCCCCCCCCCCAAGAGACTGAAAAAATAGACCCAATGGCTAAACAATTTGTGGATTACTCTATATACCTTGGTTTTAAATATATGTGTAAAAAAACATAAAGAAAAATGTACACTGAACGTAACAAACACAATATTGGCTGATTGCAGTGCCATCATGATTCGCTGGTTTCCAGCGTCCTGCGCAAATAAACGAAAGATGAACAACGCTAGCGCCCTCTTGTGGCGTAAGAAATTACAAAATCTGGCGGTCATCATGCGAACGACAGCATCATCGTTTGAAACTATTTTCTTGCTTCCGAAAAAAGTGGCATTTACAACTAATGACTGATACGATTCTCACTTGGATAAGTTTGTTGATTTTCCTGAGTTTCATACTTTCATAAATGTTTAGGACGGGTCAATTTGCCATAGGCGGCCTTATTTTCTAAATGTCAATTTTCAATATTTAAATAATCAATATCAGTATGAATCATAGATGCGGATGTTACAACAGAATATATTTTACACACTAAGAAATATTGTTTTTATTGTGTGGTTCGGGCACTCGAATCGCTGGGTCTGATCGCCACGCTCGGAACGTTTTCGGGATAATATTAATAAAAAAAGAATGAACGAGATTATATCTGTACGAGAGCAGGAGGATTTGATTAAATTTGACTAAATTATGCAATCATCTGAAATGCTGCATTCCCCCCCCCCCCAATACGTACTTTGTTATATTGACATAAGACAATTGTTTTGTTTCAGATATTCAGTTTTAAATGTAGCACACTGGTGTCAGTCATGTTCTACACTGTTAAAACCAAGCCTTGCCAATTCTATGCTTGTATGTTATTCTTTTCATAGGAAGAGTTTCATCAAAACAAGGTATGAACATTAGGCAGAATATGAATCATAACTCTTCTTAATCTCAGTTATTATACTGGTCATATCTTTATTGTGCCATTTAATATTAAACAAGCACAAGTTCATGTGTTGTAATTATAACATAATTTATTCATGTTGTACCACAATTGTCAGAAACTATGGATATAAACACTGAAAATAAAATGGCTCATGGATCAATGTATATGTACTTATTAGTCACCTTATGATAAAAACAGGATTTGTTTCTGGTCCTAACAGCAGCTGAAACATTTTTTTTAATCTTTCTTTCAGTTTTACACTATTTTGGTAAAAGCCAGTGAAAAAAAAATGATTTGCCTCAAAGTTTGACCAGAAACAAAAACTTTGTTACGGCAACTTTCTTCGGATTCACAACTAATTACCAAAAAGGTACAGCCGACCAACATAGTTGATGTAAAAAATGTCTATATCGTCTGAAAACTTTCTCACTAACTCTTTGCCGACTTAGGTTCCATGTGTGTTATACCGGTATGCACCCTTGGCATATCTTGGACATGTATAAACTGTACACATGATGTACTTAGCATATCACATAATATAAGGTTATTACGAGAATACCTCAAATTGAGCACAAAGACAGTACAGCTGGAGTATCGACTGACGCGCAGCGGAGGTTGATGCACAGCATACTGTCGGAGTGCACACTTTGAGGTATTCTCGTAATAATCTTATTATTAGTATTATTATATGTCTTTTCCTTCCAAGAATATACCATGGGAATGCCAAAATTCAAAATGTTTGAAACAGAATCAGCGAACTTCTTTGTGTGGAGTCCGGTCAAAATCTGGTGGAAGCCATGTTTGTTTTTATTATTAGAGGACGTTTACGCGCGAAATCATTCCATATTTGGAATTCACATTTCCTAATATGGTAGGATGAAAATACCCCGTAAAATACTGCAAAATTACGGCACGCTGTAACTTCTGGCGTTACGGTGACAGATGTATAATAATATAGCATAAAATATAATTTTTTAATTTCACGGATCATGCTTGTGCATGGACAAATAGTTTATTAAGATTTGTTATGGGACTTTGATGCATATTATTTTTGTTGTAACTCAATGCTGTTTCAGGGTTGTCTCTCCAATATGTCTTGACAAATGTCATTCAATACAAATATACAAAAAGAGCAAAAATTACTGGCTTTGTATCATGTTTGTCTTTGCTTCCTTATGCAATTGCATGAAATTCTTTCCTAGTCAACCCTTTTATTTTAGGATGTCTGGCATTTAGCTCATAAGAGATCAGGTGAATTCAGATAGTGGTGAATGTAAGCTAACTGTTTAGCTGTGCATTGATTATATCTAATTATGTAACATGTTCTCTTTAGCATGTAATATGGTCTAATGATAGAGAAGGGTAGGCATGTTAGACCAAAAATAAAGTTTGAAGAAAGGGTATGCAAAAAGTGTGATATGGATGCAGTGGAGGATGAATTCCATTTCCTGATTGATTGTCCAAGTCATAAAAATGCAAGATGTAAGCTGTTTGGAAAAATTGCTTATATACATCCATATTTTAATTTGATGAAACCAGATGACAAGTTCATATACATTATGAGCAATGTAGATAAGGAACTTGCGAACTATATTAGAGAATGTGGTGCATTTTAAATATATATATCAATATTTCATAATTTTAAATATGTATTTATTTAAACTACATATTTATTTCTTCCTTTTTTTTTTTAATTTTAATTATTAGTTTAGCACTTGACTGTATGTTCTCTTCAAACAGAATGATGTCAATAAAGTATTATACAGTTGTAATATGGGTGAATTTAGGTGTTCAGATAGTGGTGACTAACAGTTGTACATGATTATGGTGAGAAAATGTTCACGGAATAGGAGCACGCTAAACTTAGAACTTGTAATTGGATTGGATTAAATTTATTTAGGTGATCACAGCCAAGGCAGGTTATCATCTTGAGGTCCTCAATTATTTCAAGATGGTAACTTCTGCTTATATGTATGCCGTACTTCAAGGGGATTACTTCTTATCACTTGATTTCAAAGTTGCATATTCTGCATATGAAAGTCGCATATGAAAGCTGTCAATAGCAATGCTTTAATTATGATTAATTGAAACTGAATGGGCCACAAAATATTAATTCCAACGTTTACTCGTAAATCTTGATGACTGGTTGAAAAAAGATCAGCAGAAGAAGGTGCTTACCTCCCTACCCGACCAAACATTTTCAAACTTTAGATATACATCCTGTCACACATATGCACATGTATTCAAGATGACCGAATGGTGGCCATTTTGTTGAATTCAAAATTAAACAAAAATCAAAATAAAACATTTCTGCCATTCAGGAACCAAATTTCTGTCATGTATGAATGTTTCGATCAAACTTTGTATAAACATTGAACAATATGGAGCTCTGATGCAATACCACTGCTGTGTTGGACAAGATACTAGTCAGTACCACAACGATACCAACAGTGCAGTATAACTGCTGTGTTTGTCCTTTGACCAATACCAGTACAGCAATGCAATATTACTGCTAGTACTAATGTGTTGCTAGACATGTAGTTCAATGTGTAGGATTGATACTTGTACAAAGTAAAGCACATAATATATAATGACTGTTCATTTGTCATATATAGTAGCAAGAATCTTCATAATAATCTTTCTTACTTTCTCAAAAAAAGAAGGGGATTGAAATTAATAACACTGTTAGGGATTAGATCATTATTGTTGTTATAAATCATCGCCATCAGATTTAAATTTAATTAAAATTTAGGGCTTTTTGTTGAAATGAATTTACTTGTGAATAGAGATTTACATTATCGTGTGATAATGACATCATAAAAACCTTTAATACTGATAGTGGTGATTTATAATAATAGTTAAATCTTTACACGTCTTGATTTTATCTGCTAGTACATGCTAACAGTGCATGGGCAGGGGTTGTGTGGTCATGCTATCAAGTGGTAGGTTAATGCACTATCCCATTATTCATTACTTGTATGCCAGTTGAGATGTCCATTTAATAGCAGATATCGCATTACAACACATATCAATTTCTATAATATTGTAATAGATATATATTGATAATCACTTTATATTATGTTTGTCATAGATTGTGCCCAAGGTCATCCAATGTGTGGGGATGGTAGATGTATCTATGGTTTTCAATTATGTGATGGTTGGTATCATTGCGACGACCTTACTAATGAATTACATTGTGGTATGTTTACAATTATTGCATCATTATATTTAGTATATGAACACCATTTGGTATTCTTTCAGAATTGTCAATTAGCAGCTTTTAAATGACTTGTGTCCTTGAAAATCGAGTCTTATTGCCTTGCATTTCAAGAATTCTACTCGTTTTTTATGAGAAAACAAATTCGGTCTACTGGTTAGGTAGGTCATGTATTAGATGTAATTCACCCTGGAAATGAACCATCAGTGATAATTATAGTCAAGAGCTAGGGTAAAGAACTGCATTTAAAACACACAAAGGTTTGAGGACTGAGTATCCAGGTGATGAAGGAAAAGATGTCATGGGCCAATTAAAAATTAATGATTGACAAAATAAATTGTGTGATGTCATGATTTTTAAAACTGAGACAGCATGGTTCTAGGGACTGTTGCTGCTTGAAGTCCATTTGGGAAAGAAGCCTGGTGCTACAGTTTTTTTTCTACCTACAGTGTAGGTAGAGTTCAATGTTTCAGTTTGTGAACTCGGACCAGTACAAATACATATATGAAGAGTACAGAATATGTTGTCTCTCTCTTGTCTTAGGATCATTACTGACCTTTCTGTGGTATGTGCTGTTTGTAATTTTGTAACCTGGACTTCTTACTAACCAGATATCTGTGTTGGTGCAAGGATTACGGTAGGCCATGTTTAGTGCCGAACTGTTACAGGCGTGGGCGATATGGCTGGAGATTCTAAGCATAGATCTTGCTAAACTGAATAAACTATACCGGTTTAGGTGTGGCGGTGTGCATTGTGGTTTTTAATCATAATTATATCTTCAATTGTATTGAACTGTTATGGTGCTCTGTCTAAATTATCTCTATATTACATGAAATGTGTAGTTTTAAATTGCATGCTTAAGAACCCATACAAGGTGCTAAAAATATTGAATTGTATTGGGTGTTATGGTTAATATTTGACCCAACCTCGTGACAGTTCCCTTTCTCATTACAAATTTCATATCAAGTAGATTACAATATTTTTGCCAATCATAAGATACTTTGGGGCAGAGAGTTTTAAGTCAAATAAAGCCTACTATATTCATTATTCTAGAGGTCTTTCATGTTACATCACAAGACCTTCAACATATATCATATTCCACACATAATTTTGAGCTTGCATGCCTGTCAAATTTAAGGCATATATTGCTTTAAGTAAGGCATTATTTAAATGGCAATAATAATAATAATACGATGTTATTATGAGGATACCTCAAAGTATGCACGAAGACAGTACAGCTGGAGTATCGACCAACGTGCAGCGTCGTTGTGCGTCGTACTGTCTCAGTGCATACTTTGAGGTATTCTCGTAATAACCTTATTATTATACATCTTTTCCTTCCAAGGATACACCATGGGAATGCCGAAATCCAAAATATTTAGAACAAAATCAGTCAGTACCATCAATATTACAAATAATGTTCATAAAATCAACCAAATAGCTTAATTCTGTGCAATGAGATTGTATGGGGAGGGGGGGGGGGGTGACATGTAGCACATGGTGGTCTCTTTATAGTTAAAAACAAATAATGATTAACAATTTTATTGACATATTATTCACCAGATTGTGACTGGGATGAATTTCAATGTTCAGAATCTGGTGCATGTATTCCAAATGCTTGGGTATGTGATGGTGGCAATGACTGCAGTGATGGTCAAGATGAAGACCAAGTATATTGTGGTAATTATGATGTATTCTTCTTTTACTAGTAGATCAATCATTATTTTTTAATCCTTGTTCAGAAGAAATCTGAAAACAATTATTAAGTGCAACTGTGGGGTATGTGAATTAGATTTCTCATCTCAAATTCAATACTTAACAAAATTGTGTGTCGATTTGAATGTTCATATTATCACCTCCAAGCACTACAGCGTGGTGTCAAACACCTTAGTAAAACAGTCTTGATCATTCTATGAGTCGCAATGATGATAAATAGGAACCTTTACACTAATAAATTGTGCTATGCTGTTGACATTTTTTTTCTTGCCATAAATGTGATATTATTCAGGTCACATGTATAACATCTGTATTTCCATTATAACCAAATTATAACATATCTGTTGCTGAATAAGAGCATATAGAATCTACATACAATCCTCTAAGGGTTATTCACTTGTCACTTGTGCTTCTGATATTTAGTGTTGTAACAATCTCATCCTACAATCCAATATAACCAATCTTGCTTTCTAGATGATTCCTGGATTGATCCATCACATGCACACACATTTTCTAGATTAATAAATTAATGAGATACACAGCAGTTTGCCTATTCTTATTTTGTGATATGTTTCATAGGTTGCGATGATTATCAGTGTACATATAATAATAATTGCATTCCCCTAAACTGGAAGTGTGATGGTAGTAATGACTGTAATGATGGCAATGATGAAGATGACTGTAGTAAGTATAAATCTTAGTGATTATAATTACAGTCACTTAAATCTCAACACGTAATATTATCTCCCATGATTGTTAGTGGATTGACTATAAAATGAATTCAATATAAGTTATAGTGTTCATGTTGATCAATTAATCCATTAATTTGTAATTAACCATTAATCCTCTTCTGATTTTTCTCCATCACTGATCTTAGATCACAAGATTAGCGGTTGTCCCAGACAACCATAGTTAGCATGGGACAACCACATGTAAAAACAGAGTGCTTATCAGGACAAACATGAAATTAAATCACAAAGACAAAAATAATATACATGTTTCCTGTTTCATATTATTACCTAATAAGCTTCCAAATAGTTTTTGACTCCCGTGTGCGAAGCACAAAAAGGGAGTCTTTGCAGTTAGTGTATGTGTGTGTGTGTGTGTGTGTGTGTATGTGTGTCCGTCTTTTCCACTGATATCTCAAGAACCATACATCAGTTTTTGATGAAACTTGGTGCATAGATGCTCTGGGCCAATGCGCAGATTTGATTAGGTTTTGGTAAAAATCCATGCATATTAATTACTTAATTTGCATGATAATTAGCTGATTTTTAGCTGTTCCATGACTGTTCCACTGATATCTAAAGAACCACTCATTGGATTTTGATGAAACTTGGCACACAGATGCTCCAAACGAATGCGCAGATTTGATTAGTTTTGGGTAAAAATCTGTGCAATATTAATTACCTAATTTGCATAATGATTAATCAATTTTCGGCTTTTCCACTGATATCTCAAGTACTAACCTGATAGTTTTTAGGGTAATATCAGTATATATTAATTAGCTAATTTGCATAATAAATTAATTTTCAGCTTTTGATATTTTAAGTAGTAATCATCACATTTCAATGACACTTGGTACATAGATGTCATAGGACACTGCACAGACATGATAGTTTTTAGGGTAATATGAGTACATATTAATTACCTAATTTGCATAATTAATTAATTTTCAGCTTTTGATATTTCAAGTAGTAACCACATTTCAATGAAATTTGGTACATAGATGTCATAGGACAATGCACAGACCTGATAGTTTTTAGGGTAATATCAGTATATATTAATTAGCTAAATTGCATAATTAATTAATTTTCAGCTTTTGATATTTCAAGTAGTAATCATCACATTTCAATGACACTTGGTACATAGATGTCATAGGACACTGCACAGACCTGATAGTTTTTAGGGTAATATGAGTACATATTAATTACCTAATTTGCATAATTAATTAATTTTCAGCTTTTGATATATCAAGTAGTAATCATCATATTTCAATGAGACTTGCTACATAGATCTTCTAGGACTATGCAGACACCTGATTAGTTTTAATTGGATATTAATTACCTAATTTGTATAATGTTCCACTGATATATAAAGAACCACAAATTGGATTTTAATGAAACTTTTGAAGAGAACTATGCAGAAACCCAATTAGTTTTTGGTAAATATTTATGCTTATTAATCACCTCATTAACATAATTAATTAACACCGATATCTCAATTACTGATCATCACATTTGAATAAAATTTGGTACATAAATGCTCTAGGACAATAGACAGGCCTGATTAATTTTGATTAATATTAATTCTCTAATTAGCATAATAATTCATAATTTTTTTGTTCTGTTCTGTTCATATTAGTTACCTGATTTACATAATTAGTTTTCAGCTTTTCCATCAATATCTCATGTACAAGTAATTTTGAATTAATTTTTAATGTGTCTTCAATACTCTCAGCACACGGGAGTTCTTTCTAAGCTTTCTTTGATTTATGAGAATGTCAGTAAAAATTGTGCTCCTTCTGAAAAATACTGATGCTATAATGAAACTACATTAACCTCATCCAAATTTTGTTTTTTGTATGATTTCAATGTGTTTGTAATTGGACTGTGAGGGTGCTTTTTGTCATATTGTTTGTGACCATGCCTTTTTAATGAAAGCTATCTGGCTATGATTTTTTTGCATGATTTTGAAAAGACAAATCCTTTATCAGTAGGACAACCATTTTCCAAAACTGGTTGTTCCAACTGTACAACTATGATTTGTTTATTATATAATTTCAAGCACCGGGTCACTAGAAAATACATTCAAGGTTACCCAAAGTACAAACCAATCAAACTAACACATACCAAAAATTTATTGCAAAGCACAGGTAAAAATATTATCAAATTTAACACAGCGTTCACACATTTTCACGCCCTCTATTAGGTGAAAGCCCTCTGAATTTGAGCAAAACCAACTCAGGTCAGACCGGCTTAATCTGTTATGACATATTTTCAACAGTGTGTTAAAATTATCTCATACCAAGTGTTTTGCTACATATGTGAACCCCCCAATCATGTGTCTAATTCCCAAATTGAACATAATTTTCATTGTTGTAACCACTCAAAGTCATAATTTTTTTTTATTTTTTTTTTTAAATGTTTTTGTGCCATGCGACAGTTCCAGACATTGAATGTCACTGTTGTCTCTCCTGACTTTTTTCTATTTTGTAAGTGCTGGTGCTGACACATAGTGCATTTTGCCACAGAAGTCATTTCCTGTTTGAGACTACATGACAGGGCTGTGTGGCCATGCATCTCCCTATCAAACGGCAATTTTAGTGCGCTATCCTGGCGTCAACCAGGCTCGGTTGAACACGAGCACCTGCACACCTTAACCAAGTTTCCCCAAAGTCGCATTCGTTAGTGAATGAATCTCACCCAGTGGAATTGGCCTTCCCATTAAGTCTGTGGCACACTCACCCAGGGTAGGGGTCGACCCTTTTGATGTTCAGCCTAAGGTAGGATTTGAACTTGGGTCTACCGATCATAAGTCTGATGCGACAACCACTATACTACCAGTGACCACCGGTGTTGTGCTTTTTGATGTTTGTGAAACTTTATTTTTAAGAATATCCTTTAGATTCAATTTTAGAATTGAAAGAGGTATAATCTCCATAAAAATGAACCTGCTGCAATACAAAAGGAAACAATTTTCTAGTAGATACATCAAGTTGTGCTAATTTCCGTTATATAGAATTCGTGAGAGATTTTTTGAAGATCATATACAAAATGATGTGAATGCTAATTTTGATGGAAATTCTGTAACATTAAATTGGGTTTATATGTGTGTAAGTAAATAAATGAATTGGACATTGAAGTAACACATGTCTAGACCTGCAAACCAGCAACCTGGGGCCAACACACCATTAAATTCCTTAGAAAGATATAGAAACTTTACAAAAATTCCATAGAACCTTCTTGTAAGGGAGCTATTTATTATATAAAGTACAGGAAAGGAGGGGACTGTGACTTTCTCAATGTCTATTAACAACTACTTCTGTTTCTGTTTGTTATTATTTCTTTTGATAGCGAGTCATGAACTATGTTACCAGGGTTATTATAAGTGTTCAAACAATGGCCATTGTATACCAGCATCGTTTCTTTGTGATGGTGATAATGATTGTGGCAACTATGAAGATGAAACATGTGGTAAATATATCTATGACAGCTTACTTATTTCTGTGTTTGTTATTAACATTTGGTACATTGCTTACATTGAAAGTATAATCATAGTTTTGACAAGTACTTAATAATTAATAATACCGGGTAATGTTCCCTACGTATATCTTAATAGTTTCCTGGAATGAATTGATAGCTTGTATGTGTATGCTGTTTGTGCATTTCAGTGTCTGATAATAGTTTAGAATTTATAAGTGCTTAATAATTAGTTTATTTGCTCATCAATTAATTAATTAAGACTTACATCATAAAGTAATATTTTTTTCATAATGAACAGAATATCAGGATCGACCAATTGACAATGACATGTATCGTGACATTTACAATAAGTTGACCAAGTTCTCAAAAAAAGGTATTTTTTTTAATTTGTGGGTATGATACCACCTTGTGTAATTAAAACACTTAAAATGTTTGTTTTTTCCATTCCAGATTGTCCAAATGATGAATACAAGTGTCCTAATAATTACTGCATCCAAGGTCATAAACTATGTGATCGTACGTAACCCTGACTGTTTAGATGAATCAGATGAACAGTAATGTAGTAAGTCATATTTCTATCACCAGAATAGTGACAATTCATCCTTCAATGTAAACAAACATAGCAGTGATATTGTACTGTTGGTATCTTTGATTAATTACTGACTGGTCAATGGTCAAACATAGCAGTGGTATTGCACTGTTGGTATCGTTGATGGTACTGACTGGTAAATTGTCCAACATAGCAGTGGTATTGCACTGTTGCTATCTTTGATGGTACTGGTCAATGGTCCAACATATCAGTGGTATTGCACTGTTGGTGTCGTTGATGGTACTGACTGGTAAATTGTCCAACATAGTAGTGGTATTGCACTGTTGGTGTCTTTGATGGTACTGACTGGTAAATTGTCCAACATAGCAGTGGTATTGCACTGTTGGTATCTTTGATGGTACTGGTCAATGGTCCAACATATCAGTGGTATTGCACTGTTGGTATCGTTGATGGTACTGACTGGTAAATTGTCCAACATAGCAGTGGTATTGCACTGTTGGTGTCTTTGATGGTACTGACTGTTAAATTGTCCAACATAGCAGTGGTATTGCACTGTTTGTATCTTTGATGGTACTGACTGGTAAATTGTCCAACATAGCAGTGGTATTGCACTGTTGGTATCTTTGATGGTACTGGTCAATGGTCCAACATATCAGTGGTATTGCACTGTTGGTGTCTTTGATGGTACTGACTGTTAAATTGCCCAACATAGCAGTGGTGTTGCACTGTTGGTATCTTTGATGGTACTGACTGTTAAATTGTCCAACATAGCAGTGGTATTGCACTGTTGGTATCTTTGATGGTACTGACTGTTAAATTGTCCAACATAGCAGTGGTGTTGCACTGTTTGTATCTTTGATGGTACTGACTGTTAAATTGTCCAACATAGCAGTGGTATTGCACTGTTGGTATCTTTGATGGTACTGACTGGTCAATGGTCCAACATAGCAGTGATATTGCACTGTTGGTGTCTTTGATGGTACTGACTGTTAAATTGTCCAACATAGCAGTGGTGTTGCACTGTTTGTATCTTTGATGGTACTGACTGTTAAATTGTCCAACATAGCAGTGGTGTTGCACTGTTTGTATCTTTGATGGTACTGACTGTTAACTTGTCCAACATAGCAGTGGTATTGCACTGTTGGTATCTTTGATGGTACTGACTGGTCAATGGTCAAACATAGCAGTGATATTGCACTGTTGGTATCTTTGATGGTACTGACTGGTCAATGGTCCAACATAGCAGTGATATTGCACTGTTGGTATCTTTGATGGTACTGACTGTTAAATTGCCCAACATAGCAGTGGTGTTGCACTGTTGGTATCTTTGATGGTACTGACTGTTAAATTGTCCAACATAGCAGTGGTATTGCACTGTTGGTATCTTTGATGGTACTGACTGTTAAATTGTCCAACATAGCAGTGGTGTTGCACTGTTTGTATCTTTGATGGTACTGACTGTTAAATTGTCCAACATAGCAGTGGTATTGCACTGTTGGTATCTTTGATGGTACTGACTGGTCAATGGTCCAACATAGCAGTGATATTGCACTGTTGGTGTCTTTGATGGTACTGACTGTTAAATTGTCCAACATAGCAGTGGTGTTGCACTGTTTGTATCTTTGATGGTACTGACTGTTAAATTGTCCAACATAGCAGTGGTGTTGCACTGTTTGTATCTTTGATGGTACTGACTGTTAACTTGTCCAACATAGCAGTGGTATTGCACTGTTGGTATCTTTGATGGTACTGACTGGTCAATGGTCAAACATAGCAGTGATATTGCACTGTTGGTATCTTTGATGGTACTGACTGGTCAATGGTCCAACATAGCAGTGATATTGCACTGTTGGTATCTTTGATGGTACTGACTGTTAAATTGTCCAACATAGCAGTGGTATTGCACTGTTGGTATCTTTGATGGTACTGACTGTTAAATTGTCCAACATAGCAGTGGTGTTGCACTGTTTGTATCTTTGATGGTACTGACTGTTAAATTGTCCAACATAGCAGTGGTATTGCACTGTTGGTATCTTTGATGGTACTGACTGGTCAATGGTCCAACATAGCAGTGATATTGCACTGTTGGTGTCTTTGATGGTACTGACTGTTAAATTGTCCAACATAGCAGTGGTGTTGCACTGTTTGTATCTTTGAATGGTACTGACTGTTAAATTGTCCAACATAGCAGTGGTGTTGCACTGTTTGTATCTTTGATGGTACTGACTGTTAACTTGTCCAACATAGCAGTGGTTTTGCACTGTTGGTATCTTTGATGGTACTGACTGGTCAATGGTCAAACATAGCAGTGGTATTGCACTGTTGGTATCTTTGATGGTACTGACTGGTCAATGGTCAAACATAGCAGTGATATTGCACTGTTGGTATCTTTGATGGTACTGACTGGTCAATGGTCCAACATAGCAGTGATATTGCACTGTTGGTGTCTTTGATGGTACTGACTGTTAAATTGTCCAACATAGCAGTGATATTGCACTGTTGGTATCTTTGATGGTACTGACTGTTAAATTGTCCAACATAGCAGTGGTGTTGCACTGTTTGTATCTTTGATGGTACTGACTGTTAAATTGTCCAACATAGCAGTGGTATTGCACTGTTGGTATCTTTGATGGTACTGACTGGTCAATAGTCAAACATAGCAGTGGTATTGCACTGTTGGTATCTTTGATGGTACTGACTGTTAAATTGTCCAACATAGCAGTGGTGTTGCACTGTTTGTATCTTTGATGGTACTGACTGTTAAATTGTCCAACATAGCAGTGGTATTGCACTGTTGGTGTCTTTGATGGTACTGTTAAATTGTCCAACATAGCAGTGGTATTGCACTGTTGGTGTCTTTGATGGTACTGACTGTTAAATTGTCCAACATAGCAGTGGTATTGCACTGTTTGTATCTTTGATGGTACTGACTGGTAAATTGTCCAACATAGCAGTGGTATTGCACTGTTGGTGTCTTTGATGGTACTGGTCAATTGTCCAACATAGCAGTGGTATTGCACTGTTGGTGTCTTTGATGGTACTGACTGGTCAATCGTCAAACATAGCAGTGGTATTGCACTGTTGGTATCTTTGATGGTACTTACTGGTCAGTGGTCCAACATAGCAGTGGTATTGCACTGTTGGTACTTTTGATGGTACTGACTGGTCAATGGTCAAACAGCAGTGGTATTGCACTGTTGGTGTTCTTGATTGTACTTACTGGTCAATGGTCAAACATAGCAGTGGTATTGCACTTTTGGTATTTTTGATGGTACTGACTGGTCAATGGTCAAACATAGCAGTGGTATTGCACTGTTGGTATTTTTGATTGTACTTACTGGTCAATGGTCAATCATAGCAGTGGTATTGCACTGGTCGTATTTTTTATTGTACTTACTGGTCAATGGTCCAACATAGCAGTGGTATTGCACTGTTGGTATTTTTGATTGTACTGACTGGTAAATTGTCCAACATAGCAGTGGTATTGCATTGTTGGTATCTTTGATGGTACTGACTGGTAAATTGTCCAACATATCAGTGGTATTGCACTGTTGGTATCTTTGATGGTACTGGTCAATGGTCAAACATAGCAGTGGTATTGCACTGTTGGTATCGTTGATGGTACTGACTGGTAAATTGTCCAACATATCAGTGGTATTGCATTGTTGGTATCTTTGATGGTACTGACTGGTAAATTGTCCAACATAGCAGTGATATTGCACTGTTGGTATCTTTGATGGTACTGGTCAATGGTCAAACATAGCAGTGGTATTGCACTGTTGGTATCATTGATGGTACTGACTGGTAAATTGTCCAACATAGCAGTGATATTGCACTGTTGGTATCTTTGATGGTACTGGTCAATGGTCAAACATAGCAGTGGTATTGCACTGTTGGTATCTTTGATGGTACTGGTAAATTGTCCAACATAGCAGTGATATTGCACTGTTGGTATCTTTGATGGTACTGGTCAATGGTCAAACATAGCAGTGGTGTTGCACTGTTGGTGTCTTTGATGGTACTGACTGGTCAATGGTCAAACATAGCAGTGGTATTGCACTGTTGGTATCATTGATGGTACTGACTGGTAAATTGTCCAACATATCAGTGGTGTTGCACTGTTGGTGTCTTTGATGGTACTGACTGGTCAATGGTTCAATATAGCAGTGGTATTGCATTGTTGGTATCATTGATGGTACTGACTGGTAAATTGTCCAACATAGCAGTGGTGTTGCACTGTTGGTGTCTTTGATGGTACTGACTGGTCAATGGTTCAACATAGCAGTGGTATTGCATTGTTGGTATCATTGATGGTACTGACTGGTCAATGGTCCAACATAGCAGTGGTATTGCATTGTTGGTATCTTTGATGGTACTGACTGGTAAATTGTCCAACATAGCAGTGGTGTTGCACTGTTGGTGTCTTTGATGGTACTGACTGGTCAATGGTTCAACATAGCAGTGGTATTGCACTGTTGGTATCTTTGATGGTACTGACTGGTAAATTGTCCAACATATCAGTGGTATTGCACTGTTGGTATCTTTGATGGTACTGACTGTTAAATTGTCCAACATAGCAGTGGTATTGCACTGTTGGTATCTTTGATGGTACTGACTGGTCAATGGTCCAACATAGCAGTGATATTGCACTGTTGGTATCTTTGATGGTACTGACTGTTAAATTGTCCAACATAGCAGTGGTATTGCACTGTTGGTGTCTTTGATGGTACTGACTGGTAAATTGTCCAACATAGCAGTGGTATTGCACTGTTGGTATCTTTGATGGTACTGGTCAATGGTCCAACATATCAGTGGTATTGCACTGTTGGTGTCTTTGATGGTACTGACTGTTAAATTGCCCAACATAGCAGTGGTGTTGCACTGTTGGTATCTTTGATGGTACTGACTGTTAAATTGTCCAACATAGCAGTGGTATTGCACTGTTGGTATCTTTGATGGTACTGACTGTTAAATTGTCCAACATAGCAGTGGTGTTGCACTGTTTGTATCTTTGATGGTACTGACTGTTAAATTGTCCAACATAGCAGTGGTATTGCACTGTTGGTATCTTTGATGGTACTGACTGGTCAATGGTCCAACATAGCAGTGATATTGCACTGTTGGTGTCTTTGATGGTACTGACTGTTAAATTGTCCAACATAGCAGTGGTGTTGCACTGTTTGTATCTTTGATGGTACTGACTGTTAAATTGTCCAACATAGCAGTGGTGTTGCACTGTTTGTATCTTTGATGGTACTGGCTGTTAACTTGTCCAACATAGCAGTGGTATTGCACTGTTGGTATCTTTGATGGTACTGACTGGTCAATGGTCAAACATAGCAGTGGTATTGCACTGTTGGTATCTTTGATGGTACTGACTGGTCAATGGTCCAACATAGCAGTGATATTGCACTGTTGGTATCTTTGATGGTACTGACTGGTCAATGGTCCAACATAGCAGTGATATTGCACTGTTGGTGTCTTTGATGGTACTGACTGTTAAATTGTCCAACATAGCAGTGATATTGCACTGTTGGTATCTTTGATGGTACTGACTGTTAAATTGTCCAACATAGCAGTGGTGTTGCACTGTTTGTATCTTTGATGGTACTGACTGTTAAATTGTCCAACATAGCAGTGGTATTGCACTGTTGGTATCTTTGATGGTACTGACTGGTCAATAGTCAAACATAGCAGTGGTATTGCACTGTTGGTATCTTTGATGGTACTGACTGTTAAATTGTCCAACATAGCAGTGGTATTGCACTGTTGGTATCTTTGATGGTACTTACTGGTCAATGGTCAAACATAGCAGTGGTATTGCACTGGTCGTATTTTTTATTGTACTTACTGGTCAATGGTCCAACATAGCAGTGGTATTGCACTGTTGGTATTTTTGATTGTACTGACTGGTAAATTGTCCAACATAGCAGTGGTATTGCATTGTTGGTATCTTTGATGGTACTGACTGGTAAATTGTCCAACATATCAGTGGTATTGCACTGTTGGTATCTTTGATGGTACTGGTCAATGGTCAAACATAGCAGTGGTATTGCACTGTTGGTATCGTTGATGGTACTGACTGGTAAATTGTCCAACATATCAGTGGTATTGCATTGTTGGTATCTTTGATGGTACTGACTGGTAAATTGTCCAACATAGCAGTGATATTGCACTGTTGGTATCTTTGATGGTACTGGTCAATGGTCAAATATAGCAGTGGTATTGCACTGTTGGTATCATTGATGGTACTGACTGGTAAATTGTCCAACATAGCAGTGATATTGCACTGTTGGTATCTTTGATGGTACTGGTCAATGGTCAAACATAGCAGTGGTATTGCACTGTTGGTATCTTTGATGGTACTGGTCAATGGTCAAACATAGCAGTGGTATTGCACTGTTGTTATCTTTGATGGTACTGGTAAATTGTCCAACATAGCAGTGATATTGCACTGTTGGTATCTTTGATGGTACTGGTCAATGGTCAAACATAGCAGTGGTGTTGCACTGTTGGTGTCTTTGATGGTACTGACTGTTAAATTGTCCAACATAGCAGTGGTATTGCACTGTTGGTATCTTTGATGGTACTGACTGGTCAATGGTCCAACATAGCAGTGATATTGCACTGTTGGTGTCTTTGATGGTACTGACTGTTGAATTGTCCAACATAGCAGTGGTGTTGCACTGTTTGTATCTTTGATGGTACTGACTGTTAAATTGTCCAACATAGCAGTGGTGTTGCACTGTTTGTATCTTTGATGGTACTGGCTGTTAACTTGTCCAACATAGCAGTGGTATTGCACTGTTGGTATCTTTGATGGTACTGACTGGTCAATGGTCAAACATAGCAGTGGTATTGCACTGTTGGTATCTTTGATGGTACTGACTGGTCAATGGTCAAACATAGCAGTGATATTGCACTGTTGGTATCTTTGATGGTACTGACTGGTCAATGGTCCAACATAGCAGTGATATTGCACTGTTGGTGTCTTTGATGGTACTGACTGTTAAATTGTCCAACATAGCAGTGATATTGCACTGTTGGTATCTTTGATGGTACTGACTGTTAAATTGTCCAACATAGCAGTGGTGTTGCACTGTTTGTATCTTTGATGGTACTGACTGGTCAATAGTCAAACATAGCAGTGGTATTGCACTGTTGGTATCTTTGATGGTACTGACTGGTCAATAGTCAAACATAGCAGTGGTATTGCACTGTTGGTATCTTTGATGGTACTGGTCAATGGTCAAACATAGCAGTGGTGTTGCACTGTTGGTGTCTTTGATGGTACTGACTGGTCAATGGTCAAACATAGCAGTGGTATTGCACTGTTGGTATCATTGATGGTACTGACTGGTAAATTGTCCAACATATCAGTGGTGTTGCACTGTTGGTGTCTTTGATGGTACTGACTGGTCAATGGTTCAACATAGCAGTGGTATTGCATTGTTGGTATCATTGATGGTACTGACTGGTAAATTGTCCAACATAGCAGTGGTGTTGCACTGTTGGTGTCTTTGATGGTACTGACTGGTCAATGGTTCAACATAGCAGTGGTATTGCATTGTTGGTATCATTGATGGTACTGACTGGTCAATGGTCCAACATAGCAGTGGTATTGCATTGTTGGTATCTTTGATGGTACTGACTGGTAAATTGTCCAACATAGCAGTGGTGTTGCACTGTTGGTGTCTTTGATGGTACTGACTGGTCAATGGTTCAACATAGCAGTGGTATTGCACTGTTGGTATCTTTGATGGTACTGACTGGTAAATTGTCCAACATAGCAGTGGTATTGCACTGTTGGTATCTTTGATGGTACTGACTGTTAAATTGTCCAACATAGCAGTGGTATTGCACTGTTGGTATCTTTGATGGTACTGACTGGTCAATGGTCCAACATAGCAGTGATATTGCACTGTTGGTATCTTTGATGGTACTGACTGTTAAATTGTCCAACATAGCAGTGGTATTGCACTGTTGGTATCTTTGATGGTACTGACTGGTAAATTGTCCAACATAGCAGTGGTATTGCACTGTTGGTATCTTTGATGGTACTGGTCAATGGTCCAACATATCAGTGGTATTGCACTGTTGGTGTCTTTGATGGTACTGACTGTTAAATTGCCCAACATAGCAGTGGTGTTGCACTGTTGGTATCTTTGATGGTACTGACTGGTCAATGGTCCAACATAGCAGTGATATTGCACTGTTGGTGTCTTTGATGGTACTGACTGTTAAATTGTCCAACATAGCAGTGATATTGCACTGTTGGTATCTTTGATGGTACTGACTGTTAAATTGTCCAACATAGCAGTGGTGTTGCACTGTTTGTATCTTTGATGGTACTGACTGTTAAATTGTCCAACATAGCAGTGGTATTGCACTGTTGGTATCTTTGATGGTACTGACTGGTCAATAGTCAAACATAGCAGTGGTATTGCACTGTTGGTATCTTTGATGGTACTGACTGTTAAATTGTCCAACATAGCAGTGGTGTTGCACTGTTTGTATCTTTGATGGTACTGACTGTTAAATTGTCCAACATAGCAGTGGTATTGCACTGTTGGTGTCTTTGATGGTACTGTTAAATTGTCCAACATAGCAGTGGTATTGCACTGTTGGTGTCTTTGATGGTACTGACTGTTAAATTGTCCAACATAGCAGTGGTATTGCACTGTTTGTATCTTTGATGGTACTGACTGGTAAATTGTCCAACATAGCAGTGGTATTGCACTGTTGGTGTCTTTGATGGTACTGGTCAATTGTCCAACATAGCAGTGGTATTGCACTGTTGGTGTCTTTGATGGTACTGACTGGTCAATCGTCAAACATAGCAGTGGTATTGCACTGTTGGTATCTTTGATGGTACTTACTGGTCAGTGGTCCAACATAGCAGTGGTATTGCACTGTTGGTACTTTTGATGGTACTGACTGGTCAATGGTCAAACAGCAGTGGTATTGCACTGTTGGTGTTCTTGATTGTACTTACTGGTCAATGGTCAAACATAGCAGTGGTATTGCACTTTTGGTATTTTTGATGGTACTGACTGGTCAATGGTCAAACATAGCAGTGGTATTGCACTGTTGGTATTTTTGATTGTACTTACTGGTCAATGGTCAATCATAGCAGTGGTATTGCACTGGTCGTATTTTTTATTGTACTTACTGGTCAATGGTCCAACATAGCAGTGGTATTGCACTGTTGGTATTTTTGATTGTACTGACTGGTAAATTGTCCAACATAGCAGTGGTATTGCATTGTTGGTATCTTTGATGGTACTGACTGGTAAATTGTCCAACATATCAGTGGTATTGCACTGTTGGTATCTTTGATGGTACTGGTCAATGGTCAAACATAGCAGTGGTATTGCACTGTTGGTATCGTTGATGGTACTGACTGGTAAATTGTCCAACATATCAGTGGTATTGCATTGTTGGTATCTTTGATGGTACTGACTGGTAAATTGTCCAACATAGCAGTGATATTGCACTGTTGGTATCTTTGATGGTACTGGTCAATGGTCAAACATAGCAGTGGTATTGCACTGTTGGTATCATTGATGGTACTGACTGGTAAATTGTCCAACATAGCAGTGATATTGCACTGTTGGTATCTTTGATGGTACTGGTCAATGGTCAAACATAGCAGTGGTATTGCACTGTTGGTATCTTTGATGGTACTGGTAAATTGTCCAACATAGCAGTGATATTGCACTGTTGGTATCTTTGATGGTACTGGTCAATGGTCAAACATAGCAGTGGTGTTGCACTGTTGGTGTCTTTGATGGTACTGACTGGTCAATGGTCAAACATAGCAGTGGTATTGCACTGTTGGTATCATTGATGGTACTGACTGGTAAATTGTCCAACATATCAGTGGTGTTGCACTGTTGGTGTCTTTGATGGTACTGACTGGTCAATGGTTCAATATAGCAGTGGTATTGCATTGTTGGTATCATTGATGGTACTGACTGGTAAATTGTCCAACATAGCAGTGGTGTTGCACTGTTGGTGTCTTTGATGGTACTGACTGGTCAATGGTTCAACATAGCAGTGGTATTGCATTGTTGGTATCATTGATGGTACTGACTGGTCAATGGTCCAACATAGCAGTGGTATTGCATTGTTGGTATCTTTGATGGTACTGACTGGTAAATTGTCCAACATAGCAGTGGTGTTGCACTGTTGGTGTCTTTGATGGTACTGACTGGTCAATGGTTCAACATAGCAGTGGTATTGCACTGTTGGTATCTTTGATGGTACTGACTGGTAAATTGTCCAACATATCAGTGGTATTGCACTGTTGGTATCTTTGATGGTACTGACTGTTAAATTGTCCAACATAGCAGTGGTATTGCACTGTTGGTATCTTTGATGGTACTGACTGGTCAATGGTCCAACATAGCAGTGATATTGCACTGTTGGTATCTTTGATGGTACTGACTGTTAAATTGTCCAACATAGCAGTGGTATTGCACTGTTGGTATCTTTGATGGTACTGACTGGTAAATTGTCCAACATAGCAGTGGTATTGCACTGTTGGTATCTTTGATGGTACTGGTCAATGGTCCAACATATCAGTGGTATTGCACTGTTGGTGTCTTTGATGGTACTGACTGTTAAATTGCCCAACATAGCAGTGGTGTTGCACTGTTGGTATCTTTGATGGTACTGACTGTTAAATTGTCCAACATAGCAGTGGTATTGCACTGTTGGTATCTTTGATGGTACTGACTGTTAAATTGTCCAACATAGCAGTGGTGTTGCACTGTTTGTATCTTTGATGGTACTGACTGTTAAATTGTCCAACATAGCAGTGGTATTGCACTGTTGGTATCTTTGATGGTACTGACTGGTCAATGGTCCAACATAGCAGTGATATTGCACTGTTGGTGTCTTTGATGGTACTGACTGTTAAATTGTCCAACATAGCAGTGGTGTTGCACTGTTTGTATCTTTGATGGTACTGACTGTTAAATTGTCCAACATAGCAGTGGTGTTGCACTGTTTGTATCTTTGATGGTACTGGCTGTTAACTTGTCCAACATAGCAGTGGTATTGCACTGTTGGTATCTTTGATGGTACTGACTGGTCAATGGTCAAACATAGCAGTGGTATTGCACTGTTGGTATCTTTGATGGTACTGACTGGTCAATGGTCCAACATAGCAGTGATATTGCACTGTTGGTATCTTTGATGGTACTGACTGGTCAATGGTCCAACATAGCAGTGATATTGCACTGTTGGTGTCTTTGATGGTACTGACTGTTAAATTGTCCAACATAGCAGTGATATTGCACTGTTGGTATCTTTGATGGTACTGACTGTTAAATTGTCCAACATAGCAGTGGTGTTGCACTGTTTGTATCTTTGATGGTACTGACTGTTAAATTGTCCAACATAGCAGTGGTATTGCACTGTTGGTATCTTTGATGGTACTGACTGGTCAATAGTCAAACATAGCAGTGGTATTGCACTGTTGGTATCTTTGATGGTACTGACTGTTAAATTGTCCAACATAGCAGTGGTATTGCACTGTTGGTATCTTTGATGGTACTTACTGGTCAATGGTCAAACATAGCAGTGGTATTGCACTGGTCGTATTTTTTATTGTACTTACTGGTCAATGGTCCAACATAGCAGTGGTATTGCACTGTTGGTATTTTTGATTGTACTGACTGGTAAATTGTCCAACATAGCAGTGGTATTGCATTGTTGGTATCTTTGATGGTACTGACTGGTAAATTGTCCAACATATCAGTGGTATTGCACTGTTGGTATCTTTGATGGTACTGGTCAATGGTCAAACATAGCAGTGGTATTGCACTGTTGGTATCGTTGATGGTACTGACTGGTAAATTGTCCAACATATCAGTGGTATTGCATTGTTGGTATCTTTGATGGTACTGACTGGTAAATTGTCCAACATAGCAGTGATATTGCACTGTTGGTATCTTTGATGGTACTGGTCAATGGTCAAATATAGCAGTGGTATTGCACTGTTGGTATCATTGATGGTACTGACTGGTAAATTGTCCAACATAGCAGTGATATTGCACTGTTGGTATCTTTGATGGTACTGGTCAATGGTCAAACATAGCAGTGGTATTGCACTGTTGGTATCTTTGATGGTACTGGTCAATGGTCAAACATAGCAGTGGTATTGCACTGTTGTTATCTTTGATGGTACTGGTAAATTGTCCAACATAGCAGTGATATTGCACTGTTGGTATCTTTGATGGTACTGGTCAATGGTCAAACATAGCAGTGGTGTTGCACTGTTGGTGTCTTTGATGGTACTGACTGTTAAATTGTCCAACATAGCAGTGGTATTGCACTGTTGGTATCTTTGATGGTACTGACTGGTCAATGGTCCAACATAGCAGTGATATTGCACTGTTGGTGTCTTTGATGGTACTGACTGTTGAATTGTCCAACATAGCAGTGGTGTTGCACTGTTTGTATCTTTGATGGTACTGACTGTTAAATTGTCCAACATAGCAGTGGTGTTGCACTGTTTGTATCTTTGATGGTACTGGCTGTTAACTTGTCCAACATAGCAGTGGTATTGCACTGTTGGTATCTTTGATGGTACTGACTGGTCAATGGTCAAACATAGCAGTGGTATTGCACTGTTGGTATCTTTGATGGTACTGACTGGTCAATGGTCAAACATAGCAGTGATATTGCACTGTTGGTATCTTTGATGGTACTTACTGGTCAATGGTCCAACATAGCAGTGATATTGCACTGTTGGTGTCTTTGATGGTACTGACTGTTAAATTGTCCAACATAGCAGTGATATTGCACTGTTGGTATCTTTGATGGTACTGACTGTTAAATTGTCCAACATAGCAGTGGTGTTGCACTGTTTGTATCTTTGATGGTACTGACTGGTCAATAGTCAAACATAGCAGTGGTATTGCACTGTTGGTATCTTTGATGGTACTGACTGGTCAATAGTCAAACATAGCAGTGGTATTGCACTGTTGGTATCTTTGATGGTACTGGTCAATGGTCAAACATAGCAGTGGTGTTGCACTGTTGGTGTCTTTGATGGTACTGACTGGTCAATGGTCAAACATAGCAGTGGTATTGCACTGTTGGTATCATTGATGGTACTGACTGGTAAATTGTCCAACATATCAGTGGTGTTGCACTGTTGGTGTCTTTGATGGTACTGACTGGTCAATGGTTCAACATAGCAGTGGTATTGCATTGTTGGTATCATTGATGGTACTGACTGGTAAATTGTCCAACATAGCAGTGGTGTTGCACTGTTGGTGTCTTTGATGGTACTGACTGGTCAATGGTTCAACATAGCAGTGGTATTGCATTGTTGGTATCATTGATGGTACTGACTGGTCAATGGTCCAACATAGCAGTGGTATTGCATTGTTGGTATCTTTGATGGTACTGACTGGTAAATTGTCCAACATAGCAGTGGTGTTGCACTGTTGGTGTCTTTGATGGTACTGACTGGTCAATGGTTCAACATAGCAGTGGTATTGCACTGTTGGTATCTTTGATGGTACTGACTGGTAAATTGTCCAACATAGCAGTGGTATTGCACTGTTGGTATCTTTGATGGTACTGACTGTTAAATTGTCCAACATAGCAGTGGTATTGCACTGTTGGTATCTTTGATGGTACTGACTGGTCAATGGTCCAACATAGCAGTGATATTGCACTGTTGGTATCTTTGATGGTACTGACTGTTAAATTGTCCAACATAGCAGTGGTATTGCACTGTTGGTATCTTTGATGGTACTGACTGGTAAATTGTCCAACATAGCAGTGGTATTGCACTGTTGGTATCTTTGATGGTACTGGTCAATGGTCCAACATATCAGTGGTATTGCACTGTTGGTGTCTTTGATGGTACTGACTGTTAAATTGCCCAACATAGCAGTGGTGTTGCACTGTTGGTATCTTTGATGGTACTGACTGTTAAATTGTCCAACATAGCAGTGGTATTGCACTGTTGGTATCTTTGATGGTACTGACTGTTAAATTGTCCAACATAGCAGTGGTGTTGCACTGTTTGTATCTTTGATGGTACTGACTGTTAAATTGTCCAACATAGCAGTGGTATTGCACTGTTGGTATCTTTGATGGTACTGACTGGTCAATGGTCCAACATAGCAGTGATATTGCACTGTTGGTGTCTTTGATGGTACTGACTGTTAAATTGTCCAACATAGCAGTGGTGTTGCACTGTTTGTATCTTTGATGGTACTGACTGTTAAATTGTCCAACATAGCAGTGGTGTTGCACTGTTTGTATCTTTGATGGTACTGGCTGTTAACTTGTCCAACATAGCAGTGGTATTGCACTGTTGGTATCTTTGATGGTACTGACTGGTCAATGGTCAAACATAGCAGTGGTATTGCACTGTTGGTATCTTTGATGGTACTGACTGGTCAATGGTCCAACATAGCAGTGATATTGCACTGTTGGTATCTTTGATGGTACTGACTGGTCAATGGTCCAACATAGCAGTGATATTGCACTGTTGGTGTCTTTGATGGTACTGACTGTTAAATTGTCCAACATAGCAGTGATATTGCACTGTTGGTATCTTTGATGGTACTGACTGTTAAATTGTCCAACATAGCAGTGGTGTTGCACTGTTTGTATCTTTGATGGTACTGACTGTTAAATTGTCCAACATAGCAGTGGTATTGCACTGTTGGTATCTTTGATGGTACTGACTGGTCAATAGTCAAACATAGCAGTGGTATTGCACTGTTGGTATCTTTGATGGTACTGACTGTTAAATTGTCCAACATAGCAGTGGTATTGCACTGTTGGTATCTTTGATGGTACTTACTGGTCAATGGTCAAACATAGCAGTGGTATTGCACTGGTCGTATTTTTTATTGTACTTACTGGTCAATGGTCCAACATAGCAGTGGTATTGCACTGTTGGTATTTTTGATTGTACTGACTGGTAAATTGTCCAACATAGCAGTGGTATTGCATTGTTGGTATCTTTGATGGTACTGACTGGTAAATTGTCCAACATATCAGTGGTATTGCACTGTTGGTATCTTTGATGGTACTGGTCAATGGTCAAACATAGCAGTGGTATTGCACTGTTGGTATCGTTGATGGTACTGACTGGTAAATTGTCCAACATATCAGTGGTATTGCATTGTTGGTATCTTTGATGGTACTGACTGGTAAATTGTCCAACATAGCAGTGATATTGCACTGTTGGTATCTTTGATGGTACTGGTCAATGGTCAAATATAGCAGTGGTATTGCACTGTTGGTATCATTGATGGTACTGACTGGTAAATTGTCCAACATAGCAGTGATATTGCACTGTTGGTATCTTTGATGGTACTGGTCAATGGTCAAACATAGCAGTGGTATTGCACTGTTGGTATCTTTGATGGTACTGGTCAATGGTCAAACATAGCAGTGGTATTGCACTGTTGTTATCTTTGATGGTACTGGTAAATTGTCCAACATAGCAGTGATATTGCACTGTTGGTATCTTTGATGGTACTGGTCAATGGTCAAACATAGCAGTGGTGTTGCACTGTTGGTGTCTTTGATGGTACTGACTGTTAAATTGTCCAACATAGCAGTGGTATTGCACTGTTGGTATCTTTGATGGTACTGACTGGTCAATGGTCCAACATAGCAGTGATATTGCACTGTTGGTGTCTTTGATGGTACTGACTGTTGAATTGTCCAACATAGCAGTGGTGTTGCACTGTTTGTATCTTTGATGGTACTGACTGTTAAATTGTCCAACATAGCAGTGGTGTTGCACTGTTTGTATCTTTGATGGTACTGGCTGTTAACTTGTCCAACATAGCAGTGGTATTGCACTGTTGGTATCTTTGATGGTACTGACTGGTCAATGGTCAAACATAGCAGTGGTATTGCACTGTTGGTATCTTTGATGGTACTGACTGGTCAATGGTCAAACATAGCAGTGATATTGCACTGTTGGTATCTTTGATGGTACTGACTGGTCAATGGTCCAACATAGCAGTGATATTGCACTGTTTGTATCTTTGATGGTACTGACTGGTCAATAGTCAAACATAGCAGTGGTATTGCACTGTTGGTATCTTTGATGGTACTGACTGGTCAATAGTCAAACATAGCAGTGGTATTGCACTGTTGGTATCTTTGATGGTACTGGTCAATGGTCAAACATAGCAGTGGTGTTGCACTGTTGGTGTCTTTGATGGTACTGACTGGTCAATGGTCAAACATAGCAGTGGTATTGCACTGTTGGTATCATTGATGGTACTGACTGGTAAATTGTCCAACATATCAGTGGTGTTGCACTGTTGGTGTCTTTGATGGTACTGACTGGTCAATGGTTCAACATAGCAGTGGTATTGCATTGTTGGTATCATTGATGGTACTGACTGGTAAATTGTCCAACATAGCAGTGGTGTTGCACTGTTGGTGTCTTTGATGGTACTGACTGGTCAATGGTTCAACATAGCAGTGGTATTGCATTGTTGGTATCATTGATGGTACTGACTGGTCAATGGTCCAACATAGCAGTGGTATTGCATTGTTGGTATCTTTGATGGTACTGACTGGTAAATTGTCCAACATAGCAGTGGTGTTGCACTGTTGGTGTCTTTGATGGTACTGACTGGTCAATGGTTCAACATAGCAGTGGTATTGCACTGTTGGTATCTTTGATGGTACTGACTGGTAAATTGTCCAACATAGCAGTGGTATTGCACTGTTGGTATCTTTGATGGTACTGACTGTTAAATTGTCCAACATAGCAGTGGTATTGCACTGTTGGTATCTTTGATGGTACTGACTGGTCAATGGTCCAACATAGCAGTGATATTGCACTGTTGGTATCTTTGATGGTACTGACTGTTAAATTGTCCAACATAGCAGTGGTATTGCACTGTTGGTATCTTTGATGGTACTGACTGGTAAATTGTCCAACATAGCAGTGGTATTGCACTGTTGGTATCTTTGATGGTACTGGTCAATGGTCCAGCATATCAGTGGTATTGCACTGTTGGTGTCTTTGATGGTACTGACTGTTAAATTGCCCAACATAGCAGTGGTGTTGCACTGTTGGTATCTTTGATGGTACTGACTGTTAAATTGTCCAACATAGCAGTGGTATTGCACTGTTGGTATCTTTGATGGTACTGACTGTTAAATTGTCCAACATAGCAGTGGTGTTGCACTGTTTGTATCTTTGATGGTACTGACTGTTAAATTGTCCAACATAGCAGTGGTATTGCACTGTTGGTATCTTTGATGGTACTGACTGGTCAATGGTCCAACATAGCAGTGATATTGCACTGTTGGTGTCTTTGATGGTACTGACTGTTAAATTGTCCAACATAGCAGTGGTGTTGCACTGTTTGTATCTTTGATGGTACTGACTGTTAAATTGTCCAACATAGCAGTGGTGTTGCACTGTTTGTATGTTTGATGGTACTGGCTGTTAACTTGTCCAACATAGCAGTGGTATTGCACTGTTGGTATCTTTGATGGTACTGACTGGTCAATGGTCAAACATAGCAGTGGTATTGCACTGTTGGTATCTTTGATGGTACTGACTGGTCAATGGTCCAACATAGCAGTGATATTGCACTGTTGGTATCTTTGATGGTACTGACTGGTCAATGGTCCAACATAGCAGTGATATTGCACTGTTGGTGTCTTTGATGGTACTGACTGTTAAATTGTCCAACATAGCAGTGATATTGCACTGTTGGTATCTTTGATGGTACTGACTGTTAAATTGTCCAACATAGCAGTGGTGTTGCACTGTTTGTATCTTTGATGGTACTGACTGTTAAATTGTCCAACATAGCAGTGGTATTGCACTGTTGGTATCTTTGATGGTACTGACTGGTCAATAGTCAAACATAGCAGTGGTATTGCACTGTTGGTATCTTTGATGGTACTGACTGTTAAATTGTCCAACATAGCAGTGGTATTGCACTGTTGGTATCTTTGATGGTACTTACTGGTCAATGGTCAAACATAGCAGTGGTATTGCACTGGTCGTATTTTTTATTGTACTTACTGGTCAATGGTCCAACATAGCAGTGGTATTGCACTGTTGGTATTTTTGATTGTACTGACTGGTAAATTGTCCAACATAGCAGTGGTATTGCATTGTTGGTATCTTTGATGGTACTGACTGGTAAATTGTCCAACATATCAGTGGTATTGCACTGTTGGTATCTTTGATGGTACTGGTCAATGGTCAAACATAGCAGTGGTATTGCACTGTTGGTATCGTTGATGGTACTGACTGGTAAATTGTCCAACATATCAGTGGTATTGCATTGTTGGTATCTTTGATGGTACTGACTGGTAAATTGTCCAACATAGCAGTGATATTGCACTGTTGGTATCTTTGATGGTACTGGTCAATGGTCAAATATAGCAGTGGTATTGCACTGTTGGTATCATTGATGGTACTGACTGGTAAATTGTCCAACATAGCAGTGATATTGCACTGTTGGTATCTTTGATGGTACTGGTCAATGGTCAAACATAGCAGTGGTATTGCACTGTTGGTATCTTTGATGGTACTGGTCAATGGTCAAACATAGCAGTGGTATTGCACTGTTGTTATCTTTGATGGTACTGGTAAATTGTCCAACATAGCAGTGATATTGCACTGTTGGTATCTTTGATGGTACTGGTCAATGGTCAAACATAGCAGTGGTGTTGCACTGTTGGTGTCTTTGATGGTACTGACTGTTAAATTGTCCAACATAGCAGTGGTATTGCACTGTTGGTATCTTTGATGGTACTGACTGGTCAATGGTCCAACATAGCAGTGATATTGCACTGTTGGTGTCTTTGATGGTACTGACTGTTGAATTGTCCAACATAGCAGTGGTGTTGCACTGTTTGTATCTTTGATGGTACTGACTGTTAAATTGTCCAACATAGCAGTGGTGTTGCACTGTTTGTATCTTTGATGGTACTGGCTGTTAACTTGTCCAACATAGCAGTGGTATTGCACTGTTGGTATCTTTGATGGTACTGACTGGTCAATGGTCAAACATAGCAGTGGTATTGCACTGTTGGTATCTTTGATGGTACTGACTGGTCAATGGTCAAACATACCAGTGATATTGCACTGTTGGTATCTTTGATGGTACTGACTGGTCAATGGTCCAACATAGCAGTGATATTGCACTGTTGGTGTCTTTGATGGTACTGACTGTTAAATTGTCCAACATAGCAGTGATATTGCACTGTTGGTATCTTTGATGGTACTGACTGTTAAATTGTCCAACATAGCAGTGGTGTTGCACTGTTTGTATCTTTGATGGTACTGACTGGTCAATAGTCAAACATAGCAGTGGTATTGCACTGTTGGTATCTTTGATGGTACTGACTGGTCAATAGTCAAACATAGCAGTGGTATTGCACTGTTGGTATCTTTGATGGTGCTGGTCAATGGTCAAACATAGCAGTGGTGTTGCACTGTTGGTGTCTTTGATGGTACTGACTGGTCAATGGTCAAACATAGCAGTGGTATTGCACTGTTGGTATCATTGATGGTACTGACTGGTAAATTGTCCAACATATCAGTGGTGTTGCACTGTTGGTGTCTTTGATGGTACTGACTGGTCAATGGTTCAACATAGCAGTGGTATTGCATTGTTGGTATCATTGATGGTACTGACTGGTAAATTGTCCAACATAGCAGTGGTGTTGCACTGTTGGTGTCTTTGATGGTACTGACTGGTCAATGGTTCAACATAGCAGTGGTATTGCATTGTTGGTATCATTGATGGTACTGACTGGTCAATGGTCCAACATAGCAGTGGTATTGCATTGTTGGTATCTTTGATGGTACTGACTGGTAAATTGTCCAACATAGCAGTGGTGTTGCACTGTTGGTGTCTTTGATGGTACTGACTGGTCAATGGTTCAACATAGCAGTGGTATTGCACTGTTGGTATCTTTGATGGTACTGACTGGTAAATTGTCCAACATATCAGTGGTATTGCACTGTTGGTATCTTTGATGGTACTGACTGTTAAATTGTCCAACATAGCAGTGGTATTGCACTGTTGGTATCTTTGATGGTACTGACTGGTCAATGGTCCAACATAGCAGTGATATTGCACTGTTGGTATCTTTGATGGTACTGACTGTTAAATTGTCCAACATAGCAGTGGTATTGCACTGTTGGTATCTTTGATGGTACTGACTGGTAAATTGTCCAACATAGCAGTGGTATTGCACTGTTGGTATCTTTGATGGTACTGGTCAATGGTCCAACATATCAGTGGTATTGCACTGTTGGTGTCTTTGATGGTACTGACTGTTAAATTGCCCAACATAGCAGTGGTGTTGCACTGTTGGTATCTTTGATGGTACTGACTGTTAAATTGTCCAACATAGCAGTGGTATTGCACTGTTGGTATCTTTGATGGTACTGACTGTTAAATTGTCCAACATAGCAGTGGTGTTGCACTGTTTGTATCTTTGATGGTACTGACTGTTAAATTGTCCAACATAGCAGTGGTATTGCACTGTTGGTATCTTTGATGGTACTGACTGGTCAATGGTCCAACATAGCAGTGATATTGCACTGTTGGTGTCTTTGATGGTACTGACTGTTAAATTGTCCAACATAGCAGTGGTGTTGCACTGTTTGTATCTTTGATGGTACTGACTGTTAAATTGTCCAACATAGCAGTGGTGTTGCACTGTTTGTATCTTTGATGGTACTGGCTGTTAACTTGTCCAACATAGCAGTGGTATTGCACTGTTGGTATCTTTGATGGTACTGACTGGTCAATGGTCAAACATAGCAGTGGTATTGCACTGTTGGTATCTTTGATGGTACTGACTGGTCAATGGTCCAACATAGCAGTGATATTGCACTGTTGGTATCTTTGATGGTACTGACTGGTCAATGGTCCAACATAGCAGTGATATTGCACTGTTGGTGTCTTTGATGGTACTGACTGTTAAATTGTCCAACATAGCAGTGATATTGCACTGTTGGTATCTTTGATGGTACTGACTGTTAAATTGTCCAACATAGCAGTGGTGTTGCACTGTTTGTATCTTTGATGGTACTGACTGTTAAATTGTCCAACATAGCAGTGGTATTGCACTGTTGGTATCTTTGATGGTACTGACTGGTCAATAGTCAAACATAGCAGTGGTATTGCACTGTTGGTATCTTTGATGGTACTGACTGTTAAATTGTCCAACATAGCAGTGGTATTGCACTGTTGGTATCTTTGATGGTACTTACTGGTCAATGGTCAAACATAGCAGTGGTATTGCACTGGTCGTATTTTTTATTGTACTTACTGGTCAATGGTCCAACATAGCAGTGGTATTGCACTGTTGGTATTTTTGATTGTACTGACTGGTAAATTGTCCAACATAGCAGTGGTATTGCATTGTTGGTATCTTTGATGGTACTGACTGGTAAATTGTCCAACATAGCAGTGATATTGCACTGTTGGTATCTTTGATGGTACTGGTCAATGGTCAAACATAGCAGTGGTGTTGCACTGTTGGTGTCTTTGATGGTACTGACTGGTCAATGGTCAAACATAGCAGTGGTATTGCACTGTTGGTATCATTGATGGTACTGACTGGTAAATTGTCCAACATATCAGTGGTGTTGCACTGTTGGTGTCTTTGATGGTACTGACTGGTCAATGGTTCAACATAGCAGTGGTATTGCATTGTTGGTATCATTGATGGTACTGACTGGTAAATTGTCCAACATAGCAGTGGTGTTGCACTGTTGGTGTCTTTGATGGTACTGACTGGTCAATGGTTCAACATAGCAGTGGTATTGCATTGTTGGTATCATTGATGGTACTGACTGGTCAATGGTCCAACATAGCAGTGGTATTGCATTGTTGGTATCTTTGATGGTACTGACTGGTAAATTGTCCAACATAGCAGTGGTGTTGCACTGTTGGTGTCTTTGATGGTACTGACTGGTCAATGGTTCAACATAGCAGTGGTATTGCACTGTTGGTATCTTTGATGGTACTGACTGGTCAATGGTTCAACATAGCAGTGGTATTGCACTGTTGGTATCTTTGATGGTACTGACTGGTAAATTGTCCAACATATCAGTGGTATTGCACTGTTGGTATCTTTGATGGTACTGACTGTTAAATTGTCCAACATAGCAGTGGTATTGCACTGTTGGTATCTTTGATGGTACTGACTGGTCAATGGTCCAACATAGCAGTGATATTGCACTGTTGGTATCTTTGATGGTACTGACTGTTAAATTGTCCAACATAGCAGTGGTATTGCACTGTTGGTATCTTTGATGGTACTGGTCAATGGTCCAACATATCAGTGGTATTGCACTGTTGGTGTCTTTGATGGTACTGACTGTTAAATTGTCCAACATAGCAGTGGTATTGCACTGTTGGTATCTTTGATGGTACTGACTGTTAAATTGTCCAACATAGCAGTGGTATTGCACTGTTGGTATCTTTGATGGTACTGACTGTTAAATTGTCCAACATAGCAGTGGTGTTGCACTGTATGTATCTTTGATGGTACTGGCTGTTAACTTGTCCAACATAGCAGTGGTATTGCACTGTTGGTATCTTTGATGGTACTGACTGGTCAATGGTCAAACATAGCAGTGGTATTGCACTGTTGGTATCTTTGATGGTACTGACTGGTCAATGGTCAAACATAGCAGTGACATTGCACTGTTGGTATCTTTGATGGTACTGACTGGTCAATGGTCCAACATAGCAGTGATATTGCACTGTTGGTGTCTTTGATGGTACTGACTGTTAAATTGTCCAACATAGCAGTGATATTGCACTGTTGGTATCTTTGATGGTACTGACTGTTAAATTGTCCAACATAGCAGTGGTGTTGCACTGTTTGTATCTTTGATGGTACTGACTGTTAAATTGTCCAACATAGCAGTGGTATTGCACTGTTGGTATCTTTGATGGTACTGACTGGTCAATAGTCAAACATAGCAGTGGTATTGCACTGTTGGTATCTTTGATGGTACTGACTGTTAAATTGTCCAACATAGCAGTGGTGTTGCACTGTTTGTATCTTTGATGGTACTGACTGTTAAATTGTCCAACATAGCAGTGGTATTGCACTGTTGGTATCTTTGATGGTACTGACTGGTCAATGGTGCAACATAGCAGTGATATTGCACTGTTGGTGTCTTTGATGGTACTGACTGTTAAATTGTCCAACATAGCAGTGGTATTGCACTGTTGGTGTCTTTGATGGTACTGACTGTTAAATTGTCCAACATAGCAGTGGTATTGCACTGTTTGTATCTTTGATGGTACTGACTGGTAAATTGTCCAACATAGCAGTGGTATTGCACTGTTGGTGTCTTTGATGGTACTGGTCAATTGTCCAACATAGCAGTGGTGTTGCACTGTTGGTGTCTTTGATGGTACTGACTGGTCAATCGTCAAACATAGCAGTGGTATTGCACTGTTGGTATCTTTGATGGTACTTACTGGTCAGTGGTCAAACATAGCAGTGACATTGCACTGTTGGTATCTTTGATGGTACTGACTGGTCAATGGTCCAACATAGCAGTGATATTGCACTGTTGGTGTCTTTGATGGTACTGACTGTTAAATTGTCCAACATAGCAGTGATATTGCACTGTTGGTATCTTTGATGGTACTGACTGTTAAATTGTCCAACATAGCAGTGGTGTTGCACTGTTTGTATCTTTGATGGTACTGACTGTTAAATTGTCCAACATAGCAGTGGTATTGCACTGTTGGTATCTTTGATGGTACTGACTGGTCAATAGTCAAACATAGCAGTGGTATTGCACTGTTGGTATCTTTGATGGTACTGACTGTTAAATTGTCCAACATAGCAGTGGTGTTGCACTGTTTGTATCTTTGATGGTACTGACTGTTAAATTGTCCAACATAGCAGTGGTATTGCACTGTTGGTATCTTTGATGGTACTGACTGGTCAATGGTGCAACATAGCAGTGATATTGCACTGTTGGTGTCTTTGATGGTACTGACTGTTAAATTGTCCAACATAGCAGTGGTATTGCACTGTTGGTGTCTTTGATGGTACTGACTGTTAAATTGTCCAACATAGCAGTGGTATTGCACTGTTTGTATCTTTGATGGTACTGACTGGTAAATTGTCCAACATAGCAGTGGTATTGCACTGTTGGTGTCTTTGATGGTACTGGTCAATTGTCCAACATAGCAGTGGTATTGCACTGTTGGTATCTTTGATGGTACTTACTGGTCAGTGGTCCAACATAGCAGTGGTATTGCACTGTTGGTACTTTTGATGGTACTGACTGGTCAATGGTCAAACATAGCAGTGGTATTGCACTGTTGGTGTTCTTGATTGTACTTACTGGTCAATGGTCAAACATAGCAGTGGTATTGCACTTTTGGTATTTTTGATGGTACTGACTGGTCAATGGTCAAACATAGCAGTGGTATTGCACTGTTGGTATTTTTGATTGTACTTACTGGTCAATGGTCAAACATAGCAGTGGTATTGCACTGGTCGTATTTTTTATTGTACTTACTGGTCAATGGTCCAACATAGCAGTGGTATTGCACTGTTGGTATTTTTGATTGTACTGACTGGTAAATTGTCCAACATAGCAGTGGTATTGCATTGTTGGTATCTTTGATGGTACTGACTGGTAAATTGTCCAACATATCAGTGGTATTGCACTGTTGGTATCTTTGATGGTACTGGTCAATGGTCAAACATAGCAGTGGTATTGCACTGTTGGTATCTTTGATGGTACTGGTCAATGGTCAAACATAGCAGTGGTATTGCACTGTTGGTATCTTTGATGGTACTGGTAAATTGTCCAACATAGCAGTTATATTGCACTGTTGGTATCTTTGATGGTACTGGTCAATGGTCAAACATAGCAGTGGTGTTGCACTTTTGGTATTTTTGATGGTACTGACTGGTCAATGGTCAAACATAGCAGTGGTATTGCACTGTTGGTATTTTTGATTGTACTTACTGGTCAATGGTCAAACATAGCAGTGGTATTGCACTGTTGGTATCATTGATGGTACTGACTGGTAAATTGTCCAACATATCAGTGGTGTTGCACTGTTGGTGTCTTTGATGGTACTGACTGGTCAATGGTTCAACATAGCAGTGGTATTGCATTGTTGGTATCATTGATGGTACTGACTGGTAAATTGTCCAACATAGCAGTGGTGTTGCACTGTTGGTGTCTTTGATGGTACTGACTGGTCAATGGTTCAACATAGCAGTGGTATTGCATTGTTGGTATCATTGATGGTACTGACTGGTCAATGGTCCAACATAGCAGTGGTATTGCATTGTTGGTATCTTTGATGGTACTGACTGGTAAATTGTCCAACATAGCAGTGGTGTTGCACTGTTGGTGTCTTTGATGGTACTGACTGGTCAATGGTTCAACATAGCAGTGGTATTGCACTGTTGGTATCTTTGATGGTACTGACTGGTAAATTGTCCAACATATCAGTGGTATTGCACTGTTGGTATCTTTGATGGTACTGACTGTTAAATTGTCCAACATAGCAGTGGTATTGCACTGTTGGTATCTTTGATGGTACTGACTGGTCAATGGTCCAACATAGCAGTGATATTGCACTGTTGGTATCTTTGATGGTACTGACTGTTAAATTGTCCAACATAGCAGTGGTATTGCACTGTTGGTATCTTTGATGGTACTGACTGGTAAATTGTCCAACATAGCAGTGGTATTGCACTGTTGGTATCTTTGATGGTACTGGTCAATGGTCCAACATATCAGTGGTATTGCACTGTTGGTGTCTTTGATGGTACTGACTGTTAAATTGCCCAACATAGCAGTGGTGTTGCACTGTTGGTATCTTTGATGGTACTGACTGTTAAATTGTCCAACATAGCAGTGGTATTGCACTGTTGGTATCTTTGATGGTACTGACTGTTAAATTGTCCAACATAGCAGTGGTGTTGCACTGTTTGTATCTTTGATGGTACTGACTGTTAAATTGTCCAACATAGCAGTGGTATTGCACTGTTGGTATCTTTGATGGTACTGACTGGTCAATGGTCCAACATAGCAGTGATATTGCACTGTTGGTGTCTTTGATGGTACTGACTGTTAAATTGTCCAACATAGCAGTGGTGTTGCACTGTTTGTATCTTTGATGGTACTGACTGTTAAATTGTCCAACATAGCAGTGGTGTTGCACTGTTTGTATCTTTGATGGTACTGGCTGTTAACTTGTCCAACATAGCAGTGGTATTGCACTGTTGGTATCTTTGATGGTACTGACTGGTCAATGGTCAAACATAGCAGTGGTATTGCACTGTTGGTATCTTTGATGGTACTGACTGGTCAATGGTCCAACATAGCAGTGATATTGCACTGTTGGTATCTTTGATGGTACTGACTGGTCAATGGTCCAACATAGCAGTGATATTGCACTGTTGGTGTCTTTGATGGTACTGACTGTTAAATTGTCCAACATAGCAGTGATATTGCACTGTTGGTATCTTTGATGGTACTGACTGTTAAATTGTCCAACATAGCAGTGGTGTTGCACTGTTTGTATCTTTGATGGTACTGACTGTTAAATTGTCCAACATAGCAGTGGTATTGCACTGTTGGTATCTTTGATGGTACTGACTGGTCAATAGTCAAACATAGCAGTGGTATTGCACTGTTGGTATCTTTGATGGTACTGACTGTTAAATTGTCCAACATAGCAGTGGTATTGCACTGTTGGTATCTTTGATGGTACTTACTGGTCAATGGTCAAACATAGCAGTGGTATTGCACTGGTCGTATTTTTTATTGTACTTACTGGTCAATGGTCCAACATAGCAGTGGTATTGCACTGTTGGTATTTTTGATTGTACTGACTGGTAAATTGTCCAACATAGCAGTGGTATTGCATTGTTGGTATCTTTGATGGTACTGACTGGTAAATTGTCCAACATAGCAGTGATATTGCACTGTTGGTATCTTTGATGGTACTGGTCAATGGTCAAACATAGCAGTGGTGTTGCACTGTTGGTGTCTTTGATGGTACTGACTGGTCAATGGTCAAACATAGCAGTGGTATTGCACTGTTGGTATCATTGATGGTACTGACTGGTAAATTGTCCAACATATCAGTGGTGTTGCACTGTTGGTGTCTTTGATGGTACTGACTGGTCAATGGTTCAACATAGCAGTGGTATTGCATTGTTGGTATCATTGATGGTACTGACTGGTAAATTGTCCAACATAGCAGTGGTGTTGCACTGTTGGTGTCTTTGATGGTACTGACTGGTCAATGGTTCAACATAGCAGTGGTATTGCATTGTTGGTATCATTGATGGTACTGACTGGTCAATGGTCCAACATAGCAGTGGTATTGCATTGTTGGTATCTTTGATGGTACTGACTGGTAAATTGTCCAACATAGCAGTGGTGTTGCACTGTTGGTGTCTTTGATGGTACTGACTGGTCAATGGTTCAACATAGCAGTGGTATTGCACTGTTGGTATCTTTGATGGTACTGACTGGTCAATGGTTCAACATAGCAGTGGTATTGCACTGTTGGTATCTTTGATGGTACTGACTGGTAAATTGTCCAACATATCAGTGGTATTGCACTGTTGGTATCTTTGATGGTACTGACTGTTAAATTGTCCAACATAGCAGTGGTATTGCACTGTTGGTATCTTTGATGGTACTGACTGGTCAATGGTCCAACATAGCAGTGATATTGCACTGTTGGTATCTTTGATGGTACTGACTGTTAAATTGTCCAACATAGCAGTGGTATTGCACTGTTGGTATCTTTGATGGTACTGGTCAATGGTCCAACATATCAGTGGTATTGCACTGTTGGTGTCTTTGATGGTACTGACTGTTAAATTGTCCAACATAGCAGTGGTATTGCACTGTTGGTATCTTTGATGGTACTGACTGTTAAATTGTCCAACATAGCAGTGGTATTGCACTGTTGGTATCTTTGATGGTACTGACTGTTAAATTGTCCAACATAGCAGTGGTGTTGCACTGTATGTATCTTTGATGGTACTGGCTGTTAACTTGTCCAACATAGCAGTGGTATTGCACTGTTGGTATCTTTGATGGTACTGACTGGTCAATGGTCAAACATAGCAGTGGTATTGCACTGTTGGTATCTTTGATGGTACTGACTGGTCAATGGTCAAACATAGCAGTGACATTGCACTGTTGGTATCTTTGATGGTACTGACTGGTCAATGGTCCAACATAGCAGTGATATTGCACTGTTGGTGTCTTTGATGGTACTGACTGTTAAATTGTCCAACATAGCAGTGATATTGCACTGTTGGTATCTTTGATGGTACTGACTGTTAAATTGTCCAACATAGCAGTGGTGTTGCACTGTTTGTATCTTTGATGGTACTGACTGTTAAATTGTCCAACATAGCAGTGGTATTGCACTGTTGGTATCTTTGATGGTACTGACTGGTCAATAGTCAAACATAGCAGTGGTATTGCACTGTTGGTATCTTTGATGGTACTGACTGTTAAATTGTCCAACATAGCAGTGGTGTTGCACTGTTTGTATCTTTGATGGTACTGACTGTTAAATTGTCCAACATAGCAGTGGTATTGCACTGTTGGTATCTTTGATGGTACTGACTGGTCAATGGTGCAACATAGCAGTGATATTGCACTGTTGGTGTCTTTGATGGTACTGACTGTTAAATTGTCCAACATAGCAGTGGTATTGCACTGTTGGTGTCTTTGATGGTACTGACTGTTAAATTGTCCAACATAGCAGTGGTATTGCACTGTTTGTATCTTTGATGGTACTGACTGGTAAATTGTCCAACATAGCAGTGGTATTGCACTGTTGGTGTCTTTGATGGTACTGGTCAATTGTCCAACATAGCAGTGGTGTTGCACTGTTGGTGTCTTTGATGGTACTGACTGGTCAATCGTCAAACATAGCAGTGGTATTGCACTGTTGGTATCTTTGATGGTACTTACTGGTCAGTGGTCCAACATAGCAGTGGTATTGCACTGTTGGTACTTTTGATGGTACTGACTGGTCAATGGTCAAACATAGCAGTGGTATTGCACTGTTGGTGTTCTTGATTGTACTTACTGGTCAATGGTCAAACATAGCAGTGGTATTGCACTTTTGGTATTTTTGATGGTACTGACTGGTCAATGGTCAAACATAGCAGTGGTATTGCACTGTTGGTATTTTTGATTGTACTTACTGGTCAATGGTCAAACATAGCAGTGGTATTGCACTGGTCGTATTTTTTATTGTACTTACTGGTCAATGGTCCAACATAGCAGTGGTATTGCACTGTTGGTATTTTTGATTGTACTGACTGGTAAATTGTCCAACATAGCAGTGGTATTGCATTGTTGGTATCTTTGATGGTACTGACTGGTAAATTGTCCAACATATCAGTGGTATTGCACTGTTGGTATCTTTGATGGTACTGGTCAATGGTCAAACATAGCAGTGGTATTGCACTGTTGGTATCTTTGATGGTACTGGTCAATGGTCAAACATAGCAGTGGTATTGCACTGTTGGTATCTTTGATGGTACTGGTAAATTGTCCAACATAGCAGTTATATTGCACTGTTGGTATCTTTGATGGTACTGGTCAATGGTCAAACATAGCAGTGGTGTTGCACTTTTGGTATTTTTGATGGTACTGACTGGTCAATGGTCAAACATAGCAGTGGTATTGCACTGTTGGTATTTTTGATTGTACTTACTGGTCAATGGTCAAACATAGCAGTGGTATTGCACTGGTCGTATTTTTGATTGTACTTACTGGTCAATGGTCCAACATAGCAGTGGTATTGCACTGTTGGTATTTTTGATTGTACTGACTGGTAAATTGTCCAACATAGCAGTGGTATTGCACTGTTGGTATCTTTGATGGTACTGGTAAATTGTCCAACATATCAGTGATATTGCACTGTTGGTATCTTTGATGGTACTGGTCAATGGTCAAACATAGCAGTGATATTGCACTGTTGGTGTCTTTGATGGTACTGACTGTTAAATTGCCCAACATAGCAGTGGTGTTGCACTGTTGGTATCTTTGATGGTACTGACTGTTAAATTGTCCAACATAGCAGTGGTATTGCACTGTTGGTATCTTTGATGGTACTGACTGTTAAATTGTCCAACATAGCAGTGGTGTTGCACTGTTTGTATCTTTGATGGTACTGACTGTTAAATTGTCCAACATAGCAGTGGTATTGCACTGTTGGTATCTTTGATGGTACTGACTGGTCAATGGTCCAACATAGCCGTGATATTGCACTGTTGGTGTCTTTGATGGTACTGACTGTTAAATTGTCCAACATAGCAGTGGTGTTGCACTGTTTGTATCTTTGATGGTACTGACTGTTAAATTGTCCAACATAGCAGTGGTGTTGCACTGTTTGTATCTTTGATGGTACTGGCTGTTAACTTGTCCAACATAGCAGTGGTATTGCACTGTTGGTATCTTTGATGGTACTGACTGGTCAATGGTCAAACATAGCAGTGGTATTGCACTGTTGGTATCTTTGATGGTACTGACTGGTCAATGGTCAAACATAGCAGTGATATTGCACTGTTGGTATCTTTGATGGTACTGACTGGTCAATGGTCCAACATAGCAGTGATATTGCACTGTTGGTGTCTTTGATGGTACTGACTGTTAAATTGTCCAACATAGCAGTGATATTGCACTGTTGGTATCTTTGATGGTACTGACTGTTAAATTGTCCAACATAGCAGTGGTGTTGCACTGTTTGTATCTTTGATGGTACTGACTGTTAAATTGTCCAACATAGCAGTGGTATTGCACTGTTGGTATCTTTGATGGTACTGACTGGTCAATAGTCAAACATATCAGTGGTATTGCACTGTTGGTATCTTTGATGGTACTGACTGGTAAATTGTCCAACATAGCAGTGGTATTGCACTGTTGGTATCTTTGATGGTACTGGTCAATGGTCCAACATATCAGTAGTATTGCACTGTTGGTATCGTTGATGGTACTGACTGGTAAATTGTCCAACATAGCAGTGGTATTGCACTGTTGGTGTCTTTGATGGTACTGACTGGTAAATTGTCCAACATAGCAGTGGTATTGCACTGTTTGTATCTTTGATGGTACTGACTGGTCAATGGTCATCATAGCAGTGGTATTGCACTGTTTGTATCTTTGATGGTACTGACTGGTCAATGGTCCAACATAGCAGTGCTATTGCACTGTTGGTGTCTTTGATTGTACTTACTGGTCAATGGTCCAACATAGCAGTGGTATTGCACTGTTGGTATTTTTGATGGTACTGACTGGTCAATCGTCAAACATAGCAGTGGTATTACACTGTTGGTACTTTTGATGGTACTGACTGGTCAATGGTCAAACATAGCAGTGGTATTGCACTGTTGGTATTTTTGATTGTACTTACTGGTCAATGGTCAAACATAGCAGTGGTATTGCACTGTTGGTATTTTTGATGGTACTGACTGGTCAATGGTCAAACATTGCAGTGGTATTGCACTGGTCGTATTTTTTATTGTACTTACTGGTCAATGGTCCAACATAGCAGTGGTATTGCACTGTTGGTATTTTTTATTGTACTTACTGGTCAATGGTCAAACATAGCAGTGGTATTGCACTTGACTTCAAGATATTGATTGCATTTGGTCCCATCATGTTTGATAAACAGTTGACACATTAAAAAGTCAATTTGCATAGTGTGACTTTTAGAGGTGTGCTTGCATTGAAAATGAACAACCTCGCTGCATTTCCTACCTGAAGTCTAAGGACTGGAGATCACTTTATTAGTCCCTGTTGAGACGCAGTCCGAAAACGACGACTTATGTTTTGACCTCCTTTTGTGTGTCCGTGTGTGCATGCGTGCGTGCGCCCGGACCTGTATCTTAGAAATGCCTGGACCAATCACAATCACTTTACCTTATTTCCAAACTTACAAAACTGATTTGTATCTCAGCCCAATTTTTCTTTTTCTTTTTTTGAACTGAGGTCAAAACCCAGCTGTTTGTCAAAATATACCGATGTTTTTCAGTGAATGATTGTGAAGCCTGTCACAGCACAGTGAATCGACGCTGGAGATTGGATGGTACGACGACCCTTAAATTAGCGTCAAATATGCTTTGTTACAACATCATTGATTGGCTGAGAGTCACCTGATCGAAGCACGACCTGGGTCACAGAACCATACTTGTCCGTATTATCAACGGGACTTTGCGAGAGAACCACACCCACATTTTCAACCATTTTTAGCGCGGAAGTTGCCAACAAATGTTGAAAAACTCGTGAATTTATGGATTTGAATAAAATAAAGCTAGCGATTGGTAAGACTGGTTAATAATATATCCCCCGATGCTCTTCGATTTTTTTAATTCTATTTCAAGGCAAAAAATGGATAATTGAAGTTCCATCGATTTCAAGGCGACTGTTTCACTGCGACAACTCTACGCTTTGTTGTAGTTTCGCGAGGTAAAAAAAAATATATATTAAATAGTACTCGTTTAATTATTTGGTTTTACAGCCCGCAAATTACGGGACATGATCCCCATGAATTACGATAAATAAATGCTGATTGTGTTGAATGATGGACGTTGGGACCATTTGGAGAAACCAACGGGCATCGATATTCCAAACAAATTATTGGGACACGGTCGGTAGACATTTCAAACAAATGAAATTATTAACGAAAGACAAGATTTTTCCAGATATTTACGAACGAACTGTCATACCAAATATATGCAAAATTGACAAATACACAAAGAGATATTAGGTTTTATTTTAGTCTTAGAAATATTTTCTTTCACTCAGTCCATGCGTGGGACTTCTATTTAGCTTCATTGTTCTTTCGGCTTGTGTTCTCCTTGGGGGAAATAGCAATAATTATACAAATTGTAAACTCAACACAGTCAGGAAAAGAAACCCGGACAACCATGTCGTACTTCTGTTGAAATACATTTTGTAGCAGTTCGTCATGTCAGAATATTGTTTAAAATAAAATAGTCAATCCCAGCCAAATCTAGGTTAAAGGGTCAGATTGCGTGCATATAATTATAGATAGTTAAAACAAAAAGTATTTGAACTTTTGACGGTTGTTCAACATCTATGCACGGTTACTAAACTAGTAACTGTGATCTATGAAAACCAGAAAATTTTTAGTAGTCCGAATTTTTGCACAGTCGAAAATAAAGCTGAAATTCAACAAGCGGTCGCAAAAGCGAGCGATTGAAAAGCAGAAGCGGGCGAGAGGTTGGGTGAAATGAGTTCTGTACTTCTTTGTTTGATGAAGCGATGCTAATGCCACATTGTCGCCATAATGAGGCCACAATGAAGCGAAGCGATAACCGCCTAACTTTTTAATGTCACAACATTGATGCGACGCTGAAGCCATAACAATGCCATAATGATGCGATGCTGAAGCGAAGGTGAAGCAGAAGTGAAGCCAAAGCTTCCGCGAGAACTGTACTGTACATTAGACATTATGGGACCTTGATGCAAATAATTTTGTTTTTCAGATAACATTCAAAATGGCTGACTGGCGGCCATTTTGTTTTAATGAATGTGGTTCTCGTGCCATATCTCTGACTTGCTTAGACTGATTATGTTCAAATTTTAAATATTCATTATACATCACGTCATAGATAAACAGATATATTTGTTTGACGATCCTTTTCAAAGTGGCCAAATGGTGGCTATTTTTGTGCTAAAAAAATCCCCAAATATCAAACATTTCTTGCATTTATGGATGGATTTTGTTCAAACTTATAACATACATTAGACATTACAGGTTCCTGATGCACGTCATTTTATTTTTCAGATTGGATTCAAAATGGCTGACTGGCGGCCATTTTGTTTTAATGATTGGGCTTCTAGAGCCATATCTCTTAAATGCTTTGACTGATTATATTCAAATTTTATATATTTGTTATACATCATGTTATATATATATATATATATATATATATATATATATATATATATATATATATATACATGTATTTAAAATGGCTGATTTTTAATGCTGTTCCAGAGCAATATCTCTCAATATGGACAAGAACTTGTTTGATGATCAGATACAAATGTCAATCATTTTAATGTTAAAAAATCATATTCCTGACATGGTTATATTCCAGCTATATTACTATAAACAAAACTATATATCTTAAATTCGATAACTAAAGGGGACTGTGCCATGCATGGCTTGTTGTATCTAGCTTCATCCCAATGAAGTTGGTTACAGCAAAAAAGAGTTTTGAAATAATAACAAGATATATGTAAAAATATTATAAAAAGTTCATAACTAGTATTTAAATGTTAAATAAATCTTTGTGTTAATATAATTGTGTAAATATAATTGGCAAGTTCTTTAATTATGCCAGGATCTTTGCTTGAGACTAAATAATTATGTGAATTGTATATTTTTATTTTTGGTTGAAAGTGGTATCATAATTGTTTTTTTTGTTAAATTTTGGGCAATTCAATAGAAAATGTTTTTCATCTTCAAATGAATTTGTTGAGATTTCATCTCATTGATTACAAACTTTAGGAGCGTTAATGTGAACTGAAAATTGTACTCAAAATTGGTACACTTATTTTCTCTTCCTCAACATCAACAACGATTGGCCTTGTGGGTTTACTTGTCGTGCATTTCATCATTAGGTAATGCAGGGTACTCCCAAATCAAATCAAGTCAAAGATTAGCAATGGCTTACACAACCCATATTTGATTATTATTATTTTAATTAATAAATCTGTAATTGTAACTGTTTCTCATTTGTAGTGTGTGAAGAGAATGAATTTAAATGTACGGATACATATGAATGAATACCATTTTACCTTGTCTGTGATCGTAGTAATGACTGTAGTGACAGTTCTGATGAGGCTTATTGTGGTAAGTTAATCCTTACCTTTCTGATAATAAAAATTTAGTATTTAGTAAACTGTTTGTTTTGGTAATAGAGTGAGCAATGTTCTAAGCATTGGGCATTTGATGTTGCACATGTTACCAGGAGTCAATAGAATTAAGTAATCAAGGTATAAATGCAATGAATTCCAGGTTAATTAGTCTGTTTTCTTTAACTATATTTGAATTGGATATGAAGTTATATTAAATATTTTCTACTTTGGTGATATACATGTACCACATTACTTTTTGTCTGGTATCCACAATTATAAATGACTATACTTTGTATATCTTTGGTGTTATTTCTGCCATTCATCTGTTTATATATTGGACATTGTTGAGTTTGTTCAGTACTGGTATACATGTATGTCATTGACAATGACTTTTTAATGTGTTAACTGTTTATGGGACCAAATGCAATCAATATCTTAAAGTCAAATTGGGTAACAGAGACTGTGTGGTTGAATTGACAATACTTATAGATATTTATTTCATAAATAAACTCAAGTGTGTCATGTATAATTAATTATTATACATAACATAACAATAGAATTTACCCTTCTGTAACACCCTTCCTGTACTTGTGTGTTCAAAAGTATTGTGGTCACATTTGAATGTCTTTCTTATTTGGTAATTGTACATCCTGTTTATGTCACATTTGTACACTTTCTTTTGTTACTTCAAAGGCAGAAGCACTATCAGTGCATGATGGAGAGAAATATTATATATATCGGTTGTGAATAGCAGTGTACAATGTATTGTATTTTTCTGCACGTTGTGATTTTGATGAATTTAACTGTGGAGATCACTGTATACCTATACAGTGGGCATGTGATTCTCTGGATGATTGTATGAACGGTTTTGATGAACAAAACTGTGGTAAGTGTATGCAGCGGTATTTCATATTACATACATAATGATTAATTTGATCTGTAATCATTGCTTGTTATTTGGTGGTGATTATTTTTTACCAATGCTGTAATTATAAATGATTTTTAGTTTTAGGTTCAGATGCAGTCTGAAAAACAGTTTTATAGATTTTTGGTAAATATTTTTGCTTATTAATCACCTAATTAAAATAATTAACACTGATATCTCAATTACTGATCATCACATTTGAATAAAATTTGGTACATAAATGCTCTAGAACAATAAACAGGCCAGGCCCGCTTAATTTTGGATTGAAATTTGTTCATATTAATTCTCTAATAATAATTTATAGTTCTTTTGTTCTAATCACATTTCAATGAAACTTGGTACATAGATATTACATCACGCAGGCCTTATTAGTTTTTTAAACTCAAATCTGTTCATATCAGTTACCTGATTTACATAATTAGTTTTCAGCTATTCCATCAATATCTCAAATACAAGTAATTTTGAATTAATTTTTAATGTGTCTTCAATACTCTCAGCACACGAGAGTTCTTTCTAAGCTTTCTTTGATTTTTACAGGGTTTTTAAAAATAGTGTTTCGATTTGGTAGTTAGATGCATGAATGTAGCATTATTCGACAGCCAAACATTGAGACAAATCCGGTTGCACTCTTTATAATTTTAACCAAAATGTGATTATATTGTAACACTTTGTTTACTTGGTGTCTTTACTACAAACTACGTGGACAAGAAAGCCCGATCGTGCCCGCCGTCCGTGTCAGTGTTTCAGATTCTGATGTAATATAATAGACAAGGGATGAAGGCTTCAGCCAGCTCATATTTTTTAAACTGAAAAAAACAGACGAACAGAATGAAAAATAAAATCTATAAAAAAAAAGGTTGAAGAATATTAGTTGCTCCTTCAAATTTTGCCAAAGCCTTGCCTACATTTTACAACTAATCACAAGACTGGTTACGAACCACATTGAGGTCACGACTCGGTTAGCCTTGCTCAACTGGTTCGTAACCAGTCTTGTGATTGGTTGTTGACAAAATGCTGAACAGGCCACTCCTCCAACTGTGCCATGCGTTCGGGCAAACCGTTAGGAATTCCTAAATGGAGTAAATTTGTGTAGTTTTCTTGGTTTATTCTGCAGATATCGGTAAAATGTAGGCAAGGCTTTGGCGAAATTTGAAGGAGCAACTAATATTTTTTAACCTGGTATTTTTTTTAGATTTTATGTTTCATTCTTTTCGTCTGCTTTTTCGAGTTTAAAAAATGTGAGCTGGCTAACCCCCCCCCCACGCCCCCACCCCCCCGCATGGAGATTCACCGAACGAAATATGATTTACACTCGAAAATTTATTGATGAAATGCGCGTTGTAGATCCGTATTGTTTAAAATACATGGATGAAAGTGGCTTCAATGTTTCGGTTGCTAATCCTAAATACGGACATTCGTTAATTGGGACTCCGTGTATTGAAATCTTGGAACATCACGAATCAGTAGATGTGTATTATTAGGCTGTGTAGTTGTGTGAATAATATTTGCTGTGTGCTGTTCAGTGCTAGGAATACGAGTGAATTTGGTGGAAAGTGTTGATTGTACCAAGGTACTGTCACAATGTAGAAATATGTATAAGTGCTGTAATATGTTGCAATAAATATGGCAGTTATGGTGTAATGTAGCAATAGCCTATACTTCATTCAGTCAGATTCAAACTTCACACGTGAATTATACATACATTGGACATTAACAGCCTACATCATCATAAATTATTGTGATGTGAAAATTTTGTATAATTATATCATCAATATTTATTAATATCATGTGTTGTTGCATTGCCCGGGTACCACGCTTCAGGCCTGATGATGTCAGTCAAGGCGACTTACACCAAGACTTCCTTTGTTATGTCAGTGATTAGTTTACATATATTTGTTTCATAAATTTGTATTACAATATTATATATGAACAGTGGCTTGTTAGCCTCTGATATGTTTCATACCAACATTAGCGTCACAATTTTTGCATAACAGACGTGAATTGTAGTTTTATGTAACAAAAGATGAAGTGTTCTTGCAGATAGTTATTACCAAGGCAATATTAATACTAAGTTTTTTTTTTCTAGTTTGTCCTATGGATGAATTTACATGCAATAATCATAACTGTGTTTCAATATATCAACTTTGTAATGGTATAAATGACTGTGGTGATTTTTCTGATGAGTCAGCAGATAGTTGTTTGTCTTCGGTAACAATATAATACTATTTTGTCTTTTATAATGTAATCATAATTTTTAACACCATGGATTTTGATATAATTGATACAACTCTATAGATGTGCATCTATCCAAACCTTTTTTTGATGAAATGTAGTCATTCTGTTATTATTTTGAGTTATCCTGAGCTTATCACATTCACCTTTCCATGGAGTTCCCCGCATGTCAATGCAATAACATGTGGTCCAATAGCATGGCAGCAGCTCATCTAAAAACTCGAACAAGTAACATATTGTTTTTACCTTTTGCCAAATATACATACTTTCAATACTTAATATATGAGTCTGTACATATGAGAGAAAGCCAATCATCATTATATATCATTTGGCAAATCAAAATCAAGCACTATGTGAAATTTATAAAGAACAATGTCAGATTAGCAACAGTATTTGAAAGGTGACTTGCCTGATGATGTCATATACCATTTATATTTGCTATCCGTGGAGGCTTTTAGCAGGCCTAATCAGGGTTAGATGGCATATGATTGTCAAAACATGCAACAGAAACATGATTTCCTCTTGAGCATAACCCTGTTACTATTATAATAACACTCAGTTTTTATTAGCCCCCGCCGGATCTGCGATCCGGGCGAGGGGTATTAATTTGGGTTGTGTCTGTGCAATGTGCGTGCACATTTTCATGTTACCAGCTTTTTCTCACACATGTGTGATCCAATTAAGTTCAGAGTTGGTACAGAGACAGAAATTGATGGTGCTATGGTGCACATCAAGTTATTTTTTCGATTCTTCAAAGTTTCACTGTGTTTTTCCTTGATTTTTAACATTTTTCCTTCAAAATCCGACTTTTCCCGAAATTACCCGAGTTTAATCCGAGTTTTGATGACGCTTACGCAGTTCTCGTCTCGGTGGAAATCAGTCAATTTTGTGAGGATATTGTATCCCGGAATCTTTATTTGCGCAACGCTTCTATGGACAAAATTGTGTAAGAAACTGTGCTTGTTATGGTATTTATACACTTTGTATTATCGTTTGTGTCTCCGGTTTGGTGATCGTGAGAAACTATTGCTAACCTGGCGAGAGTTTCGCCAGAAAAACTGCCTTTTTATTATGGTTGTAGGAACTGATTATGTATTGTGTAAATTGAAAGTTTACCTCGTGACTTAAGAGGTTTGCAGTGCTCTCACCGAGATTCAAACGTCGTGGTGGTGTCGGCGCAATGCTGCTCTGAGACGCTTGCCAGACTCTGCCTCGCTCAAAATCATTATCGCCATGCTTGATTTCCGCAACATTTACATTTGTTTATGATTTCCACAGCTATTGTTCTATGAGATGCGTCCTCGCTGTTCATAAACAGCCATAAACAAGTTTAGTTGGGTCGGCATGTACTCATTGAAAGTGTTGATTTATTTACGTAATCCACTGATCACGCAATAGGCGAAGTTAAAAATATGTCGCTACTCAGGAGAGCTTGCCCACAACGCTAAATGTCCCAATATAAACGTACTGGTACATTTTTTTTTTCCACAGGAAAATTTCATCCGGCACATTTTTATTTGGGACGGTACGTTTATTTATTTTTCTAAATCCGATTAAAAAAATCCTGCCTTTTTCCCCATGAGAAACGAAGCCAAAAGATCGCACTAAAACATCAGTAAATCTGGTCTTTCGTATTGCTTTCACCATGAGGTCGCTGAACTGTCATATTTAAATGCTTTATGGTAATTTGAGCACATGGGCACCATTCAGCATTTTGATTGGTTGATTAGCGACTTGACCTATCTGGTCATTATAAACACACGTTGTGGGCATGGATAACATGGCGGATATTGTCTCATCGAGCGTTAACATGTAACCGAAAACATTTGCTTACGATAAAACTAAGTTGAATTTTACTTGCATTTCATAACAATTCAACGAATTTATTTTTTGTACGTTAATATAATCACTACTGAGTACTAATCAACAATTACAACACTTCGAAAACAAGTAAGCTACCGTACCGTGCTACCAACAAAAAAATAATGCATAATGAATATAGTGAATATTTGTTGTTGTCATGTGAACAGTTTTTTTGATTGACTGTAATTTTCCAACATTCCATGACGTCTATTGTAGCACCAAATTAGGGCTTTTCACTCCTCCTTGACGCCTATTTAAACGATTAGACAGCATCTTGTCGCCAGCCACGAATGTCACACTAGACGAACTTGATCGATACTGCCGACTATTCCTTGCTGCAGTTTAGCAGCTCTTATTGGCCGCTTAAGCTATTTTGATATTACGTTGCGGCCATAGAGCTGCAGATCGCGTCCATTGAGAACCGCACAGTTCGCCGCCCCGGGATCCCGGGGCGCACGCTATTTTTGATGTTATCGAACGATTTCAATGAAATTTAAAACAAATAAAAGTTATCCTTGCAAACACAAACATCTTAGGTATCTACTGACCGAAAATGAAGGACTATTTCTTCTTGAAAAGTATATATTTCTGTGTATAATTAGACCGAACGTAATTTAATCGATTGAACGACGGATTTCAAGATGACCTCTGTCATGTGACCTGATCACATGGCAATGACGAAGCATGCGCAGTTGACATTTTAACTGAAAATTGAGAATGGCAGGTTCTGCAGGGTGTATGGAAAACAAAGACCCTGGAAAACGAAGACCTAAAACCCTGGAAAACGAAGACCCCGGAATGTTCCTATGACGCCAATGATACACGAATTCGCCCAATATCGGGCATTTACTTTCATTGTGAACTCGTTAACTAACTTCCCGTACGAATTTCATTGGGAAATATTCATAATAAATTATTTTCATACACATTTGCGGATATAATCAATGTAAAACCCAGTAGTATGCCTAATTTCATCATGGTTTCGTTTAATATATAGCGGTGTCTGAACGAACCGACCCCGTTTTGATGTTCAAAGTACTAACAACACTGTGTGAAATTTTAGAACTATCCCAAATGCGGTTCAGACGCTATTTCAAATTGAAGTTTCAAAAAAGTGCTTCAAAAGAAACTGAGATAATGGCCGGTTTGCATAATCGGCACGTCGTTGTGGGAACATGCCAAATTGCGGTCACTTTCACAGTCGCTGTTACAATATTTACCAGCTCGCATGATAACTATGACATTATGAAGGATAACTGACAAATTAGATAAATGTACGGATAATATGAGAATAGTCGCACTTGAAAGTGCGTTCCGAGAAGTATCATTTAGCGGCACTTTGAATGTTCCCGTTATATTGACATAATCAATGCATGAACAAACAGGGGGCGGTACGTGCATAAAAGGGTACAACGCATTTACATTCTCATCCATAATATCGAAGACACTGCTCCAAATCGGAAAATTTATTGGGTTATTTATATTACAACTAGTGTTACAAAACCGCGGTAAACTGTGCACAAAATTACAACACGCGACCCCTACCACCGGAAATAGTACTGTTATGAAACTTTTGACTCTTATTTAATTTACATATCATCTGTCAATCAGGAACCGCTAAGTGGCGTGAATATGCAAATCGTCCCTCAAACATAAACAAAAACGTAAGCAAAGCGCTTCATAATAATAGTTTAACTGTGTTTTAAAGTTGGTTTTAATGATTATTTTTAAATTATTTTTAACAAAATATAGATATGAAACCCATCGTACAGGAAAGCCAAAAAAAGCAAAAACGGTCAAAAATGAGAAAAAAAATGCATTTTATCCTTAAATGTCTTTGGTTGTCTGTATGAAATTGTAATCTATAAATAAAGTGCGTGATTAAACTTTGTAACTATACATGCGAATATATTCAAAGTGCAAGTACTTCTAATAAGCACCAAATACCAGTATACGTATTGGAACCGGGAAGGTATTTCTATTGTCTTCGAGGGGCTACAATTGAATTACATCCTCGTGTTGGATTGTATATGTTTGTAATGAAATTAAGTATATCACGTTATTGAACGAGTTCGCAATTAAATTAAGTACATCACGCTATTATAGAGTTTGCAGTAGAATTATGCATGTCGTTATTATACGAGTACGTAAATAAATCATTACGTACTCACCATAATTAAATGAGGTCGGGATGGAATTGCAAATTCAATCATGTGTCAGTAAAGTTAACTTCGGAGTTCCATTGGATACGTTTTAATCAGTAACGTGACAATATGCATTTTTATTCTGACATAATTTATTCATGCCATTTAATGACCATGACCAATAGCGACGTAATTCCATGCGATCGGGGTGTACGTAATTTCATTTGGTAACTATTTAATAACGTCACGCAATTTATTTAAGAACTCATTTAATAATATGACGTGATTGATTAGATTTAACAGAACCATGCACGCAACGTAACTGATCGAAAAATAATTTACATATGTTACATATGTTTAGTAAAATGCAATTATACATATACGTATTATTTCGCATTCAATATACGCACGTTGTGAGTTCACAACGAAAATAAGTACTTCACGTTGTAATTTCACAATTAAAAGTAGTTAATTTAATTTATTATGAAGAATTTTGTACGGGAAGTTAGTTTACAATGAAAGTAAATGCCCGATATTGGACGAATTCGTGTATCATTGACGTCATAGGAACATTCCAGGGTCTTCGTTTTCCATGGTCTTCGTTTTCCAGGGTCTTAGGTCTTCGGTCTTCGTTTTCCAGGGTCTTCGTTTTCCATACACTCGGTTCTTGCATTAATTGTGGAGATGAGTTCCAGAAGAAAGTTAAAGGGTATCGCAGGCAATCCATTGCATCTAGACTTAAAACTTCAGAAACTGTTGACAATGCATTAGTGAATGTTCTAAAGCTGAAACCCATTACCCCGTTGGCTTGTTGTCTCTTTCCGCATAATATTGAGGAGCATTGGTGGTAAAATATACATCATACTTTTGCCATCCTGTTGGTAATATGGCCAATGTGTGTATATTATTTAAAATACAAATAGTACCTTCTACTTGTTGAGCTTTTAGGTCAAGTTTTATAATATCTTTCAGATTCTGGTCAAAAGACTCAACAATTTTGTCTTTTGTGAATTCCATGCCGTCTGCTCCTGTCACCTGTAACACTCTTTGGCAAGTTACAAGATTATTTTTAGATTTTTCACAATATATAAATAAAACTGCTTGAAAAAAATATTTTTAATAATACATGTACTTTATTTGATTTTTTCAAAAAAAGATGAGTCACTTAATGGTGAAATGAAATTAAAATTATAAAAAGCCGTCTGCCGTTGTTTCGTCACATGAAGCGCTGTCCCAGACAGGCGCCGATGGCCGTCCGCTGTAGTCACGTGATTACACTCGTCACTGAAAGAGCCAATCACGTGATAGAGGTCAGCTTCGAAATGGCGGCGTTCAATCGGAGGTTCCACTTCGGCACAGTTTTAACGTGAAATAGTCTCATTTACACGGGCAAATTTGCTTAAAGCTTACTGTAATCAGTAACAGATATATTTGTGAGAACATATTTGTCTATTTTTTCCTGCAAGTCGAGGTAATTTTATTAAAATCACAATTCTAATGATACATAACTGGCATATTTAAAAATCTGTGCATTTCTTTAGGGAAGGGAACTGCAGCTCTCTGGTCGCCCCGCAACGTATACCACGACCAAGAGAGCTGCATAAACTGCAGCAAGACTATTCTATGCATTTTTTATCGACGCACGACGACACGCAAATCGAGAAAAGTATTGTCCTTGCAACAATTTTGCGCAATACGTCACCACTATACAGTGACTGATTTTAATTTTTATTCAACATTAAAACAAACTACAGTGAGTTGTTCTATCGTCGTATAAAAATAGAATGAACTACATTAAGATACAGTAAAGTTAACCAACTAAACAGAATGCTAAATAAAGCTAAATAATATTACAAACACATAGAATCACAATAAACTTGTACGATACAGTACAATACAATACTCTAACTACTATTGCTAAGGAGTGGAAAATCACATTCACATTAGAGTCATAACTATGGAAAGAATATTTTTTATATTTGGTGGAGCTGCTCATATATCATGAGCATACATTTTTGTATGTACTGTGCAGTTTCCCAGCCAGTCAGACTACTTCGCTACTTCATTACATCTTGCAGCCTTTCAAACAGTATATTGCTAGAAATGCATCAATTGTTGTCCATGTATATTCCTAATTGCTCAGTGAAAACTTGCAATTTCTTTCTGGCTGGTATAAATATATTAAGTAATATATTTTCGTACTGAAAAGACAGTACGAAAATATCTTTTTTAATTAAATTTAACAGCTAATGGGAGCATATATGCTACAATCTCTGCTTACTTTTGACTAAATGTTTTTTTGTTTTTTTCAGGTGCAGAGTCAGAATTTTTTTCTCGGAAAGCAAAGCCACTGAAACTGCATATACAATGTATTACAAAAGCATACTATTCGCTGCATGTCTGACAATTGTATAAAGTTTTGCAGGTCGTCTTTTTTTTTTTTTGAGAAGTGCTGTCAACCAAAGCATAAATATGTGTTTCTCTGTACATAAAAGTTCAATTTCACATGATTTGTTAATATTAATGTATGATAATAAAAACTTGATAATATTTTTTCTTGATTCTTGCACTTTATTTGTATCATTGTCATATGAGAAGTACTCTTGTCCTTATTTAGAGATATTGAAACTAATTCAGGGCCATAAACTACATGTAGATCTGTACATGGGAAGTAAAGTTGTTGACACAGGTAATGTACACCAAGGATCATTGCAGTTTCTCAGTTCTTCATCTGGTGCTAGTACTTGTATGACAAACGGTATCTTTGCTCTGTTACTGTTTGAAATATCAGAAGTTTTTCGCTGGAACAGTTCTGTGATTGACGGTGTTCTTGTATTAGGAATACAGTTGTACAAAGAAGTTCATCCAAACAGACACAACACTGACTCTTCAACATATTTGCAGATCTGATTTGCATACTTGCATGTCATTTTACCTGTTGTACTTGTTTGTTGCTCTCTGGTGTTCTTGCTGAGAATGCCATAGAAATCATGTTTGCCAATTTACATCCAAACCAAAAACTGGACAAATTATATGTTGCAACTTTCAGTGTCATTCATGCCCTGTTTGATTGGATAAAGTTTTACGACTTGGAGGCCATTTTTTCCCTCAAAAATCTAAAAAAAACAAGCTTTTTCTAGCTGTTAACAGCTTTTTCTCAGATATGTCATCCAGTTTTGTTCAAAGTTGGTACAGGGACAGGTAATAATTGTTTACAAGTGAACATCGCATTATATGTTTAACAAGTTATAAATTGTCTCAGAAAAGCCAAATGAATAAATTTTTACCCCACCCCCTAAAATTGTAACACATCAATTCTGAACATTTAATAACAGAATTTTAATACAGCTCATAATGAATTAATTCACTCTGACACAAACTAAGTTCAATATAAGTTTTTAAATTTTTTTCTGAGCAGGGGCTATGACATGACATGTCATGTCTTGTTACATAATATATAAGCCACTGGTATAATTACAATAGTAAGTAATAGAATAATAGAAAATATTTGGGGGAGCACACTATATACAAGACAAAATAATTACAATTCTCCAAGAAGCATCTCTCATTGTTCAAAAACATGGTAAACAAATTCAACATAACTTTGGTACAACTCATTATATTACTATATCGTATATGTTTGTTATCCAGGTTGTGCAGTCTTGATGAGTTTTCTTGTTCTGATGGAAGCTGTATACCAATTAATTGGATGTGTGATCATACAAATGACTGTATGAGTGGCACTGATGAACATCCATCTATATGTGGTCAGTAATAAATGTCATGAATTCCTGTGAAATATTACCCCTGAATGAGCTGCTGTAGTTTGTGCATCTGGATAACTGGAAGTGTTGAAAGGTTTTGGTGTTTATATATATAGTGTTGCAGCGGGCACCATGCAGGGAACTCAAAGATGACATCATGCAGCCCACTTATGCTCAAGATCTATTGCAGTGGTGGTGTCAATGTAGTTTTGAGGCATGTGTTAAATAGGCAGAATACTGCATTACACATGTCTATTTCCATCCCTTAGTAATCAGGTCAAGCATTATTTGATTTATCTCTAGCTGAGATTTTCCTTCACAAACCCCAGTGACCTCAAGAGAGTCTTACTGACGGTGCTCAAACAGAGTCCCATCTGATGAGTGATGGTGAGACCAGTAGTTTATGTATGGATAAATAAATATGTTCCTGGTATGGAGTTGAACTATCACAGTTCAGGTATCAAACAGAAGTACCCAGAATTGTTATGCCTTCCTATTCACTGCAAACCGCCATAGTGGTTGGCTATGTATATGTTGTTATGCGTCTTTCAGATCTTTTAGTGCCAAGATGAAATTTGTTCAGCCTGACACATTGTCTGATGAAAATACCACGTTATTGCTCCATATTTGAAATTCACATTTCCCTATATTGTAGGGTGCAGATAACATGTCCAATACATCATGTTTACAGCACTCTGAAACTTACACAAATACTATGACTGAAGCATATTAATATTCATTATTTATGTATTTTTAAGGTTTCTGTTCTTGGGATCAGTTTTCGTGTTGGAATGGAAACTGTATTCCTTCTGATTGGGTTTGTGACAGCTATAATGATTGTGGTGATTACTCAGATGAAGCTGGGTTTGGATGTTCTGGTGAGTAATACAATATATACTGTGGTTATTTTTTATCCAACATTAGAGGTGACCACGTTGATGCACATGTCACACATACAGTCTCTTAAACCAAATCAATGGGGGGGGGGGGGTCGTACCTTTCAATTGGGGCAATCTTTCAATAGTTTTACTATAATGATAATTTCTTCTAGATGTTCAGATAATATATTTAGTTGTGAAAGAAAAATAAACAAACAAACAACTAATAAAGGAATGCCATGCTATGAAGTTAAATAATTGTTTCATTATCGTGGTAATTTGTTCTAGATCGCTGTGAATATAATGAATTTACCTGTTATACTACTGAACAGTGCATTCCGTACTATGCTGTTTGTGATGGCTATGGAGACTGTTTTGATTACAGTGATGAATCAGACATTTGCTTTTCACCTAACATAGGTATTGTATTAAGTGGCCTCTTGGTCAAAAACTGTTATTAGCTGAATACATTCAAAAGAGCACAGCACAAATGGAAATAAATACTGAAGAATCATTAATTTCACTCAAATTTTGAGTATATTCACTGGAATTTAAATTCCAAAATGTTTATGCAACACACTGACATGCATGTTTACAGAATCTGCAAAACTAGAAAAGTTATAAATTATTGAAAAATTAATGCATTTACATTATCAGTAATATCTATTAGTAATTCAAGCCTGGCTTTAGTACCAATTGTTGAACAAATTTAATATTACAAGGATTTGAATTTGTTCATTTTGTTCAAAGTTTGTGGAAGGCTTCATAGCTGATGAGAAAACTATAATACATGTATGAGGTTATTACGAGGATACCGAAATGTATGCACGAAGACAGTACAGCAGGAGTATTGAAGTGACGGCGTACTGTCTGAGTGCTTATTTTGCGGTATCCTCGTAAAAATCTTATTATCATACATCTAAGAATACGTCATGGGAATGGCGAAATCCAAAAAGCTTAGAACATAATCAGCAAACTCCTTCTTTTGAGTCCGGTCAAACCCTGGAGGTTGCCATGTTTGTTTTTAATATTAGAGGATGTTCATACGCGTAATCGCTCCATATTTGCATTTCCTAATATGGTAGGATGAAAATACCCAGTGCAATACCACAAAACAATAACATTAATTATGCTCAATTTAAAACATGCTATGCATATCGTACTTGTTCTTGGTCGACCATGAAATACCAGCTAGAACTTGCCAAATACACAAAAAATATACAGTTGTCGATCGACCAGTGCTTATAAACAACACGTCATGGTGATTACAAATAATAGTTCATTACAAATATATAGTGTATTTGACTAGTTGAATACAAGATAAGATTTAATTGTTAGAACCAAAGGGACCACACATTCCATCTATGATATATAGACTAACCTATTCAATCATAGTTACTGATCATACAAATTCATTAAAAAAAAAAAATTATTTGGTCATGTGACCAGTAATTTGTATTATCCAATTTGAGTGCATAACCTTGTTTACCCCATTTGGTACTTACATTATGCATGTAGAAAAACATGTCCATGACATTCAAATTGTGAATCAAAGATGACATACTTGCAGCTATTATATTCCCACAGCCAGTTCGTAGAGATGGCAGGGCTGATTGTTTTGTTATTCGATTCAAAATTGCTAAAATTGTGGCAATGTTGGACTTATTTTCAAGTGAATCATTTTTTTGTTTTGAAAATGACTTGTTTTCACAAATTTACTGCAAAAGTAGCATGGACAACAATCTCTGAAAAACTAGTGTTATAGCACTATTGTTTAATGTTTGGTACATATCATCTTTGCTTAGAAAAACAATTAGATAATTATTTCACGAGGCAAGACACCCATAGTTATGTAACATATTGTAAATACACAAGATTATATCAGAATACGGAACCACATCATCTCCATTATGTCCAGTACTTCATTTATGCTTGCTTTACAGTATTAATTCTTTTAATAACCTCAAACAATATTGTTGTTGACTTTTCTTTACTTAAGTCCACTAATAAAATTTTTATCTATTTTTTTCAATAGATCATTCAAGCATCGTATTTAGTGCTGGTATTATTATTGCTATTTTTATTGGCAGTTTAATTATGTTATGTCTATGTATATTTTCATTTTACTACTGTATTAAAAATATCACAGCTGGTCAAAGAAACAAAACTGTTGATGTTCCACTACAAAGACATCAACAAGTGGAATGAGTATTTTACCAAGTTAATTTTGATTATATTATCACAAAGATAAATCTAATTGTGATATATGGAATGATGTACCATTGTCATTGACAATTATTCAAAATAATTAGATGTTTTAAGCAATCATTCTTCATCAGTTGTATTAGAATAAATAACACTGATGATGATTCATTGCCAAAACATCTGGTTATATTGAGTAATTATAAAGGACTATACATGTACCAAAATTTTAAATTCTATATATTTTTTGGTCTTACCATTCGTCACAGTTTTTTCTAAAATCATGAATTCAAAAGTAAGGAAACATAATTTAATTCTAAGTCTTGTTTAATTTCAGACATTCATCTCGTCAAGGTACTGCATTACCAGCTTACTCAGACCAATTACCACCACCTTACTCAGGCACTTTGAATATATATAGTGGTGCGGTTACTCCACCAGCAGTGTACAAACCACCATTGCCCCAAAATGAGATAAATCTTTATCCACAATTAACAATGTTGTACATTTCTGCTGTGCATTACATGCAAGAATTGTCTTTCATTCACACTTTGCACATCAATAGATCATATTTAATTTAAAAAGCCATTCAAGAAATGAATGTTTTGTAGTAGCCAACATTAATTGAGTCAAGGTAACGCCTAATCATGATAAAGTCACAGCAGACAGCAATCAGAACAAACAGAAATTGTACCGGTATTTTCACCTGTCCAAAATTTCATTATGAATTTTCTCAGATGAAAATGAACAATCAGAAGAATTGGCCAAGCCTTAATAAACCTTTAGCAGTTTTTTTTCTCTGATGATAAACAAATCTGTATTTGTTCATACGATTTAGAAATTCTCTGTTAATGTGTGGTGTGAAAAGATTTTGTAAGATTATTTTAGTGTAGTGTATTCCTGTGTGTGTGTGTGTTTGTGTGGTCACAGTTGACTTTTTAATGAATTCTGTCATCCATATTGTTATAAACTTAGACAAGGCTCAAGACAGTTTGTTTTATTTAAATCAATATGCAGGTTACCACCGGTAGTTTATTTTAATTTGTCATAGTATCATGTACAGCTCATGAACATTTTGTTTGTCATTGAAATGATAATTGTTTTGTTCTACTTTTTGATTGATGATAAATAGTTTGTATGCATACAATAAAAAGTTAATTTTAAAAACACCTGATTTTGTAATATTTCACGTAGTACTTCCTGCAGATAGAAAAAATAATCGCCTTGTTCTTTAGGATTTAACAACTGGAAAACCTTGAACCAAGGTGGAATATTTTAGAAACCAGTATGTTTCAGATGTCAAAAAAGATAATGAAATACAAAGTTGTAACATCAACTACAATTATAAATGTTAACAGAAATAAAAAATATTTAGCATACAAATACAAGCCTTTCACCTGATATACATGTAGCTGGATCCCCAATAGAAAAAGAAAACTGTATACATTATGACAATAGAAAAAAATTGGTTGTGTAATCAGTGCAAGAGTAAAAGGTTTCCTGATTATTATTCAAATCTCAATCTGCTCTGTACAGCATTCAAGTACCAATTAAATCCGAATAGTGGTTCTTGTAATAAGTATAATAAATATGTGAAAAAAAATTATTTCTGTATTGACAACTTACACTTCCAGGAATTGTTATTTCCATTTCTGTTCTGATTTCTAACAGATGGTCAAATATAATATACTTGACAATTGTTTTTTTTCTTTTATTTGATTCATTTCATACAAAAACTGTCATCCTTTTGTTTGTATTATCATGATACCTTCATCAATCATTTTGTCATCACTAGCCAGTTACTACCACTATTTATTATTAATTAATAATCAAATACGGATTTATATAACCTGCTCCTAATTTTGACCTGCTGGTACCTTGCATGACTTGCAGTGAAAACTGCATGATGGCAACCCCTGATAAAATCAGATTTTTTATACCATGCAACTATAATGTGAAGTTGATGCTGCATAAAACCTAAGCCTTCTGTGCACCTTAGTGACATCCATGTGCTTTAATGGTTTACTGAACTGTTGCAGTCTCCAGTGCTATGTGAATCGTTTAGCATCAAAAAAGTCTACTTTTAATGTGATGTTGTTTTCAAAAGTCTACTTTTAATGTGATGTTGTTTACAAAAAAAGATTGTTCATTCAAGATGGCCTTTCCAAACATGCCTGAAGCTGTGTATTCTGGTCAATGTCACAGTCTAACCCAGACCCAGCACATGAAAGTAGTACTGGGCTTTACATCTGGTACGGGTACCATACAGTTTGGTATGGCTGTCAAGACCAACCAGAGAAATGTACATTTCTTATCAAAACAAAATTGAAATGTCTCCATCAGTATCTGAAGCCAAAAACGTTCTACCTATGGTAAAATAACCCCCAAGTGGAAGTGTAGATTTGAAGAACATCAGAAAAATGGTACAACAGAATTATATTTCCAGGCATCCTTGGATCTGAATTTGTAATCAATAGTCATGCAATAAAAAAAAGCAGTTTTCCATCCTTGAGGCACTAGAACTGCATTCATTAAAACAAAATGGCCACCAGTCGGCCATTTTAAATCCGATCTGAAAAAAAAAATGTCCAACGTATGTACGAAATTTTAACAAAATCCATCCAGAAATGCTTGATTTTGATGATTTTTCAGCACAAAAATGGCCGCAATTCGACCAACTTGAATCAGATCGGGACAAAACGATAAAGTTCTCCATCTGTATGAGATTTAACCAGGTCATATGTATATTCATTACAATACACACAAATGACGTTGATGTTACCAATATTGTGGAGTAAACCGTCTATACATTATTTTATCTTCTCAACTGTATAATTATTATTATAATATTATTATTTTCACATATTCCATACATATATAAGTCGCTAAGGCTTATAGTTTAAAAGGCTTTTTGTAAATAAATTTTGAATTATTTTCATTATCTATTTTAACATTGTATGCCTCAAGCACATTAATAATTTATAAGATTCTTCCTCAGGTGTTTTAGTTTCTTATTTTTGAAGTGCTTGTTCTGTTCTTTCGTTTTTGCTGCATTTTGCCCCCCCCCCCCCCCCCAAGTGAGACGGGCACCTTTGGAACGGATGTATGTATTGACCAGAAACTATTTGTTTGGCCTTATATTTATGCATAATGTTTAGGAAAATTAATCGGATCTGCATAGCCGTATTTGTATATACATTTTTTTTTATTTATGCAAAATTTCCTGTTGAATATGTGTTCCGATTTTCAAGTGTATATTTGCGTCCCCCCCCCCCCCGTAAAAGTAGCCATATTGGAAATTCGCGGGTAACATAGGGAGATCGAAACACCTGTCGGATTCTGTTTGCGCGTATACTGCGCTCAGAATCCCACAATCATGGAGACCATGAGCACAAGAAGAGTCCAGTTCATCGGATACAAAAAGCTGAAAAGATTTATTGTTGATTACAAACAGCAAAGTAAGTTCTGAATGTTGTTCTTTCTAATTGCGTAGTGTATTTCTACATGTACCATTCAAGGGAGTTATTACTTATGTACGTGTATGTGTTATCTCGTTATGACCACTGTCAATGATGCGGACAGTGCGTTTGTTTACATCACTTAACGAAGCATATTGTGTTGTCATGGTAATACCAGGGTCTGAAAAATATTCTTTTATATTGATTGTTCTTAATATCATCATGGTTTGTTTCCAAATGAATTATTTTGTTGTGCATGACTTCAATGTGGCGCCATGTTGCCTAGCAGCAGTACAGTATTGCGTCTAATTACCCGAGCAATTAATACGTTATAATTGTGTCGAATGGCTTTTTAATTGACTATTTGATAAACCTCAACACAAATATAAATCATGCACTACTATTTAAAGTGATTCTGATAATATTATTGTACACATATTGCAAGTCTCTTGATGATTTGAGCAGTATACATGTGTTTCTATTATAATTATAGTTACGACACCATGAAACAACAGACATAGTTACATTAGGTAGCAATTTTTTGAGTCACTGTACAATTATAAAAATACAAGTGAATTATATAACAACACCCCCTCCCTGAGTGATGGCTTTGATGACATGCATCAAAGTCAAAATCATCACAAATGTTTCAAAGTCAAGTCAAAGGGGTCCAATGCTACTTTAAATAGAAATTGTTGTGAGTTTAATTTGAACAGAATACGGGTCTAAATAAAAATAATAGTCAAAGAACTTAGCAACAATGTTTGGTAAAAGGGAATGTTATATTGATTGTATATTCACATGAAAAGAATGTATTGTATACACAGTGACTGTGGTTGTATGACTAACATGAATTGTGCACAAAAGGTGGTATCATGTTGTCTGGTTTGCTTGTATTCAATACATGACCTCAACTACAACAAAGAACACACCTTTAGTATTGTGTTTTGGTGATTTATGCCACAACAGCCTTTGGTGTGCTTATATGTGCTATTGCATTTATTTTCAGCCATCGAACTGGAAAATATGTCAATTCTGTTTAATTTCTAGTTTAATGCAGGTGATGTTATCAATGTTCAATTGTCTGAACAGAAATGATCATCAGAAAAAATTGGTTATATGATGAAATTTTAAGTAATCTTGTAAAACAACACATGATGGTATATATGTATATAGTATTTTTATAGCCTCATTACATAAATTGTACAAGTGTAATGTTGTCATTACATTACTATAGTTCAATTACCCTACTCTGTGAACTATAAGTCAAATTATTATTTCAAATTCACTCATTTTGTAATATGTTTGGGGAGTATACAAGTCCAATATGGTAATCTTAATTTGAATATTTTAGTGAAATAGGAGAGGGTAACAAGCCAATAACTCAACCATGAATATCACTAATCCTACATTGTGTATTAAATGTTATTTTACTCTTCTATAGGTATTAAGGCTAAGTATTTTATAGCCAAGCTGCTGTAATGGACAGCTGTTTGTTTGTCATGCATAGTGAATTGACACCATTGTATGCTTGTCATCTCTTGCCATGCCAGCCTACATCACCACACAATAATCGCTACTAGTATATAATGCAACATGCAAACTTCTTGTTTTATTTATTTGATTATCAACTACATATATGTTGTTATTAGAAAACTTTCATAAATATGAAACTGTTACAATTATTTTCACTAGAAGTGTTTATCTTAGGAGTCATTCATTTGAAATTGGTGTTGTGGCCAGAGCACCCCCTCGGAAAAGAGTGCAAATGACAATTTTAATTCACCATGTGACAGATTGAGGGGAATATTACATCTTTGATGTATATAATAATAATATAGCCATACACTAAATACAGAAAATAGACGCAATTAAATTGCACATTAAGATGGGAGACAGTTCTTGATACCTCATCAGGTACATGCCTGTGATAGAAATATTGAGAACATCTGTTTTTTAATTGATTCAGTATATGCATGTCTTAAAGCACTATGTGATTCTGCAGTTGGTGAAAACAACTACTGATGTCACACATAGCATGGTATACAAGTCTGACCACTATCATGTTAACCCCAGTGTTACTAGAAAACTGTCTGTAGAAAATAATCAATTTTATTCCACAGGAATTTCATTTGAATATGAACAATTCAAAAAAGATAATATCAAAGTGAAAGATTTGGAAATTCCAGAAATTACAAAAGAGTAAGTATACATAATTATAAACATTAGTTTTATGTGCAATGACATGGCTTCCATTAAAACTGATGTCAAACTTGCTAGACTCTTACAATATTAATTTTTATGTTTTTGTTCACAAACCCAGAAAAAAAATATGTGGTCAGCAAACTACTTTTTGCACAACACAATTTTTGTGACATTTACCATTGATTTCTATCATTTCATGTATATAAATAGAGCAACTTTTGACAAAATACAATGCATATGCAAGACAGGCTTTGAAATTATTTATTGCAATTAGTAGTTTCAACAACTTTTCCAGTACAAAATATTTTTTTTGAGAAAAAATGGATATTTCTTGAAGAAGGAAGCATGTTAAAGCACTGTTTCATAAATAGTTTATCATAAGAATTTCCAATAAGACCTTAATTCTTAGTTTTGTTAGTCCCCGTTCGAACGCAGTCCGAAAACGGGGACTTATGTTTTGACCTCCGTGTGTCCGTGCGTGCGTGTGTCCGTGCGTCTGTGCGTGCGTCCGGACCTGTATCTTAGAAATGCCTGGACCAATCACAATCAAACTTCACACATACATCATACATGATAGTATACATATGCACGTCAATTTGTTTCACGATCTGATTCAAGATGGCTGAATGGCGGCCATTTTTGTGCTAAAAAATCATCAAAATCAAGCATTTCTCGGCTGTTTACAGATGGATTTTGTTCAAACTTGGTATATACATTAGACATTATGGGACCTTAATGCAAATAATTTTGTTTTTCAGATAAGATTCAAAATGACCGACTGGCGGCCATTTTGTTTTAATGAATGTGGTTCTCGTGCCATATCTCTGACTTGCTTTCACTGATTATGTTCAAATTTTAAATTTTCAATATACATCATGTCATAGATAGACAGATTTATTGGTTTGACGATCCTATTCAAAATGACCAAATGGTGGCCATTTTTGTGCTAAAAAATCATCAAATATCAAACATTTATGGATGGATTTTGTTCAAACTTGGTACATATGTTAGACATTACAGGTTCCTGATGCACATCATTTATTTTTCAGATCGAATTCAAAATGGCTGTCTGGCGGCCATTTTGTTTTAATGATTGGGCTTCTAGAGCCATATCTCTTACATGCTTTGACTGATTATATTAAAATTTCATATATTCGTTATACATCATGTTATATATATACATGTATTCAAAATGGCTGATTTTGAATGCTGTTCCAGAGCAATATCTCTCAATATGGACAAGTACTTTTTTGACGATCAGATACAATTGTCAATCATTTTAATGTTAAAAAATCATATTCCTGACATGGTTATATTCCAGCTATATTACTATAAACAAAACTATATATCTTAAATTTGATAACTAACGGGGACTGTGCCATGCATGGCTTGTTACCTTAACTTTCATCATTGCCACTTCTCTTTTTTTTTACCATCAGTACTGATTTTGACAAAACAGCTGAAGAAATTGCTGGGAAAGATAGATTAATCACACAATCAAGAAAGACTGAACTGAAAAGACTGTTGGAAAGAATTCTTGTAGCTAACAATGACAATAATAATTTCTCAGTTCTCAATGTGAGTACCGGGGGTATTAAATATTCTATAGTAAAGTAATATAGTGTGTTGAAAGAGGAAATTAGTGACAATCATCCACTTCAGTAAATGGCAAAATTTAACTCATTAATTTTGTGTGACATCAATTTCTTCAAATAGGTGAAGGGTGGTGAAAGTTCAAGGGGTTTATATACTGGTCTTATGATCAGGCAATAGCACTTTCCTCTATAAAAGCACATACATAACAATTGTGAAAGTATGACATGTTTTTAATAAAAAGATTGCAATATTGGATTGGTTTTGGATTTTTGACTCCTGTGTGCATAGCATAAATAAAGTCTTTAGAATTAGCTTGTCTATTTGTATGTATTTATGCATAATAATTCTCAGCTTTTCTACTGACTTCTTGAGAACTAATCATCACATTTCAATGAACCTTGGCTGATAGATGCTCTTGAACAATACCCAGAGCTGAGTAGTTTTGGGTTGAAATCTGCATACTAATTACCTAATTTGCATAACAATTAGCTACATTTTAGCTTAATATTTCTGTAATATCCCTAGCACTATTAACGGTGGGTACATGCAACCAGTGCAATACTGTGAGGGAATTATATAAAACATGTGACTAACATATCATTTGACCATATACATTTATGGTAATGTTACTTCATTTATTAGCATAACTGTAATATCTCAAGTACTGTGGCAGATACAAATGTAGGCACATGCACCCAATATCACAATGATGTTGTTGGATAAGATATATATTAGAAAGATATTAATTCATCAGTATAACATAGCCACTGGGAACCACTTGCATCATGGCTTGCAGTTTTCGTATTTGCTCTATTGGAAGCACAATCATATATTCAAATGCAAATCTATCATCAAAATGAGGCATATTTCAATTTTTTGGAGATGTGCTTCTAATATAGTAAATATTTCTACTTAATGCCTCAAATACTCTTAGCTACATATGAATTATTTCTAAGGTTTTCTTTGATTTAATGATTATCATTAGTTTTCTGTGTTCTAATTGGTATTTCTCTGCTATTTCTGGTTTAAGGTTACTTTGCTGACAGTTGTCACATCTATTTATTCTATTTTTTTTTATTTAAAGTAAGTCTTAAGTTAAATTTATTTTCATTATTTTATTCCAATCAGGACTGTAATATTTATGTGTGTTTCCATTCATATGTATAACATATTTGGTTATAAATTGTAGAAAAATATTATTTCTTCTTTTGACTGCTATGAATAAATGAATGATTTGCATAAAAACATTTTTTTCAGGAGTTTAAAGGGCATATTGAAGCAGTTACCGGTATTTGTGTTATGGTTAATGGTGACAAGTTTGTGAGTGCAAGCCAAGATAATACCTGTAAAATATGGGATCTTACAACAGGGGAGGAAATCACAACACTTCAAGGGCATGAACATGCTGTGTCTGCCATAGCAGTTTCTCCCAATGGGTATGTTGCAATAAATGCACATGTTGTATTTCAATGTTTATTTGCTGCATGAGAAATCTTACAGAATTCACTGCCATAAAGTAAGGCGAGTAATGATCCCAGTTGTGCACAGTACATGTATATGCATTGATGTAAGCTCACAGAATACTTGGTCGGCTAATCGTTTAGTTTGAATTTGAATGATTTCAAATTAAAAATGTTGGATTTATACATTTTTATAAGTATGTTACCTTACCTTATGGCAGTGTAATAACTTAATTTGTGACTAAATTATTTACAGAGAGATAATAGCATCTGGTTCTCATGACAACACATGTAAACTTTGGAACATTGAACGTGGTGAATGCTCCCACACGTTGACAGGACATACAGATCACATTGTGAGTACCTTGTCTTTATTTTGTACTGCAGATCATGCTTTGAATGCAAAAACTGCATACATTCATTTTGTCACTGATATAAGCTAATAGCTCTTGGTTTGTCAGTTCTAAAGTTACAACCATGTAAAGGAGTGTGGACTGCTTTGATACCGGTATAATGAACCATAATCAGTTTGTGATGTTTTAAAAATATTTACATATTTATTTCAAAGGTGTGTCTGGAATTCAATAAACAAAGTCATTTACTATCGACTGGCAGTCTTGATACAACAGTGAAATTATGGGATGTACAGACAGGCAGATTACTTCATACAATTCTGGTATAGTTTATAGCTACTTTACAATCAAGTATTCATATAATCACAATAGACTAATTCCCCTTCAGTGTGAGATCCTATTTTATGTGTAACATCTGTACTTTGTAGTGGTGTAAAAACATTGCATGGGATTCAACAAATGCACAATTATTTTTTGGGTATTAATTTCCATACTTATGTGCTATACACAGTTGATGATGGTCAATAAAATAAGGATGCCTCAACATTCCTCTCTGAAAGATAGGCATTTGGATATTGAAAGAAAAATTGAATTTTAAAATTAAATCATTTGATTTTTGCAGAAAACGTTTGATCTGTTTAGTTTGCATTATGTGTACGTGAGGTCTCACAGTGAATGGAAAATCACTGGAATGGAATTTGTTGAAATATTCTAAATGATAGTATTGTCAATCATTTAAAGGGCGGTGTTCTTCGCACTGCGCATATGAAACATTTGTGTTGATAAACATTGATATTCCCACAATCCAATTCCTGGGGCGTACATCCAGTCATTTTCACTGACTGGCAACAATCACGGTAAAAACAAAGGCCAAAAACTTTCTGCATATATTTCGCGCATGTGTGGCACACCGACTACCACCCTTTATCAAATTACATGCAAATCAATAAATTGATTGAATTCCAATCTTCATTCACAAGGGTTATAATGCTGCTATGACCTTTAACCCTCATGGTGATCAAGTTGCCTTTGGAGGTCCAGACAATAATATATCCATTCATGAAGTAAAAACTGGCAGGTAATTATTGAATATCATTATCATAATAATTATTTTATCAATATTTCTTTTCATACATACATGTTTAGTTGTAATCGCACAGCAATTTTACTTGCTGGATTAAAATCTCAATTCCGGAGATTGATAGATTCTTTTTAAAGACATGATTACTCCTTTACATCTCATCAAGATTTTCACAGGTTAGGGTCATTTATGAAAGTACAAGGATAATCTTTTCATTATTTGATTTAATCAGTAATTTCATATTTACCCAAAAATGATTGAATTTCTAAAAAATTGCATTTATCCAATTTGTACCAATGATTCTAGATGAAGATGCAGTGTCACAGGCTGAGTTTGTATGTTTTCACCTGTGTCTTCTTTTTATACATTTCATGCCATAGCTATGCTGCAGCACGTACATCTCAATTCAATACAGTCGGAGTGCAATTTGCATTATACCACTGATGTTGTCAACAAGTCTTATACATGTATCTAATTCATTTACTTATTATTCTCAGCTGTTTGAGTACACTGATTGGTCATGATGATATGGTCAGCCATATTGTATACAGTCCAGATGGCAAACTTCTTGTCAGTGCATCTAAAGACAAGTCCTGTAAATTATGGGATAGCATGACATTTGAGTGCATAGCAACCATATTGTGCGAGAGTGAGATAACTGATATGACTTTTGACCCTACTGGACAGTTTATGGTGGTAGCATCAATGGATGGTAAGAATAATTGGACATTCAATGTTGTTTCTGAAAGGATTAACATTTGAGACTACAATTAAGACATGTATTTATATTGCCATAAGTGAATGTGGTACAATATTCCACCAACTTTCCTCATCTTTCATATATAGCGGTTACCGTTTGTCTTAAATTTGTGTAAGCTAGAACTAAAAATATCAATAAAAGTTCAATAAAAACTTCAATCAGATTGTATTAAATACATTCTCTTTGGTATATATTGTGATGCTGTTAATTATAAATCAAATCTGTACTGACTACAGCTTTCCAGGAGGGGTTCTTACTAACTTTTTGTCAACTTTTCATGGCTATTCAGTGACAGTGTTCAACTTTGGAATCACTCGATCCAACAATTCTGTGTTCAGGCTTCTAAACTGTATATCATTTATTGCGGAAATGCTAAATACCAATATGATTATGTGCGAGTGTGATAGTCGTACTTCCACTGTTTTCCTTCATAATAACCTTATATTTTTCTGTGTGCTGATCACCAACCATTACCTCTTCATAATTTTAACAAAATTTTTTGGTTTTCACCAGGTGTAGCCAATATGTACAACACAGAAACTCAAGTAAATATGGCAAAGTTGGACGGTCATGAAAAAGAAATTACAAAGGTATTTTATACTGTGGATTACTGGGTCATTTTCCATGGAGTAACATTGGTATTGTCTATTACTACTGGGTAATAGACAAGATAAAATAGTCCCTTACCGTGGCAGGAGGTACGAAAACCCTGTTCTCCTGGGGAGAATACTGGATATTTTTAAATAATATTTGTGTAATGAATAATAAAATACCCAAATTTCGATTAGTGAATAAAACCTTGATGCAGTGTTTGTATTTGAAAATATAACCACAGAATACACCTCATCACTCGTGATATCAGTGAGAGGCCTTAGCATTCCGTCTGTATCCACCAGATTATATCTGTGAATAAACAGCTCTCTCTGTTCTCAAAAAGTTTGCAGTATTGATACAGAAGCAAATTGGTTTCAATGTGTTGCAATAAGTTTTATTTGTGGATGCATTTGTGAGAGAATGATTTGCTTTATTGTAGGTGATGTTCAATCCACAAGGTAATAAGCTACTTACATCAAGTGCTGATATGACTGTTAGACTATGGAATGTGGAGAATACTGAATGTGTACAGGTACTACAAGCACATACACAAAATATTACATGTTGTCAATATAATTACAGTGGTAGTACTATTATAACTGGTGAGTATTAACATTACCAGGTAGTCCATTTATTTCCAATACAAGTCACTCTGCACACCATATTTTAGACTTGCATCTGTATTTGTTTCACTATCAGAGTCAAGATGACTGACTGGCAGCCATTATAGTTTCAATAAAACTTTTTTTATCTGCATATAACAATGCTTTTTATTTTACAGGTAGCCAAGATGGCACATGTATTGTCTGGCAGTAGATACCACTCTAGTATGAAAGGACAACTCTGATAACAAGGCTGATGTGTTTGAGGAATGTGAACATCATAGTTTTCAACCAATCTATTTTGTTTAAAAAATATTGAGGCAAAAATAAATTTATTTGACAACATTAAGTGAATGTTTATATGCCATCTGCTGGTATTGATTTTAGCATTTCAGAAGCAGTGCCATACACAGGTACATTCTTTGTATATTATTCTTATATTGTCATTGTAATATATTGCATGTAAACAATTTATTGTACATAAAAATACATTTGAAATAAATGCCTTTCTAATATTTGTTGTAAGAATTGCTGATAAAGACTGAAAATAATTTACGATAGTAAATATAATTGTTTTCAAGTGTTTTAATCAATAGGACACGATGGAAATTAGTTAATGCAAATTACTAGTAAAAGAATATTTTTGGATCGATTTAATAAATAGTGATTCATTATTTTGAATAAATAAAAACAGAACATTTACAATTGATCTGATATTGACTGGCTTTACATGAAATTTATGGATATAGCACATTGCTTTGCCGAAATTTCGAATTTTATGTCATTTCTCCAGAATATAATATCGGTACAAGTTTGTTTGAAATACAGTCACGTCGTGGGTGTATGGATTATTTACCCCTATAGTATGTTATCTTTTTTGAAAAACATCACAGCTTTATCAATGTCTTTATTGTCGGATAATTTTCTCAGCTTTTCTCCATTCTTTGCAACCAACGAATAGTGGACTCTCATACCGCTAGATCACATGCAACCCTTGACTTTGTTTCATCCGTCTTGACAGTCGACCACTACAAGATTTTATATACAGACAGACTGGATAGCTTCCACTTAGACATGCTGTTCAGTTGACAACTAGAGATCAGAGTGATGGATTCAACTCATTGCAGTGAGTTTTATCGAGCTATATCAAAGGTGGACCGGTCGACAGAAGTACGTATAGTAGCAACTTTACATCCCTGTCAACACTTTGCGACAGGCTGTCTTCACCCTTTGTATGTCAGTAATTAATGCACAGTAGGTTCTCTCAATCCTCCAGTCCTTTAATGACTAATTAAATACACTGTGCAACGAAACACTCTGCCTTTTACTTCAAACTGCTAGCAAAATAGAATTTTTGAGAGCCATCCAACTACCAGAGACTTTCTGAGGAGCGACTTAGCAAAGGGTCACTGTAATTTCCAATTGCCAAGGCAGTACAGAAATTATGACACATGGTCACTGTCAGGCAATTATCCAATCAAAGACATGGCATCCATATATGAGATTAACCATTCAATAGAATTGAGATTTCTTGCTAAGGAAATATATGTTATGCATAAAAAAATTAGAGCATGGACACCATGAATTAACAGGATACATTTAACAAAATTAAGTTTTTATGGTAAGTTCAATTTTGACTAGCTATCCAAGGTTAACATGTTCAATCAATTTGATATGGAATACATATGTCTAAACAATCGTCAGAAATGTTATGATTTCACCAATAAAGTACATTTCTCTGTCTTTCTTACAGTCATTCTCGAGATCATTCAATAGTGCCCCTAACATTGACATGAGAAAATTTGAAAACAACTTTATTTATTTGCAATTTACAAAATTTTAGGCACAGCTGCATTATTGAAAACAAAATAGACAATAGAAAGGTAACCAACTAAGTTTATAGGGGGCTTATACAATGTATCCATATACACAGCAACATTAATTTATCAGAGTCATTCATGTTCATAACGTCCACTGTAGTTAGTGCTTCTATCAACAATATCCATCTGAGAATGCTTGGTCCTTAGCATACAGTCAAAGCAGGGAAGTACCGGTAAGTACTTGTATTCAACTACCAGCCTGCGATTAGAATATTTACAGATGTTCTATCCAAAGTCAAAATACCAAGATGAAATCTCTGAAGAAAATCACAGCTGTAGATGTCAAGCCTGTTATCATCTTTAGCATAAAAAGTTGGTACCTTCAAAGATTTTATTGAACAGAAATAAGAGATAATATTTCTTAAAATAGATGCTTTTTATCATAAGAATTGTTTCTAAGAAATAAGGGTGGTACATGTAGAATGAATTACTCAAATGCAGAGTAAATACAAGAACAATAAAAATAAATATATTACTAATACTTGCAATCATAAGATGAGAACATTACAATGGGTCTTTATGAAGTATTACACAAAATATATACATGTCGTCATTCTAAGTTTTCAACTATTCTGATCACATGTCTATGATGTCCCACAGAACATCCAATTATTCGTCTGTTAACAGAAGTAGAACCATCTTCTAACAATTTGCAGTTCAGCAAAAAAAACCCCCACAATATGCATGTAAATAATTAGAATGGTGCAAGCACAAAATACACACGATTTGGAAATAAAACGATATAACTTACATGTATGCATAGCTTTTATAGTACTTGTTTACAAGAAAACTAAAGACACCAAGCACATCATTATGTAATATCTGAGTAAAAATAGACAAGACAATTGCCAATCAATACAAGGATTCCATCTGTTGTGAAGTCACAATGATTCAGTCATGTACATGTCTCTTGGTCTCTTCTCAAATTGTTAGTTGACATGCAGTGGTCTGTTTGCGCATCTGGTTACTGCCATATCCTACAAGTGTTATCTTTGCTACCTACAGAGAAAGTATTAACAGCAAATCGTTAGACGTGTACATATGAGAAAGACATTGCAACACATGGCTGCAGAATGTCACCAAACATAGCTACCAACCCACTAATACTGGTTGACATGCTGTCACAGCCATGATGAATATTTTGGGAGTCCCTTTGCTATATCGACCAACTCACTGAACTTACCTGTAATAATAGTTTTTCCTTCATAATTAAATGCACAACTAAAGATTTCATCTGTGTGGCCTTCCAAGACTTGCAAACACTCTCCTGTTAATGGATTCCATAATCTGGCAGTTTTGTCAGCACTCGCTGTTAATAACTTGGTACCCTGTGGGTTAAAGGTAAGCTGCAAATACAAATGTAATATGATGTCAATATTTAGCAATAAATGAAACAAGTCATTGTCAATGACACGTCCCCGTTCCGTTCATATTTGAATGACATATACATTCAAAGCAGATCATGACCGAAATGCACCTGCATATGTACAACACATTGTGCTAAATCTGAACAAATGTAATATGATGTCAATATTTAGCAATAAATGAAACAAGTCATTGTCAATGACACGTCCCCGTTCCGTTCATATTTGAATGACATATACATTCAAAGCAGATCATGACCGAAATGCACCTGCATATGTACAACACATTGTGCTAAATCTGAACAAAATCCATCCATGCATGACTGAGATCCGGTTCTGGAATTGTGAAAATACGTGATTTTGATGCATTTTCGGCCTTAAAATGGCCATCATTCCGCTATTGTTAAGCAGATCATGAAACAAATGCACATATCTATTTGTGACATGATGTACCATGTGTGTGTGAAGTTTGAACTTGATCAATCCAGACATGTCTTGGATACGGATCCAGAACTGAATTCTTTAACAAAATGGCCGCCAGTCGACCATTTTGAACTTGATCCGAAAAAAAAAAAGACGTGCATCAAGGTCCTATTATGTTTAATGTATGTACCAAATTTGAACAAAATCCATCCATGCATAACTGAGATACGGGTCCGGAATGGTGAAAATGTGCGATTTCAATGCATTTTCGGCCTTAAAAGTTAAAGCGGCCCCCATTTGGCTATCGTTAATGAGATCATGAAACAAATGCACATACATATTTGTGACATGATGTACCTTGTGTGTGTGAAGTTTGAACTTGATCAATCCAGACATGTCTCGGATACGGATCCAGAACTGAATTCTTTAAAACAAAATGGCCGCCAGTCGGCTATTTCGAACTTGATCCGAAAAAAAAAATGACGTGCATCAAGGTCCTATTATGTTTAATGTATGTACCAAATTTGAATGAAATCCGTCCATGCATAACTGAGATCCGGGTACGGAATGGTGAAAATGTGCGATTTCAATGCATTTTCGGCCTTAAAGCGGCCGCCATTTGGCTATCGTTAATGAGATCATGAAACAAATGCACATACATATTTGTGACATGATGTACCTTGTGTGTGTGAAGTTTGAACTCGATCAATCCAAGCATGTCTCAGATACAGATCCAGAACTGAATTCTTTAAAACAAAATGGCCGCCAGTCGGCCATTTCGAACTTGATCCGAAAAAAAAAATGACGTGCATCAAGGTCCTATTATGTTTAATGTATGTACCAAATTTGAATGAAATCCGTCCATGCATAACTGAGATCCGGGTCCGGAATGGTGAAAATGTGCGATTTCAATGCATTTTCGGCCTTAAAGCGGCCGCCATTTGGCTATCGTTAATGAGATCATGAAACAAATGCACATACATATTTGTGACATGATGTACCTTGTGTGTGTGAAGTTTGAACTCGATCAATCCAAGCATGTCTGAGATACGGATCCAGAACTGAATTCTTTAAAACAAAATGGCCGCCAGTCGGCCATTTCGAACCCGATCCAAAAAAAAAATGACGTGCATCAAGGTCCTATTATGTTTAATGTATGTACCAAATTTGAACAAAATCCGTCCATGCATAACTGAGATCCGGGTCCGGAATGGTGAAAATGTGCGATTTTGATGCATTTTCGACCTTAAAATGGCCGCTATTCGGCTATCGTTAATCGGATCATGAAAAAAATGCATGTGCATATGTCCCATATAATGTGTGATGTATGAGTGAAGTTTGAACTTAATCGGTCCATGCATGTTCGAGATACAGGTGATCACAGACGGACGGACGGACGGACGCACACAGGGCAAAACATAAGTCCCCGTTTTCGGACTGCATCCGAACGGGGACTAATAACAAGCAGCCTCTCGGCTGAAATAGCTCCGCTGTTTGCAATGCACATTTCAATTATAGAACAGAAGATATTAGAAAATGAACAATATGAATAGTATCAATGCAATGGGACTTGCTGTTTTCAACAAAAATTCAAAAATATCATTTTTCACCATAAATGATTGTGGTTTTTAACAAGAAAATATCACTTTTTACCAAAAATATTCACCAACATTACTGTAGATAATTAAAGATATTATTACAAAATGAACAAATCTGAGAGAGATCCACATGTAGTAACTATATATGTAATAATATCAAAGCAATTGGACTTGTCTTTTTTAACAAGAAGTCGAAATTATCACTTTTTACCAAAAATGACAAAAATATTCACCAAAATTAGAGAATTAAAGATATCATTACAAAATGAACAAATCAGAGAGAGGTCCACATGTAGTACCTATATATGTAATATCAAAGCAATTGGACTTTTTAACAAGAAGTTGAAAATATCACTTTTTACCAAAAATGACAAAAATATTCACCCAAATTAGAGAATTGAAGATATCATTACAAAATGAACAAATCTGAGAGAGATCCACATGTAGTACCTATATATGTAATATCAAAGCAATTGGACTCGCGGTTTTTAACAAGAAGTTGAAAATATCACTTTTTACCAAAAAATGACAAAAATATTCACCAAAATTAGAGAATTAAAGATATCATTACAAAATGAACAAATCTGAGAGAGGTCCACATGTAGTACCTATATATGTAATATCAAAGCAATTGCACTTGCGGTTTTTAACAAGTCGAAAATATCAGTTTTTACCAAAAATGACAAAAATATTCACCAAAATTAGAGAATTGAAGATATCATTACAAAATGAACAAATCTGAGAGAGGTCGACATGTAGTACTTATATATGTAATATCAAAGCAATTGGACTTGCGGTTTTCAACAAGAAGTCGAAAATATCACTTTTTACCAAAAATTACAAAAATATTCACCGAAATTAGAGAATTAAAGATATCATTACAAAATGAACAAATCAGAGAGAGGTCCACATGTAGTACCTATATATGTAATATCAAAGCAATTGGACTTTTTAACAAGAAGTTGAAAATATCACTTTTTACCAAAAATGACAAAAATATTCACCCAAATTAGAGAATTGAAGATATCATTACAAAATGAACAAATCTGAGAGAAATCCACATGTAGTACCTATATATGTAATATCAAAGCAATTGGACTCGCGGTTTTTAACAAGAAGTTGAAAATATCACTTTTTACCAAAAATGACAAAAATATTTACCAAAATTAGAGAATTAAAGATATCATTACAAAATGAACAAATCTGAGAGAGGTCCACATGTAGTACTTATATATTTAATATCAAAGCAATTGGACTTGCGGTTTTTAACAAGAAGTCGAAAATATCACTTTTTACCAAAAATGACAAAAATATTCACCAAAATTAGAGAATTGACGATATGATCATGAAATGAACAAATCTGAGAGAGGTCTACTCAAGGTACATATACACCAAGTATCAAAGCATTCAGGCTTGTAGTTTTCAAGAAGAAGTCGAAAAAGTAAAACCTTGACACGGACGACGACGGACAATCACTCATATGATAAGCTCCACTCGACAAAGTCGACAGCGGAGCTAATAAAAACCAGTTAACACATAAAATGTGCGTTTGGTGGAAGTGGAGGATAGATTTATGCCTTATGTCTTCTTCTGTATTGAAACAAAATCAGCCTTGGCAATGTTACTGGACTGTGTCCAACAACAACAATATATCAAACTTATTAAGGTAGAAGCCTAAACACGAATTCAAAAACACAGAATTTATTCATTTTCCAATAAATTATACTTTTGTACTTATGGGAAGTATATATTAAGAAAATTTACTGGGGATTCACTAGCTTAATTTATGAGAAAACAATGGTTGTATTTCAGTGAATAGTGGCCATTTTGGGTGGTTCCTATTCTGGCACTGATATCATGCCATATCTCAAATTGTAGCCTGGTGACATAGGCTGAAAATATTATATATTGTGAATGACAGGAGTACTTTTTGTTTCCTCAATTATTTAAAAAACCTGGGTTTTAAAAAGTGTTAAAAAAAAAATTGTATTTAACATTGTGCTTTATGGTGTGGTTCTAAAAATAGCCATTTTTGAAAAATATGTCAAGTTTCTCAAATTGCATCACTGTAACACACAAATAAATGCTATTTTATGATGCCATGAGACAATAACTCAATGCTTTTACATAATAAACCAGTGAACATGTGATTTATGACCAACTTTCTTAAAAATATTAGTAGGATTCTACCCTAAATGCTTTTTTTACCTTTGATATTTCTCCTTCATGACCTTCAAGTTTGGTGATACAGTTATGCGTGACAGCATTGTAGACTCTAGCTGTACCTGAAATACAACATTGATGTACATAATGTAAAGACAATACTCAATATAATGCCATGTGATGTGAAGAAGATGAAGTACAATGTTAGCAGATTATTTAATCAACATGTGTAGTTTTGTTTACGCTGTGTTTGTGGGAGACATACTATCAGTTGATGCAGTAGCTACATATTGTCCTGTATAATCAACATGTGTAGTTCTTGTTTTGTTTACGCTGTGTTTGTGGGAGACATACTATCAGCTGATGCAGTAGCTACATATTGTCCTGTATAATCAACATGTGTAGTTCTTGTTTTGTTCACGCTGTGTTTGTGAGAGACATACTATCAGCTGATGCAGTAGCTACTGATTGTCCTGTATAATCAACATGTGTAGGTCTTGTTTTGTTCACGCTGTGTTTGTGGGAGACATACTTACTATCAGCTGATGCAGTAGCTACATATTGTCCTGTATAATCAACATGTGTAGTTCTTGTTTTGTTTACGCTGTGTTTGTGGGAGACATACTTACTATCAGCTGATGCAGTAGCTACATATTGTCCTGTATAATCAACATGTGTAGTTCTTGTTTTGTTCACGCTGTGTTTGTGGGAGACATACTTACTATCAGCTGATGCAGTAGCTACATATTGTTCTGTATAATCAACATGTGTAGGTCTTGTTTTGTTTACGCTGTGTTTGTGGGAGACATACTTACTATCAGCTGATGCAGTAGCTACTGATTGTCCTGTATAATCAACATGTGTAGGTCTTGTTTTGTTTACGCTGTGTTTGTGGGAGACATACTTACTATCAGCTGATGCAGTAGCTACTGATTGTCCTGTATAATCAACATGTGTAGGTCTAGTTTTGTTCACGCTGTGTTTGTGGGAGACATACTTACTATCAGCTGATGCAGTAGCTACATATTGTCCTGTATAATCAACATGTGTAGTTCTTGTTTTGTTTACGCTGTGTTTGTGGGAGACATACTTACTATCAGTTGATGCAGTAGCTACATATTGTCCTGTATAATCAACATGTGTAGTTCTTGTTTGTTCACGCTGTGTTTGTGGGAGACATACTATAAGCTGATGCAGTAGCTACATATTGTCCTGTATAATCAACATGTGTAGGTCTTGTTTTGTTTACGCTGTGTTTGTGGGAGACATACTTACTATCAGCTGATGCAGTAGCTACTGATTGTCCTGTATAATCAACATGTGTAGGTCTAGTTTTGTTCACGCTGTGTTTGTGGGAGACATACTTACTATCAGCTGATGCATTAGCTACATATTGTCCTGTATAATCAACATGTGTAGTTCTTGTTTTGTTTACGCTGTGTTTGTGGGAGACATACTTACTATCAGCTGATGCAGTAGCTACATATTGTCCTGTATAATCAAATACAACATCTAATATCTCATCATCATGACCTCGCAATGTTCCTACACACTGACCAACACTACTGTCCCATATTTTACATGTTTTGTCCATAGAACCAGTAGCAATTAATGAACAGTCATAGTTGAATTGAGCACTGCTTATTTCACCTCTATGTCCTATTAATGTGTGAATTCTCCTGCAAACAACAAGAACACTAGTCAGTAATTTCAAACAAGAATGCCAGCACTTACAAGTTTTAATCACTTTTTTTTTCATTTTTTAAAATTGTAATCACATTAATTTAGTTTTGAAATAATTGTGATTATGAAATCATTACATCAATTTATTTTCAACTCATACAGTGGTTTTGAAACCATAACAAAATGGTTGTGAAATCATAATTATATAACAATATTTTGAAAGCATTTAAGATATTTTCTGTACATACTTTCCACTCCTGACATCCCATACAGAGACAGTATGATCAAATGATCCCGTAATAATCTGATCTCCTGTTGTGTTGAATGATAATGAGATGATTTCTGCAGAATGCCCAGACAGCGTGCTAACTTCTGCTCCTGTTTGAACATCCCATAATTTGGCTGTAGTATCCATACTACCAGTAGCAACTAACGTACTTTGTGGATTAAATGATATACATACCTGAAATAAGATTGAAAGAATGTAAAATTACGGTACAATCCAACAACAAAGTTGATGATGTAAGAGATAAGTTTATATCTATGTTACTGTTAATATAACTTACAATTTCAGCTGTATGACCTCGAAATGTGTGATAACATTTACCAGTTTCTGAACTCCAAAGTTTACAAGTTTTATCAAAAGATCCTGTGGCTATCTTGTCACTGAAACAAAATAAGAAAACATGAATGTTGTGTTTTTTTAAGTCAATGCCGTGCTGTTTACATGTACTGCACTAAACTACCAGTGTTCTCCCCAGGATACAAACAGTGTGACAGTTCCGCCTTGCTTGTCTGCCATGCTCAAAATTATTACCAGCACTGATTAAATCATTGATTTCTGCACCTTTACTATTTCCTTGCGTTCTATAATTTCCACAGCTATTGTTCTATGAGACTTGTCCTCGCTGTTCTTTTAAGCCATAAACAATAACTAACAAAAGTCAGAAAGCTGCTCAGTTTATTTTGGTCAGCATGTACTTGTTGTAAATTGTAATCTATTTTCGTAATTCACTGATCATGCCAAAGCCGATGTCAAACGTTTGAAGAAAAGATTATTCGAATGTTGAAAATAAAACATAAAGGAAATCGTAGAATAATTTATTCAACTTGCTTTTCCATTGTAACTTGTTTATTTGAATCGGTAGAACATCACAAATTCGAACCGTCTGTACGTGATCACTCTGATTTGAAACTTTATATGAAGTAAAAATGATTGAAACATTGATGAAATCAAAAAATTGTGCGGGTTCCAAGTAAGGCCGCGAAAACTTGATGCCAAAAAGTTGAACTTGCTTTCTATCATGGCTGGTGACCATTTGGCCTACCTTATTAACAGACAGCAGCCTACCCGGTATCTGCCGTCATAATGAGACAAATGAAATACTGCATTCTGGGTAGATCCTTGATTGAGCAACACACAAGGCTGTCACAATTGTTTACGATCGCAGCAGCATTAAGTTTTCACTACGGAACGTTGCAACTTACAAGTTGTTATTGTTGTCAATTAACCAAGAATTCTCCATTACATATTTGCCACTATTTTTTGCACAACAAATAGCGAATGACTACTTTATAATAATATACTGATTTTCTTGTTTACTGTTTTAAGGCATGTCTTGTGTTTTCCTTCTAAATTATTAATGTAATAAAGTGTATAAGCAGTTTACGAAAAATGAAAAAATTAAACATTATTAATAAAGTATTTAAATTATATGCTAATTATTATGCAAATTAGCAACCAAGGTTGACGAAAATACTGGGGAGAAAACCGACTACACTGCAAATATTTTACATATCATATTCATGGATCGTAAAATGTAATTAGAAAATTAAAAAATATATGTCAAACAGAAATTTGACTTACCCATATGGATTATTAAATGCAATAGCATATACAACATTTCTATGCCCTTCTAATGTATGTAGTTCTTCTCCTGATGCAGTTTCCCACACTTTACATGTTCTATCATAACTGCCCGTTATAAACATAGAACCAGATTTATTGAAAGCTACATTGGTTAATGGCAATATGTGAGCACGTAGCACCTGAAAAATACAACAAAAAACTTAATGCTAAATTATCTATCCCTAGTCTACCCAGTACTGAATCAGTCTACTCAATACATGCGGTCCACCCAATACATGTGGTCTATCCAATACATGTCCTCCATAAACATTGTTAAGTAAAACACATATTTTCATAACATAACATCCTACTATATTTGATAGGGATGTTTAAATTCAAAATAAAATTTTTTGCTTGTAATCAAATAATAATACAATGTGTTCAAGTGCAGAAGTCACAGGATTTAAAAAATGACTATATTTATATTTCACACAATTTCTTTACCCACTGCTTGAATGTGAGCACGATTTTCACTGCACTCCAGTTACACATTTTCTGCAGCATATCAACACTATATAATATATAGATAGAAAGAGTGCCCATGAAATCAACCATCTACAGAGCACTATGTTCAACTTAATATATAGATAGAAACAGTGCCCATGAAATCAACCATCTACAGAGCACTATGTGCAACTTAATATATAGATAGAAAGAGTGCCCATGAAATCAACCATCTACAGAGCACTATGTGCAACTTAATATATAGATAGAAACAGTGCCCATGAAATCAACCATCTACAGAGCACTATGTGCAACTTAATATATAGATAGAAACAGTGCCCATGAAATCAACCATCTACAGAGCACTATGTGCAACTTAATATATAGATAGAAACAGTGCCCATGAAATCAACCATCTACAGAGCACTATGTGCAACTTAATATATAGATAGAAACAGTGCCCATGAAATCAACCATCTACAGAGCACTATGTGCAACTTAATATATAGATAGAAAGAGTGCCCATGAAATCAACCATCTACAGAGCACTATGTGCAACTTAATATATAGATAGAAAGAGTGCCCATGAAATCAACCATCTACAGAGCACTATGTGCAACTTAATATATAGATAGAAACAGTGCCCATGAAATCAACCATCTACAGAGCACTATGTGCAACTTAATATATAGATAGAAACAGTGCCCATGAAATCAACCATCTACAGAGCACTATGTGCAACTTAATATATAGATAGAAAGAGTGCCCATGAAATCAACCATCTACAGAGCACTATGTGCAACTTAATATATAGATAGAAACAGTGCCCATGAAATCAACCATCTACAGAGCACTATGTGCAACTTAATATATAGATAGAAACAGTGCCCATGAAATCAACCATCTACAGAGCACTATGTGCAACTTAATATATAGATAGAAACAGTGCCCATGAAATCAACCATCTACAGAGCACTATGTGCAACTTAATATATAGATAGAAAGAGTGCCCATGAAATCAACCATCTACAGAGCACTATGTGCAACTTAATATATAGATAGAAAGAGTGCCCATGAAATCAACCATCTACAGAGCACTATGTGCAACTTAATATATAGATAGAAAGAGTGCCCATGAAATCAACCATCTACAGAGCACTATGTGCAACTTAATATATAGATAGAAACAGTGCCCATGAAATCAACCATCTACAGAGCACTATGTGCAACTTAATATATAGATAGAAACAGTGCCCATGAAATCAACCATCTACAGAGCACTATGTGCAACTTAATATATAGATAGAAACAGTGCCCATGAAATCAACCATCTACAGAGCACTATGTGCAACTTAATATATAGATAGAAACAGTGCCCATGAAATCAACCATCTACAGAGCACTATGTGCAACTTAATATATAGATAGAAACAGTGCCCATGAAATCAACCATCTACAGAGCACTATGTGCAACTTAATATATAGATAGAAAGAGTGCCCATGAAATCAACCATCTACAGAGCACTATGTGCAACTTAATATATAGATAGAAACAGTGCCCATGAAATCAACCATCTACAGAGCACTATGTGCAACTTAATATATAGATAGAAACAGTGCCCATGAAATCAACCATCTACAGAGCACTATGTGCAACTTAATATATAGATAGAAACAGTGCCCATAAAATCAACCATCTACAGAGCACTATGTGCAACTTAATATATAGATAGAAACAGTGCCCATGAAATCAACCATCTACAGAGCACTATGTGCAACTTAATATATAGATAGAAACAGTGCCCATGAAATCAACCATCTACAGAGCACTATGTGCAACTTAATATATAGATAGAAAGAGTGCCCATGAAATCAACCATCTACAGAGCACTATGTGCAACTTAATATATAGATAGAAACAGTGCCCATGAAATCAACCATCTACAGAGCACTATGTGCAACTTAATATATAGATAGAAACAGTGCCCATGAAATCAACCATCTACAGAGCACTATGTGCAACTTAATATATAGATAGAAAGAGTGCCCATGAAATCAACCATCTACAGAGCACTATGTGCAACTTAATATATAGATAGAAAGAGTGCCCATGAAATCAACCATCTACAGAGCACTATGTGCAACTTAATATATAGATAGAAACAGTGCCCATGAAATCAACCATCTACAGAGCACTATGTGCAACTTAATATATAGATAGAAACAGTGCCCATGAAATCAACCATCTACAGAGCACTATGTGCAACTTAATATATAGATAGAAAGAGTGCCCATGAAATCAACCATCTACAGAGCACTATGTGCAACTTAATATATAGATAGAAACAGTGCCCATGAAATCAACCATCTACAGAGCACTATGTGCAACTTAATATATAGATAGAAACAGTGCCCATGAAATCAACCATCTACAGAGCACTATGTGCAACTTAATATATAGATAGAAACAGTGCCCATGAAATCAACCATCTACAGAGCACTATGTGCAACTTAATATATAGATAGAAAGAGTGCCCATGAAATCAACCATCTACAGAGCACTATGTGCAACTTAATATATAGATAGAAAGAGTGCCCATGAAATCAACCATCTACAGAGCACTATGTGCAACTTAATATATAGATAGAAAGAGTGCCCATGAAATCAACCATCTACAGAGCACTATGTGCAACTTAATATATAGATAGAAACAGTGCCCATGAAATCAACCATCTACAGAGCACTATGTGCAACTTAATATATAGATAGAAACAGTGCCCATGAAATCAACCATCTACAGAGCACTATGTGCAACTTAATATATAGATAGAAACAGTGCCCATGAAATCAACCATCTACAGAGCACTATGTGCAACTTAATATATAGATAGAAAGAGTGCCCATGAAATCAACCATCTACAGAGCACTATGTGCAACTTAATATATAGATAGAAAGAGTGCCCATGAAATCAACCATCTACAGAGCACTATGTGCAACTTAATATATAGATAGAAACAGTGCCCATGAAATCAACCATCTACAGAGCACTATGTGCAACTTAATATATAGATAGAAACAGTGCCCATGAAATCAACCATCTACAGAGCACTATGTGCAACTTAATATATAGATAGAAACAGTGCCCATGAAATCAACCATCTACAGAGCACTATGTGCAACTTAATATATAGATAGAAACAGTGCCCATGAAATCAACCATCTACAGAGCACTATGTGCAACTTAATATATAGATAGAAACAGTGCCCATGAAATCAACCATCTACAGAGCACTATGTGCAACTTAATATATAGATAGAAAGAGTGCCCATGAAATCAACCATCTACAGAGCACTATGTGCAACTTAATATATAGATAGAAACAGTGCCCATGAAATCAACCATCTACAGAGCACTATGTGCAACTTAATATATAGATAGAAACAGTGCCCATGAAATCAACCATCTACAGAGCACTATGTGCAACTTAATATATAGATAGAAACAGTGCCCATAAAATCAACCATCTACAGAGCACTATGTGCAACTTAATATATAGATAGAAACAGTGCCCATGAAATCAACCATCTACAGAGCACTATGTGCAACTTAATATATAGATAGAAACAGTGCCCATGAAATCAACCATCTACAGAGCACTATGTGCAACTTAATATATAGATAGAAAGAGTGCCCATGAAATCAACCATCTACAGAGCACTATGTGCAACTTAATATATAGATAGAAACAGTGCCCATGAAATCAACCATCTACAGAGCACTATGTGCAACTTAATATATAGATAGAAACAGTGCCCATGAAATCAACCATCTACAGAGCACTATGTGCAACTTAATATATAGATAGAAAGAGTGCCCATGAAATCAACCATCTACAGAGCACTATGTGCAACTTAATATATAGATAGAAAGAGTGCCCATGAAATCAACCATCTACAGAGCACTATGTGCAACTTAATATATAGATAGAAACAGTGCCCATGAAATCAACCATCTACAGAGCACTATGTGCAACTTAATATATAGATAGAAACAGTGCCCATGAAATCAACCATCTACAGAGCACTATGTGCAACTTAATATATAGATAGAAAGAGTGCCCATGAAATCAACCATCTACAGAGCACTATGTGCAACTTAATATATAGATAGAAACAGTGCCCATGAAATCAACCATCTACAGAGCACTATGTGCAACTTAATATATAGATAGAAACAGTGCCCATGAAATCAACCATCTACAGAGCACTATGTGCAACTTAATATATAGATAGAAACAGTGCCCATGAAATCAACCATCTACAGAGCACTATGTGCAACTTAATATATAGATAGAAAGAGTGCCCATGAAATCAACCATCTACAGAGCACTATGTGCAACTTAATATATAGATAGAAAGAGTGCCCATGAAATCAACCATCTACAGAGCACTATGTGCAACTTAATATATAGATAGAAAGAGTGCCCATGAAATCAACCATCTACAGAGCACTATGTGCAACTTAATATATAGATAGAAACAGTGCCCATGAAATCAACCATCTACAGAGCACTATGTGCAACTTAATATATAGATAGAAACAGTGCCCATGAAATCAACCATCTACAGAGCACTATGTGCAACTTAATATATAGATAGAAACAGTGCCCATGAAATCAACCATCTACAGAGCACTATGTGCAACTTAATATATAGATAGAAAGAGTGCCCATGAAATCAACCATCTACAGAGCACTATGTGCAACTTAATATATAGATAGAAAGAGTGCCCATGAAATCAACCATCTACAGAGCACTATGTGCAACTTAATATATAGATAGAAACAGTGCCCATGAAATCAACCATCTACAGAGCACTATGTGCAACTTAATTCTGAAATATCAGCTAACTGATAAGAATATGGATGAGACCATTCAACCAGTGTAGGTTATGCCAGTCAAATGGAAAGCGTATTCAATTTCATAAAATGTGTACAGGCATGTTGACTCTGAAAATGACAGTGCCTGGTCAAAATAAACACAAGTAACAATGCTGCAAAGAATATTACAATGTTCAGTGTTCTCCCCAGGAATTTAAACCACTGTGGCGGCCTAATTTGCATATCACTTGCATATCATTTACATAATAATAGAAATTGACGAAAGCACATTTACACCCACACAATAAACAACATATATTTTTAAAAACAAAGCGGCAGATATTTATTTGCTTCACACAGTGTTATAAACACTTTTATTTGTAATATTAATGAGCTCCGTCACAGGGAAAATATTTTTTTTTTGGAGTCAAAATATTACGTTTCACAATTTAGAAGAGTTTGAATTTAAAAATGAAACATTTTCAAAATGCAAATGCTGCAGACTAAAAAGAAACAAATAAATTGTAAAAAGTTAAATGAAACTCATTTGAAACGTTTGAGCCAGGATTATGTTCACCACTTTCATGATCTTATTTACTACAAAATTCAATTTCAAAAAATCGACCATGTAGTTATTTGGCGGATTGTTGGTTATTATTCCGACCATCAGCTTCTAACGTTTACATTTACAGTAAATGAACGAACAAATAACACTTCCAAATGATCAAAGTTACGACGTGACATAACTTACTTCACGATGTTATACACCGGTTATACCAATAATTCCTCTTACTCGATCATGATGTCATGCAATAATTAAATACTTCTTTTTTTTATATGAAAAAACGTAAAATTTGAGCTAGTTTTATCAGGAGAAATTATTTTTGATCACTCGATCACTTCGGTGAAAAACACAGACCCGCCATGATAGTTATGACGCATTAATTGACCGGCATGTGTCCTTTGACCCGGTGGGTCAAAAACGCTATTTACCAATCAAAATGCCGCATGATAATGCCGGTAGAACCCGAAGTTTTCCGAATGATCGTGATCATAAAAATTACATTGCGGAAGTAAAGCGATGTCGTAGCACGATGTGTTTGTATGAATTTCAGATAAAAACTGCATGATGGTTTTCGAAAGAGGTGATTAGAAATTTTTAAAAGGTAAAAAAATTATTGAAAGAAGAGTTTTTACATAATTCACGATGATAACAGTTCAAATGTATTTTACCCAATAACAATAAACACGTTGTTTTTTTCTTGAGTAGCGTAAACTGATCGTGAACTCCGATTTGCCCATGTTGTATCGGATGGAATTGATTTTGAAAGAATTTTAGCTTTCAAACCAAAGACTGCATCAGAAAGTATTTACTTACAAACAAAGAGGTGCTAATTTTACAAAATTGACTTGTATTGTTCAAAGCCGCTACCACATCACGCGACTATGTCAATTGTTTAAAAATTATTATCCACAACTGGCAGGATGCGTGTTGGTCGGTACGTAAATATAATAACAATATGACAATAGTCGGAAGCGTTTCCGCAGTGGTCGCTAGTTTTGAGTGCTGGTCAGGCTGACCAGCGTGACGAGATCCCCCAATGAAAAGAAGCACTGTGGCGGTCTTGCTAATCACCGTGGCGGTGTCAGACCAGTGTGGCGGCAAATCAAAGCACTGTGGCGGGACCGCCACGCTGTTTACATCCTGGGGAGAACACTGATGTTGCAAGAGATTAATAGGGTGATCATGGTATTTATGATTAGTTTATTTTGTAGTTCGGTGTTATAATAAGTGCATATCACATTGGATAACTAGTCTGATGCAAACATTGAATGTGAGCAGAATAACTGTCTCAGATACAAACCTTAAATAAATAAAATTTATGGTCATCACTCTGTGCAAGCTTTTCTTGTAACCTCTGTATTAGCTGTCTGACCTGTTCTAATCTAGATGGTGTTATCAGTGGTTCTTTGCTCATTATTTCATCCATGACAGCATCTATATCTGTTCTGTAATACACAAAGTATAGTGTTGTTATGATACCCGTCGTTGTGGAATGTTTTTGATCGTACGCAAACTCTTGATACAAAACCGCCATGGTGTTTTTCATTGTGATTTGACCTGAACAACTTCCTTTGACCTAACAGGTCACGTCTTTCGTTAACCAATCAAAATGTTGTGTCATACAGACGAAGTTTTCCGATTATTGACGAAGTCATTTTTTCAACGCAATGTGGAAGTGAATTACCGCGATGTTAAAATGCAGTCTGATATCGACGAAAAATGGTGATTTTTTCCCTAAAGCTGTTGATTCGCAATTTTCGAAAGGTAAACTGAGGGTGGAGGAAGTATTTAAACTGTTCACAGTCGCCAACAAGTCATGTAGAAGAATAGTTTGCTCGTTCACATCCCATTCACGAAAGTCTCAATGGATTATTCCGAAAAGTAAAACAATGTACAATGCCCAGGTTTCTACTCAAAAGAAATATGGATTACTTCAGTATTGCAACATCGGAGTTCATCCTGAGTAAATAACAGAATAGAAAAGGTGCGAACCATGTTCCGTACGTTCGGGGGCCATGCACTCTGAAATTAATGCGAGTTTTCTCGTAAAAGCAGGAACCAAACTACCGTACCAATCACGATTATTATGTAATGAAATACACTTTTTACATGCATGTTTGTAATAAATGTCGTTGACGCCCCGTAAAAACACCCTGGGCCTATACTCGGGAATGCCCTCAACCTGTTAAATGTCTAAAAACAGAGGGTGGGCATATACTCGGGGAGGGGCTTATGCTCAGGGAAGTACGGTATATTGTTGTGAGATTTGACATGGCAACGATACATCAATACTTACTCAGGTTTTAAATCTAATAAATCTATTGACTTGTTCTTTATATTACCGTGTTGTTCATATTCCAAGATAATACCTGAAAATTAAAAAAAAATAAAAATAAAACCAAGGCAATGAAAGCATATTCTTTTGGAATAAAATGCGAAAAAAAAAATGTTTTATAAAAATATCATAACATATTATGTAAAGCTATGGATCAACACTTGCTGTAAAATACTATTTTCACTTGGAATTAATTTTTGTTATTTTTGCTGAAGGAATGATTCAGTGAAATTAAAATCCAGCGAATATACATTTTTTCCTATATTTTACATTCAACTTGTCAAAAATCAGCGAAAATAAATTCCATACAAAACACTCAAAAAGCCCAGGTAAAATAAAGTATTTTACAGTAACTATATACATTTAATTAATTAACAGAAACACGAAAATGAGCGATACAAATCCGATGTCATCACAATAATTGCGCGATTGATACTCACGGTTGCCATAACCGAAAATGGTTTACATAAATAAAATTGATGTTATCGAACATTGCTACGAACGGCGTTATAATTAGTAAATTATTTCTAGATCAATGTTACTTGTACCGAGTGAGTAATGACATACAGTCCTAGTGGCCCGAATGTAATGTTTATATTGACAACCGAGTCAATTTTGGAACTTGCATCGTTTCGAGGGCACAAAACCTACGCTACAATTATATAAAGGTGATTAGTCACATGCACCGCTTACCTGGAGGGTAATATCGCAAGAGAAATCGTTTCAGTCTCATTGCAAAATGTTTAACCCTAAAAACACAGATTAGTGGCCACGGGAGACAGCAAGTAAAAAGAAAGATGGCGGGAGCCGGGAATGCCTATGACTACCTAAGTTTGCATTTTTTTACATAAACTTTTGAGTTATATTTTGTACGATACAATATCATTCATTAGAAAACTCTTAGAGTAAGATTGTAATCTTAATTGTCTTTACATGTTTTCGCAAATAATATTTAATTTAAGGCAAAGTAAAACGCATTTAGTTTCTATATTATACATGTTTGAGAACGAGGTGAAGATTCATAACGCCCTCAACGTTGAAAGTAAATTTTATTTATTTACTTTGACTCTTACACAATCCCCGGAAGGAAAGTACAAAGAAAAATATATATATAAAAACAATATACTAAATAACAAATACAATCACTAAATTACTAAATAATACAAAATCTCTAAAATACTAACTAATATGAAATTACTAAATTGACAGCAGGCATTAAAATGTCAAGTGAGACCCTGCTTCCTGACTTCGAAGCTTTTACTTATGAACTGTGCTACTGGTATAATAACGTTTTCATTCTGTAACAATTCCATGAATATTTACTCTGCAGGTTTATTTTAAAATGCTGGGCTTATATCCTTAGCTTTATTGAACAGTTTGGTACGCAACTCATTATATTTGTTGCATTCCAGCAGAAAATGCATTTCATCCTCAATTAGAACTTTGTTACACATGTCACAAACCCTGTTGTTTAATGGCATTTTTTTTTTATGACGACCCATTTCAATTTTGAGACTATAGTCACTAAGACGAAATTTGGTAAACACACTACGCAGTTCAAAGTTTTTTAGCTTGACTAAATATGACTCAAGGTTTAAATCTGATTTGATTAGCCGATTATCCCGGGCCGATATGTTCTCAGTTTGTTTTTCTCATTTGCTTTGGCGCGGTTATCATTATGAACCTCACGTTTCCATCTTGTTAGGAATACATCCTTGATGCCCAAATCAATTTGTTTCATTTGTGCCGAGGTTAATTTATCACAGTTGTTAACTGAAGAATGATATTGTTGGATATTGTTTAATAACGATGTCACTTCTAAATACCATTTACTTTTAATGTTTTGGTTAACCACAAAAGCTTCTTTGAGTAACGCATTATTTGAATGTATAACATATTGTAGGGTTTATAATTTGGTTATGAAAGGTACTGCTGGAATCTCCATTTATATAATTTACTGTATATTATCATGGACGTACTAACATGTACTTACACATGAAATGGGAGTCACTAATTAGCGTTCTGTCTTCTGCGTTCCTGCGCTCTGGCTCTCTATTTTTTATGTGTTTTGATTTATTTATATATTTATGGATGTGACCCAACTTTTATTCTATTAAACGGAATTGGTCCCCTTATGCCGAACTTGATTATTCACTTGCGCAGCCCGATAAAGATGCATTTGCGTCCTTCATGAGTCTGATGCGACAACCACTATGCTACCAGTGACCGGATGGCAAATAAGTTACATTTACAAATTATAAGATTAACTGTAAACACACAAAAATACATTACATCTATAAATATTCTCATACTATGGGTTGTGCCGCGGAGATGTTATTTTAATGGCAATGTTTAACACATTGTGCCATGTAGTGTAGTGCGAATACTCATGACAGATACACATTTACTGTCATATTTTCAACTCGATACTTTCTTTGTTGTTCATATTTTTGACTTGACATTATTAGATGGAATTCATCTTCAATTTCTCCTGTATTACACAGATAACTTCTAAATTCGGTTCATGACCCAAGTTACTTTATATTTGTTCGCATACTTTATTGCATGCAAATCAAATACATGGAAATATACCTCAGATTATAATGGCAAATGTTTGTAATGTTTGGGTAATTAACAAAATATATCGATGTGTTGACAACCTGTCACTATGTTTTGAATTGCAGCAATCGCACATTATTGCATCCAGCAAATGTTCAGCCTTCAACAAGTGGCGTTGCTATTTTTGTTTTCCATATTTCAAGTGAACGTGCTTCAACCGGAAATTATATTTTGTTGTCAAATATATAACACAGAAAAGGAAGCGTTCTTTAGTAATATACATTTCACCGGAATTAAAAGTGTTCGCATATATAACGGCTGATATAAATATAACCGAGTCAAGTAAAAGCACGTTATTAAAAAGTTAGCTGACTATATATACACAACACAATATTATCTGTATTTTATTGACGTATGACGTATGTTAAATATACCCAATTTCATCTATTCTACGTTGAACAATGCAACGTAGAAGCGAGGGTAAATGCTATAGAAAACTCGGGAATGCCCGTGACCACCTAAGTTTGCAATAGTTTCTACATAACCTGCAACATGGCTTGTTATAATATATTTATATATGTACTAAATGAATTTTGATTATTTCATATATTGTCTTTATATTATTGTTTCTCAAACTATTCTTTGTAAAGATGTAGACGTTTTAAGTGAAACAGGTATCTTTTATATGTTACACATGCATTTGAACGAGGTGGTGCATTGCGCCCTCAACATTCAAAGTAAAACTGCGTTTGAAAAATGGCGACGTCGAACAACTATCGAAGGTGAGTTTATAAGTTCAATTAGCTCTTCTAGTTTGGAAGTAAATTACCGAACATTGCCGTTCATTGTGAGGTAAGGGGGCAAATAAAAATACAATTATTTTATATAAAATTCAAATAAAAACTTTCTCTCCATATTCCTTGTGCAAAATAACAACTGCTATTGACTTATGTAATGTTTTTTCACCGGGGTAATTTGAATTCCATTTAGAAGGGGTAGCAAACAAGTTATTTCATGGACTGCGTTTTTCCACAAGAGACTACTGCTTTGTCATCTTCTGTGGTAGACGTGGTCATATTGCAAAATTTTCGCTAATACTTTTAAAATGTGTACGTCCTGTCATATCCATGGCAAGGGGGCGTTGTTTATTGATAGATGACGTGATCTGATATCATAGCTTAATTATCTGTTGTTACTATGTTATAATAATGTGGACATAAGCAAACTAAACATATTTTATGATTGTTTATTTGTCTCTGTTCAGGTGTGGAATGAAATGACATTTCATGTCCCCAAATGGTCAAAATCACAATCCCTTTAATATGAGATAGAGTGACTGTCAGAACCAATCACAAGCAGCAAGCTAACCTGTTGTCCCTTGTTTCGGAATGCAAAAATTCTTTCTCTTCCTACTTTCTGTTCTGGTGTGTCAATGAGTATAGAATGACCCATGTCCTTATTTGGATGTGCTAGTATCCAGTGTGGTTGTACAACAATAACTCGGAAGTCACGGTACTGACAGATTTAAAACAGAATGAGTAACTGTAAAAAAAAATATTTTCACCTGTATTTATTTCACTATTTTGATGTTAAGCCCTTTCACTGAGAACAATAAATTCTATTGTTATTTTACATGTTCACATGGATTTAATTGAGCAGATTTTACTTATCGCAGAAAATAGTGAGCTTTAAACCCTCTGAAAAAACTTTTTTTCCCATGATGAATTTGCTGTATTTCGTTTTTTTCCACTGTGTGAAATAATTTTTTCCACTGTGTGAAATAATTTTTTCCTGAATATTTAGGTATGCAGAATTGTTTTCACTGCAGGATTTGTTTTTCATTATTTTTTCCTGTGCAAATGCTTGTTTCCAATTCTGCTACCCCTGATTATGTAATGGGCAACCTGTAATTTGCATGTGTTACAATCCTTTCATTGCCTTGGACTGCCTGCCATTTTCATCATACCTAGTGTCTTTATGAGGCAAGGTAACAAACAACAATACAAATATGTCCTTCCCACTTATGATAGAAAGTGTCTCAAACATGCTGACATTTATAAAAAAATTGAAAGAGATATTCTGTTTCTGTATTTCTGTAGTTTTTCATTAGCGAAAGTGAATATTCTGTCACTGTTATTATCCCACATCTTGAGAAGTTTGTCCAGTTATTTGGTGAAATAAAATTAATCTTTATGAGGTCAAGTCAATGTTAAATTACATGGGTCTGACAAGATTAGGGTTATATCTTTACTGCATGCCTGGGGTGAATTTTGTGATTTAGAAGTTTCCAATTTTAAGTCATCACAATATCTTTTAATCAAATAATTGCTGTGTTTTGTGTAGCTTTACCCCATGATCGTTTGTCAATGTTTGTTCACAAACATTGTTCTTGTTAGCTTTTAGCACCTTCGTACAAAAGGTTACGACCATCTCGAGCATTCGGTAATATTCGGAGCATGTTCGGAAGCGATAGTCGAACCTCGCATGTACAATATTGAAAATGGCGTCTAGTTTGAATGCTGTTGTTTCCGGGGATCTTGGCGAACTTTAATGGAAAATTGTCAAATGTAACATTGATTGAAGAAGAACTGATGAAATATCGTGAATTTTGTATTCGTAATGGTGATGAGACGTAATCAATGATTGCTTGACATGATTGTATTATTCAATGGTACCATTGTCAGTGCGTGGGTTTGACACCCGAAACTGTCGAAATTTTTGACCACCGGACATCAGCGAACACCAACAGAAAAGATAGTATCGAAAGAAGAGCATGCATAGACACTTTCTCTGTGATAATATTTTTTAGGAGTCCTTAGGAATTGTTGTTGTATGCACTCGGAATCTTGTTATAGTTACAGTTGCTAATAATTAAAACATGTGAAATTTGTGAAGTCAAACATTTATCTGTTGAATTTCTGGTTGTGAAATACGTATTTTGACCTTTCACACCTAAACAAACCCAGTGCGCATGTGTGATGACCGTAGTTTCATAATGCGCATGTTTTTTATGGTCACATTAAAAATCGGTGAGGTTATATCATACTCCGCTAACTCGTTACTTGTGTAAACAATCGCAAACGATCATCGACATCAAAGATGAGGTAGACAATGTCCTTATCAGGATTAATTTGGGTTGAAACAAAAGGAAATAAGCCAGTTAAGAGGCTTAACTGGCCACTTGATAGGCGTCGTGGCTCCTTCCGTTAGTACCTTCCATGGCTAAGCTAAGGCAGCTAAAATCTAGCTGAATGTTAAGTTACACTCAGACTGTACTCTTTTCATCACAAATACATGTATATGGTGGTTAGGTGGTTTTTTTAATGTACAAAATTCATCAAAATCAAGCATTTCTGCCATTCTGGAGGTAGATTTTTCTCGTGTATGGACAAGTTTTGGGCAAATTTATGATTATGTTTTTCAGATTGGATTTAAAATTTCCAACTGGTGGCCATTTTGTTTGAATGAAATGCAGTTTTATTGCCATACAAATGTATCTATGACATTTCTTTTATAACCAATTATGTTACACAATGCTTATTAATTTGCTTGACAATTCAATTTAAGGTGGCCGAATGGTGGCCATTTTAACATAGATTGACTGATAAGAATCAAACTTTTATTCAATATGGCTGACACATTTTAGTTTTGTTTACTGTGGGAACTCATCGGGATTTGTTGATCTATATATCATGGCCTTTAGGTACATAATTAGAATTTTGACTTTTGACAGCATGATTTCTGATATGAACGATGACTTTTGACAGCATGATTTCTGATATGAACGATGACTTTTCAGCATTTAAAGCATGATTTCTTTTTTTGAATGATCCATAAATGAAAGCAGACTTGTGCAAATTGTACTATCATGTCATCAATTCTTCTGCTTGCACAATTAAAATAAAGGATGAGCCTGCAAGCAAAAACAGTCCCTATGGCATTTCGCAGAAGTCTTCAGCATTTTTTTTTTCTCTCATGAAAATATAAACAAATTAGACCTAGTATATACGGAATTAATATCGCCAAATTTATACAGATATATACTGACAGATGGTGTATAATATATTTTTATATCTTGTATAACCAGGTAATTAGATTCATGCATTTGCTATCACCACACTGTGGTTGTGGTTATGAGCTAAAACTTGAATTTCAGGAGTTCTCAATGTTGCATAACAATGTTTAGTGCTTTTATTAATTTTACCAAGGTAATTTTGTGATCCTGTTTTTTTAGACTCCAGTGTGTCTTTGCAGCTGTCTGTATGTGTGCATGTGTGATACCAACATTGTGACGACTTTAACTTTACACAGTCTTGTCACGACAGGACCTACATTGTTACGAACCTTACTATTTTCATAATTTATATTCATATTTCGTTTAGTAAAGGAAAAAGGTATGGTTCAATTTATATTAATATTAATATTAATATTATTCTACCATACCTACCTCTTTAACTAAACCGAAGCTTCACAAACATTTCTATGTTAATTGCAGGACATTCCACTTTTATTTAATTAAACTCAATTAAAACGCAACCCAATATAAGAATGCATTTTAATCAAGTTTATATCGCAACTGTATTAAAAGTTAATTGAGTGTGTTGTTACAACATTGTAACGTGTGTGTGTGTGTACATGTGCGGTACCAATGTTGTGAAAACTTCAATTTAACTTTAAACCAATTTAATACGACATTGTGATGACACTATTTGCATAATTTATATTAATATTTAATCAAATTTAAGTCAGGCTTGTGTAGCTTAGGTTTAGTAAAGGGGGAAGATATGATTCAATTTATATTTATATAATTGTACCATATCTTCCCCCTTTACTAAACCTAAGCTTCGCAAACATTTTTATGTTATTCAAACTTTAATTAAACATGAATTAAAATGCAACTCTATGCTGAATTCCATTGAATTGAGTTTTATTCAATTCCAATAATATTTAATACTAGTATTTGCATATTAATTACCTAATTTGCTTAATTAGTCATTTTTCAGCTTTTGGTATATCAAGTACTAATCATTACATTTCAATGAAACTGGTACATAAGGGTTGCACAGACCTGGGGGTAAAAGTCCCATGTATATTAATTACCTAATTTGCATAACAATATTTTTTGTTTTTCCCACTTGTACATGCATCTCAAGTACTAATGATCCCATTTTAATGAAACTTGGTGCATAGATGTCATATGACACAACACACACCTGATTAGTCTAGGTCAATGTTATTTGATATTAATTACCTAATTTGCTTAATATTTCAAGTATGTATCATCTTATTTCAATGAATCTACATAATACATAATATACATACTACATAATATACTCTAAGACAATTTGATGATCTAATTAGTCTTAGGTTTATATACAACATAATATAATCTTATTCTGACATCTCAAAAAATCAGATTTCATTTGAAAACCACAAATGTAAAATCAGATTTATTATTTGAGTATTAATAAATATTAGTTACCAAGCTTCTTGTTTGAAAGGCTAATCTTAAATTTTGAATTAATTTTAATACTTCTCAGCACACAGGAGTTCTTTCTAATACTCTCAGCACATAGGAGTTCTTTCTAATACTCTCAGCACACAGGAGTTCTTTCTAATACTCTCAGCACACAGGAGTTCTTTCTAATAATCTCAGCACATAGGAGTTCTTTCTAATAATCTCAGCACATAGGAGTTCTTTCTAATACTCTCAGCACACAGGAGTTCTTTCTAATAATCTCAGCACACAGGAGTTCTTTCTAATAATCTCAGCACATAGGAGTTCTTTCTAATACTCTCAGCACACAGGAGTTCTTTCTAATACTCTCAGCACACAGGAGTTCTTTCTAATAATCTCAGCACATAGGAGTTCTTTCTAATAATCTCAGCACATAGGAGTTCTTTCTAATACTCTCAGCACACAGGAGTTCTTTCTAATACTCTCAGCACACAGGAGTTCTTTCTAATAATCTCAGCACATAGGAGTTCTTTCTAATACTCTCAGCACACAGGAGTTCTTTCTAATAATCTCAGCACACAGGAGTTCTTTCTAATACTCTCAGCACACAGGAGTTCTTTCTAATACTCTCAGCACACAGGAGTTCTTTCTAATACTCTCAGCACACAGGAGTTCTTTCTAATAATCTCAGCACACAGGAGTTCTTTCTAATACTCTCAGCACACAGGAGTTCTTTCTAATACTCTCAGCACACAGGAGTTCTTTCTAATACTCTCAGCACATAGGAGTTCTTTCTAATACTCTCAGTACACAGGAGTTCTTTCTAATACTCTCAGCACACAGGAGTTCCTTCTAATACTTCTCAGCACAGGAGTTCTTTCTAATACTCTCAGCACACAGAAGTTCTTTCTAATAATCTCAGCACACAGGAGTTCTTTCTAATACTCTCAGCACACAGGAGTTCTTTCTAATACTCTCAGCACACAGGAGTTCTTTCTAATACTCTCAGCACACAGGAGTTCCTTCTAATACTTCTCAGCACACAGGAGTTCTTTCTAATACTCTCAGCACACAGGAGTTCTTTCTAATACTCTCAGCACACAGGAGTTCTTTCTAATACTCTCAGCACACAGGAGTTCTTTCTAATACTCTCAGCACACAGGAGTTCTTTCTAATACTCTCAGCACACAAGAGTTCCTTCTAATACTCTCAGCACACAAGAGTTCTTTCTAATACTCTCAGCACACAGGAGTTCTTTCTAATAATCTCAGCACACAGGAGTTCTTTCTAATACTTCTCAGCACACAGGAGTTCTTTCTAATACTCTCAGCACACAGGAGTTCTTTCTAATACTTCTCAGTACACAGGAGTTCTTTCTAATACTTCTCAGCACACAGGAGTTCTTTCTAATACTTCTCAGCACATAGGAGTTCTTTCTAATACTCTCAGCACACAGGAGTTCTTTCTAATACTTCTCAGTACACAGGAGTTCCTTCTAATACTCTCAGCACACAGGAGTTCTTACTAATACTCTCAGCACACAGGAGTTCTTTCTAATACTCTCAGCACACAGGAGTTCTTTCTAATACTTCTCATCACACAGGAGTTCTTTCTAATACTCTCAGCACACAGGAGTTCTTTCTAATACTTCTCAGTACACAGGAGTTCTTTCTAATACTTCTCAGCACACAGGAGTTCTTTCTAATACTTCTCAGCACATAGGAGTTCTTTCTAATACTCTCAGCACACAGGAGTTCTTTCTAATACTTCTCAGTACACAGGAGTTCCTTCTAATACTCTCAGCACACAGGAGTTCTTTCTAATACTCTCAGCACACAGGAGTTCTTTCTAATACTCTCGGCACACAGGAGTTCTTTCTAATACTCTCAGCACACAGGAGTTCTTTCTAATACTCTCAGCACACAGGAGTTCTTTCTAATACTCTCAGCACACAGGAGTTCTTTCTAATACTCTCAGCACACAGGAGTTCTTTCTAATACTTCTCAGCACATTTTTGTGTAAGTGCACAAAGCTTGTTATTACCATGCAGCTTTTTTACAAAATGTTTATTTGATATAATTTTACAAATATTGACTCCAGTCAGAGTTGATATACAGATGTATTACCTTTGACTTCTTGTAGTCAACAATGCTATATTTTGAGTGTCAAATCTACTTTTTGACTCCCATGTGCGAAGCACTATACATTGATTTTTGATGAAACTTGGTGCATAGAACTATTTGATTAGGTTTTGGTAAAAATCCATGCATATTAATTACCTAATTTGCATGATAATTAGCTGATTTTTAGCTGTTCCATGACTGTTCTACTGATATCTAAAAAACCACTCATTGGATTTTGTTGAAACTTGGCACATAGATGCTCCAAACTAATGCGCAGATTTGATTAGCTTTGGGTAAAAATCCGTGCAATATTAATTGCCTAATTTGCATAATGATTAATCAATTTTTGGCTAATATCAGTACATATTAATTACCTAATTTGCATAATTAATTAATTTTCAGTTTTTGATATTTCAAGTAGTGATCATCACATTTCAATGACACTTTGTACATAGTTACTTAAGGAGTGTGCAGACCCCTGATTAGTTTTTGGGTAAATATTTGTGCATATTAATTAACTTATTAGCATAATTAGTTAATTTTCAGCTTTTTGCCTGATATTTAAAGTACTAATCATTATTTTCTTCAGTGATACTTCGATCTTCTAGGACTATGCAGAGACCTGATTAGTTTAGTTATTGATTACCTAATTTGCATAATGTTCCACTGATATATAAAGAACCACGAATTGGATTTTAATGAAACTTTTAAAGAGAACTATGCAGAGACCCAATTAGTTTTGGTAAATATTTATGCTTATTAATCTGGGTTAAAATTTGTTCATATTATTTCTCTAATTAGCATAATAATTCATAATTTTTTTGTTCTGTTCATATTAGTTACCTGATTTACATAATTAGTTTTCAGCTTTTCCATCAATATCTCAGATACAAGTAATTTTTTATTAATTTTTAATGTGTCTTCAATACTCTCAGCACAGGCGAGTTTTTTCTAAGCTTTCTTTGATTCAATACTAAATTTAATAAAATTGCCATAGCATCACAGAATACATAAATATCTGAATTTTCTGTCAATGGGCACCAAAATAAATTGTTGGCGCCTTTGATATATCTGTGAAGTTCATACCCTGTTGATATTTAGTATAGGTTATTTGGTGATCCGGGGAAAGAAATTATTGATTTGTAAGGCCAATCTGCATAATGAACAGCAATTATTATTCTCACACTAAAACAATCATAATATACAAATAATAATTAAAGCTAATAAATGTATTGTATTTAATGCCAAGATATATCATTACATTGAAGTGTTGATAAGTATCATTTTATTCCATATATTATATCTTTTCTGTTTTAACCCTCTTATAATGAATGGTGAATGGTGTAACCCAATATTTTAATTTAATTTGTTCAATTATTATTTCATTTTTACTCTATTAGTAACTATTCATGTGGATGAACACTCACCACAATAATTGGACTGCTGTAGTTTACAATATGGAAATCCCTTGTCATCAATCTCATCATACACACTGAGTCAGTTCAATTATGGCAATTTATCTTATTTTTTCTCAAATTGATAGTTAACTTTTATCAATTCACTTTAACTGAGGATCAATTATATACTCATTTATTGACACAGTGTTGCTGCCATGGAAACATGCATTAGTATTTCATCATTTTTATTTTGACATTATTGTATTTTATTCTTCAGTTGAAAAGCATTCATTTGCTTAATTATATCGCCAATAGCATACACTGTACATAAATTGTAACAATTGTGTTTTTTGTGACAAGTGCACCTAACCTTAGCAATGCCACACACTTGGTATTCAAATTGGTATACTTATATTACTGAGTATAAAACTGCCTACTTGTACAGACGGCAACCACTGCCTACTTGTACAGACAGCAACCACTGCCTACTTGTACAGACGGCAACCACTGCCTACTTGTACAGACGGCAACCACTGCCTACATGTACTTGTACAGACGGCAACCACTGCCTACTTGTACAGATGGCAACCACTGCCTACTTGTACAGACAGCAACCACTGCCTACTTGTACAGACGGCAACCACTGCCTACATGTACTTGTACAGACGGCAACCACTGCCTACATGTACTTGTACAGACGGCAACCACTGCCTACTTGTACAGATGGCAACCACTGCCTACTTGTACAGACGGCAACCACTGCCTACATGTACTTGTACAGACGGCAACCACTGCCTACTTGTACAGATGGCAACCACTGCCTACTTGTACAGACAGCAACCACTGCCTACTTGTACAGACGGCAACCACTGCCTACATGTACTTGTACAGACGGCAACCACTGCCTACTTGTACAGATGGCAACCACTGCCTACTTGTACAGACGGCAACCACTGCCTACATGTACTTGTACAGACGGCAACCACTGCCTACTTGTACAGATGGCAACCACTGCCTACTTGTACAGACGGCAACCACTGCCTACTTGTACAGACGGCAACCACTGCCTACTTGTACAGACAGCAACCACTGCCTACTTGTACAGACGGCAACCACTGCCTACTTGTACAGATGGCAACCACTGCCTACTTGTACAGACGGCAACCACTGCCTACTTGTACAGACGGCAACCACTGCCTACTTGTACAGACGGCAACCACTGCCTACTTGTACAGACGGCAACCACTGCCTACTTGTACAGACGGCAACCACTGCCTACTTGTACAGACAGAAACCACTGCCTACTTGTACAGACGGCAACCACTGCCTACTTGTACAGATAGTAACCACTGCCTACTTGTACAGACGGCAACCACTGCCTACTTGTACAGACGGCAACCACTGCCTACCTGTACAGACGGCAACCACTGCCTACTTGTACAGATAGTAACCACTGCCTACTTGTACAGACGGCAACCACTGCCTACTTGTACAGACGGCAACCACTGCCTACCTGTACAGACGGCAACCACTGCCTACTTGTACAGACGGCAACCACTGCCTACTTGTACAGACGGCAACCACTGCCTACTTGTACAGACAACCACTGCCTACTTGTACAGACAGCAACCACTGCCTACTTGTACAGACGGCAACCACTGCCTACTTGTACAGACGGCAACCACTGCCTACTTGTACAGACGGCAACCACTGCCTACTTGTACAGACGGCAACCACTGCCTACTTGTACAGACAGCAACCACTGCCTACTTGTACAGACGGCAACCACTGCCTACATGTACTTGTACAGACGGCAACCACTGCCTACTTGTACAGATGGCAACCACTGCCTACTTGTACAGACAGCAACCACTGCCTACTTGTACAGACGGCAACCACTGCCTACTTGTACAGACAGCAACCACTGCCTACTTGTACAGACGGCAACCACTGCCTACTTGTACAGATGGCAACCACTGCCTACTTGTACAGACGGCAACCACTGCCTACTTGTACAGACAGCAACCACTGCCTACTTGTACAGACGGCAACCACTGCCTACTTGTACAGACGGCAACCACTGCCTACTTGTACAGACGGCAACCACTGCCTACTTGTACAGACAGAAACCACTGCCTACTTGTACAGACGGCAACCACTGCCTACTTGTACAGATAGTAACCACTGCCTACTTGTACAGACGGCAACCACTGCCTACTTGTACAGACGGCAACCACTGCCTACCTGTACAGACGGCAACCACTGCCTACTTGTACAGATAGTAACCACTGCCTACTTGTACAGACGGCAACCACTGCCTACTTGTACAGACGGCAACCACTGCCTACCTGTACAGACGGCAACCACTGCCTACTTGTACAGACGGCAACCACTGCCTACTTGTACAGACGGCAACCACTGCCTACTTGTACAGACAACCACTGCCTACTTGTACAGACAGCAACCACTGCCTACTTGTACAGACGGCAACCACTGCCTACTTGTACAGACGGCAACCACTGCCTACTTGTACAGACGGCAACCACTGCCTACTTGTACAGACAGCAACCACTGCCTACTTGTACAGACGGCAACCACTGCCTACTTGTACAGACGACAACCACTGCCTACTTGTACAGACGGCAACCACTGCCTACTTGTACAGACGGCAACCACTGCCTACTTGTACAGACGGCAACCACTGCCTACTTGTACAGACGGCAACCACTGCCTACTTGTACAGACGGCAACCACTGCCTACTTGTACAGACGGCAACCACTGCCTACTTGTACAGACGGCAACCACTGCCTACTTGTACAGACGGCAACCACTGCCTACTTGTACAGACGGCAACCACTGCCTACTTGTACAGACGGCAACCACTGCCTACTTGTACAGACAACCACTGCCTACTTGTACAGACGGCAACCACTGCCTACTTGTACAGACAGCAACCACTGCCTACTTGTACAGACAGCAACCACTGCCTACTTGTACAGACGGCAACCACTGCCTACTTGTACAGACGGCAACCACTGCCTACTTGTACAGACAGCAACCACTGCCTACTTGTACAGACAGCAACCACTGCCTACTTGTACAGACAGCAACCACTGCCTACTTGTACAGACGGCAACCACTGCCTACTTGTACAGATGGCAACCACTGCCTACTTGTACAGACAGCAACCACTGCCTACTTGTACAGACGGCAACCACTGCCTACTTGTACAGACAGCAAGCACTGCCTACTTGTACAGACGGCAACCACTGCCTACTTGTACAGACGGCAACCACTGCCTACTTGTACAGACGGCAACCACTGCCTACTTGTACAGACGGCAACCACTGCCTACTTGTACAGACGGCAACCACTGCCTACTTGTACAGACGGAAACCACTGCCTACTTGTACAGACGGCAACCACTGCCTACTTGTACAGACGGCAACCACTGCCTACTTGTACAGACGGCAACCACTGCCTACTTGTACAGACGGCAACCACTGCCTACTTGTACAGACGGCAACCACTGCCTACTTGTACAGACGGCAACCACTGCCTACTTGTACAGACGGCAACCACTGCCTACCTGTACAGACGGCAACCACTGCCTACCTGTACAGACGGCAACCACTGCCTACCTGTACAGACGGCAACCACTGCCTACCTGTACAGACGGCAACCACTGCCTACTTGTACAGACGGCAACCACTGCCTACTTGTACAGACGGCAACCACTGCCTACCTGTACAGATAGTAACCACTGCCTACTTGTACAGACGGCAACCACTGCCTACTTGTACAGACGGCAACCACTGCCTACTTGTACAGACGGCAACCACTGCCTACCTGTACAGATAGTAACCACTGCCTACCTGTACAGACGGCAACCACTGCCTACTTGTACAGACGACAACCACTGCCTACTTGTACAGACGACAACCACTGCCTACTTGTACAGACGGCAACCACTGCCTACTTGTACAGACGGCTACCACTGCCTACTTGTACAGATAGTAACCACTGCCTACTTGTACAGACGGCAACCACTGCCTACTTGTACAGACGGCAACCACTGCCTACTTGTACAGACAGAAACCACTGCCTACTTGTACAGACGGCAACCACTGCCTACTTGTACAGACAGAAACCACTGCCTACTTGTACAGACGGCAACAACTGCCTACCTGTACAGACGGCAACCACTGCCTACTTGTACAGACGGCAACCACTGCCTACTTGTACAGACGGCAACCACTGCCTACCTGTACAGAAGGCAACCACTGCCTACTTGTACAGACGGCAACCACTGCCTACTTGTACAGACGGCAACCACTGCCTACTTGTACAGACGGCAACCACTGCCTACTTGTACAGACTACTACTGCCTACTTGTACAGACTACTACTGACTACTTGTACAGACGGCAACCACTGCCTACTTGTACAGATAGTAACCACTGCCTACTTGTACAGACGGCAACCACTGCCTACCTGTACAGACGGCAACCACTGCCTACCTGTACAGACGGCAACCACTGCCTACTTGTACAGACGGCAACCACTGCCTACCTGTACAGACGGCAACCACTGCCTACCTGTACAGACGGCAACCACTGCCTACCTGTACAGACGGCAACCACTGCCTACTTGTACAGACGGCAACCACTGCCTACTTGTACAGACGGCAACCACTGCCTACTTGTACAGACGGCAACCACTGCCTACCTGTACAGATAGTAACCACTGCCTACTTGTACAGACGGCAACCACTGCCTACTTGTACAGACGGCAACCACTGCCTACTTGTACAGACGGCAACCACTGCCTACCTGTACAGATAGTAACCACTGCCTACTTGTACAGACGGCAACCACTGCCTACTTGTACAGACGACAACCACTGCCTACTTGTACAGACGACAACCACTGCCTACTTGTACAGACGGCAACCACTGCCTACTTGTACAGACGGCTACCACTGCCTACTTGTACAGATAGTAACCACTGCCTACTTGTACAGACGGCAACCACTGCCTACTTGTACAGACGGCAACCACTGCCTACTTGTACAGACAGAAACCACTGCCTACTTGTACAGACGGCAACAACTGCCTACCTGTACAGACGGCAACCACTGCCTACTTGTACAGACGGCAACCACTGCCTACTTGTACAGACGGCAACCACTGCCTACTTGTACAGACGGCAACCACTGCCTACCTGTACAGACGGCAACCACTGCCTACTTGTACAGACGGCAACCACTGCCTACTTGTACAGACGGCAACCACTGCCTACTTGTACAGACGGCAACCACTGCCTACTTGTACAGACTACTACTGCCTACTTGTACAGACTACTACTGACTACTTGTACAGACGGCAACCACTGCCTACTTGTACAGATAGTAACCACTGCCTACTTGTACAGACGGCAACCACTGCCTACCTGTACAGACGGCAACCACTGTCTACTTGTACAGACGGCAACCACTGCCTACTTGTACAGACAGAAACCACTGCCTACTTGTACAGACGGCAACAACTGCCTACTTGTACAGACGGCAACCACTGCCTACTTGTACAGACGGCAACCACTGCCTACCTGTACAGATAGTAACCACTGCCTACTTGTACAGACGGCAACCACTGCCTACTTGTACAGACGACAACCACTGCCTACTTGTACAGACGACAACCACTGCCTACTTGTACAGACGACAACCACTGCCTACTTGTACAGACGGCAACCACTGCCTACTTGTACAGACGGCAACCACTGCCTACTTGTACAGACAGAAACCACTGCCTACTTGTACAGACGGCAACCACTGCCTACTTGTACAGACGGCAACCACTGCCTACCTGTACAGATAGTAACCACTGCCTACTTGTACAGACGGCAACCACTGCCTACTTGTACAGACGACAACCACTGCCTACTTGTACAGACGACAACCACTGCCTACTTGTACAGACGGCAACCACTGCCTACTTGTACAGACGGCAACCACTGCCTACTTGTACAGACAGAAACCACTGCCTACTTGTACAGACGGCAACCACTGCCTACTTGTACAGACAGAAACCACTGCCTACTTGTACAGACGGCAACAACTGCCTACCTGTACAGACGGCAACCACTGCCTACCTGTACAGACGGCAACCACTGCCTACTTGTACAGACGGCAACCACTGCCTACTTGTACAGACGGCAACCACTGCCTACCTGTACAGACGGCAACCACTGCCTACTTGTACAGACGACAACCACTGCCTACTTGTACAGACGGCAACCACTGCCTACTTGTACAGACGGCAACCACTGCCTACTTGTACAGACGGCAACCACTGCCTACTTGTACAGACAGAAACCACTGCCTACTTGTACAGACGGCAACCACTGCCTACTTGTACAGACGGCAACCACTGCCTACCTGTACAGATAGTAACCACTGCCTACTTGTACAGACGGCAACCACTGCCTACTTGTACAGACGACAACCACTGCCTACTTGTACAGACGACAACCACTGCCTACTTGTACAGACGGCAACCACTGCCTACTTGTACAGACGGCAACCACTGCCTACTTGTACAGACAGAAACCACTGCCTACTTGTACAGACGGCAACCACTGCCTACTTGTACAGACAGAAACCACTGCCTACTTGTACAGACGGCAACAACTGCCTACCTGTACAGACGGCAACCACTGCCTACTTGTACAGACGGCAACCACTGCCTACTTGTACAGACGGCAACCACTGCCTACCTGTACAGACGGCAACCACTGCCTACTTGTACAGACGGCAACCACTGCCTACTTGTACAGACGGCAACCACTGCCTACTTGTACAGACTACTACTGCCTACTTGTAGACTACTACTGACTACTTGTACAGACGGCAACCACTGCCTACTTGTACAGATAGTAACCACTGCCTACTTGTACAGACGGCAACCACTGCCTACCTGTACAGACGGCAACCACTGTCTACTTGTACAGACGGCAACCACTGCCTACTTGTACAGACAGAAACCACTGCCTACTTGTACAGACGGCAACAACTGCCTACTTGTACAGACGGCAACCACTGCCTACCTGTACAGACGGCAACCACTGCCTACTTGTACAGACGGCAACCACTGCCTACTTGTACAGACGGCAACCACTGCCTACTTGTACAGACAGAAACCACTGCCTACTTGTACAGACGGCAACCACTGCCTACCTGAACAGACGGCAACCTCTGCCTACTTGTACAGACAGAAACCACTGCCTACTTGTACAGACGGCAACCACTGCCTACTTGTACAGACAGAAACCACTGCCTACTTGTACAGACGGCAACCACTGCCTACTTGTACAGACAGAAACCACTGCCTACTTGTACAGACGGCAACAACTGCCTACCTGTACAGACGGCAACCACTGCCTACTTGTACAGACAGCAACCACTGCCTACTTGTACAGACGGCAACCACTGCCTACCTGTACAGACGGCAACCACTGCCTACTTGTACAGACGGCAACCACTGCCTACTTGTACAGACGGCAACCACTGCCTACTTGTACAGACTACTACTGCCTACTTGTACAGACTACTACTGACTACTTGTACAGACGGCAACCACTGCCTACTTGTACAGACGGCAACCACTGCCTACTTGTACAGATAGTAACCACTGCCTACTTGTACAGACGGCAACCACTGCCTACCTGTACAGACGGCAACCACTGCCTACTTGTACAGACGGCAACCACTGCCTACTTGTACAGACAGAAACCACTGCCTACTTGTACAGACGGCAACAACTGCCTACTTGTACAGACGGCAACCACTGCCTACCTGTACAGACGGCAACCACTGCCTACTTGTACAGACGGCAACCACTGCCTACTTGTACAGACGGCAACCACTGCCTACTTGTACAGACGGCAACCACTGCCTACTTGTACAGACGGCAACCACTGCCTACTTGTACAAATAGTAACCACTGCCTACTTGTACAGACAGAAACCACTGCCTACTTGTACAGACGGCAACCACTGCCTACTTGTACAGACGGCAACCACTGCCTACTTGTACAGACGGCAACCACTGCCTACTTGTACAGACAGAAACCACTGCCTACTTGTACAGACGGCAACCACTGCCTACTTGTACAGACGGCAACCACTGCCTACCTGTACAGACGGCAACCACTGCCTACTTGTACAGACGGCAACCACTGCCTACTTGTACAGACGGCAACCACTGCCTACTTGTACAGACGGCAACCACTGCCTACTTGTACAGACGGCAACCACTGCCTACTTGTACAAATAGTAACCACTGCCTACTTGTACAGACAGAAACCACTGCCTACTTGTACAGACGGCAACCACTGCCTACTTGTACAGACGGCAACCACTGCCTACTTGTACAGACGGCAACCACTGCCTACTTGTACAGACAGAAACCACTGCCTACTTGTACAGACAGAAACCACTGCCTACTTGTACAGACGGCAACCACTGCCTACTTGTACAGACGGCAACCACTGCCTACTTGTACAGACGGCAACCACTGCCTACTTGTACAGACGGCAACCACTGCCTACTTGTACAGACGGCAACCACTGCCTACCTGTACAGACGGCAACCACTGCCTACTTGTACAGACGGCAACCACTGCCTACCTGTACAGACGGCAACCACTGCCTACTTGTACAGACGGCAACCACTGCCTACTTGTACAGACGGCAACCACTGCCTACTTGTACAGACGGCAACCACTGCCTACCTGTACAGATAGTAACCACTGCCTACTTGTACAGACGGCAACCACTGCCTACTTGTACAGACGGCAACCACTGCCTACTTGTACAGACGGCAACCACTGCCTACCTGTACAGATAGTAACCACTGCCTACTTGTACAGACGGCAACCACTGCCTACTTGTACAGACGACAACCACTGCCTACTTGTACAGACGACAACCACTGCCTACTTGTACAGACGGCAACCACTGCCTACTTGTACAGACGGCTACCACTGCCTACTTGTACAGATAGTAACCACTGCCTACTTGTACAGACGGCAACCACTGCCTACTTGTACAGAAAGCAACCACTGCCTACTTGTACAGACGGCAACCACTGCCTACTTGTACAGACAGAAACCACTGCCTACTTGTACAGACGGCAACCACTGCCTACTTGTACAGACAGAAACCACTGCCTACTTGTACAGACGGCAACAACTGCCTACCTGTACAGACGGCAACCACTGCCTACCTGTACAGACGGCAACCACTGCCTACTTGTACAGACGGCAACCACTGCCTACTTGTACAGACGGCAACCACTGCCTACTTGTACAGACGGCAACCACTGCCTACCTGTACAGACGGCAACCACTGCCTACTTGTACAGACGGCAACCACTGCCTACTTGTACAGACGGCAACCACTGCCTACTTGTACAGACTACTACTGACTACTTGTACAGACTACTACTGACTACTTGTACAGACGGCAACCACTGCCTACTTGTACAGACGGCAACCACTGCCTACCTGTACAGACGGCAACCACTGCCTACTTGTACAGACGGCAACCACTGCCTACTTGTACAGACGGCAACCACTGCCTACTTGTACAGACAGAAACCACTGCCTACTTGTACAGACGGCAACAACTGCCTACTTGTACAGACGGCAACCACTGCCTACCTGTACAGACGGCAACCACTGCCCACCTGTACAGACGGCAACCACTGCCTACTTGTACAGACGGCAACAACTGCCTACTTGTACAGACGGCAACCACTGCCTACTTGTACAGACGGCAACCACTGCCTACCTGTACAGACGGCAACCACTGCCTACCTGTACAGACGGCAACAACTGCCTACTTGTACAGACGGCAACCACTGCCTACCTGTACAGACGGCAACCACTGCCTACTTGTACAGACGGCAACCACTGCCTACTTGTACAGACGGCAACAACTGCCTACTTGTACAGACGGCAACCACTGCCTACTTGTACAGACAGCAACCACTGCCTACTTGTACAGACAGAAACCACTGCCTACTTGTACAGACGGCAACAACTGCCTACTTGTACAGACGGCAACCACTGCCTACCTGTACAGACGGCAACCACTGCCTACTTGTACAGACGGCAACCACTGCCTACTTGTACAGACGGCAACAACTGCCTACTTGTACAGACGGCAACCACTGCCTACTTGTACAGACAGCAACCACTGCCTACTTGTACAGACAGAAACCACTGCCTACTTGTACAGACGGCAACAACTGCCTACTTGTACAGACGGCAACCACTGCCTACCTGTACAGACGGCAACCACTGCCTACTTGTACAGATAGTAACCACTGCCTACTTGTACAGACGGCAATAACTGCCTACTTGTACAGACGGCAACCACTGCCTACTTGTACAGACAGAAACCACTGCCTACTTGTACAGACGGCAACCACTGCCTACCTGTACAGACGGCAACCACTGCCTACTTGTACAGACGGCAACAACTGCCTACTTGTACAGACGGCAACCACTGCCTACCTGTACAGACGGCAACCACTGCCTACTTGTACAGACGGCAACCACTGCCTACTTGTACAGACGGCAACAACTGCCTACTTGTACAGACGGCAACCACTGCCTACTTGTACAGACGGCAACCACTGCCTACTTGTACAGACAGAAACCACTGCCTACTTGTGCAGACGGCAACAACTGCCTACTTGTACAGACGGCAACCACTGCCTACCTGTACAGACGGCAACCACTGCCTACTTGTACAGACGGCAACCACTGCCTACCTGTACAGACGGCAACCACTGCCTACCTGTACAGACGGCAACCACTGCCTACCTGTACAGACGGCAACCACTGCCTACCTGTACAGACGGCAACCACTGCCTACTTGTACAGACGGCAACCACTGCCTACTTGTACAGACGGCAACCACTGCCTACTTGTACAGACGGCAACCACTGCCTACTTGTACAGACGGCAACCACTGCCTACTTGTACAGACGGCAACCACTGCCTACTTGTACAGACGGCAACAACTGCCTACTTGTACAGACGGCAACCACTGCCTACTTGTACAGACGGCAACAACTGCCTACTTGTACAGACGACAACCACTGCCTACTTGTACAGACGACAACCACTGCCTACTTGTACAGACGACAACCACTGCCTACTTGTACAGACGACAACCACTGCCTACCTGTACAGACGGCAACCACTGCCTACTTGTACAGACGTCAACCACTGCCTACTTGTACAGACGGCAACCACTGCCTACTTGTACAGATAGTAACCACTGCCTACTTGTACAGACAGCAACCACTGCCTACTTGTACAGACGGCAACCACTGCCTACTTGTACAGACGGCAACCACTGCCTACTTGTACAGACGGCAACCACTGCCTACTTGTACAGACGGCAACCACTGCCTACTTGTACAGATAGTAACCACTGCCTACTTGTACAGACGGCAACCACTGCCTACCTGTACAGACGGCAACCACTGCCTACCTGTACAGACGGCAACCACTGCCTACTTGTACAGACGGCAACCACTGCCTACTTGTACAGACGGCAACCACTGCCTACTTGTACAGACAGCAACCACTGCCTACTTGTACAGACTACTACTGCCTACTTGTACAGACGGCAACCACTGCCTACTTGTACAGACGACAACAACTGCCTACTTGTACAGACGGCAACCACTGCCTACTTGTACAGACGGCAACCACTGCCTACTTGTACAGACAGAAACCACTGCCTACTTGTACAGACGGCAACCACTGCCTACTTGTACAGACGGCAACCACTGCCTACTTGTACAGACAGAAACCACTGCCTACTTGTACAGACAGAAACCACTGCCTACTTGTACAGACGGCAACCACTGCCTACTTGTACAGACGGCAGCCACTGCCTACTTGTACAGACGGCAACCACTGCCTACTTGTACAGACGGCAACAACTGCCTACTTGTACAGACGGCAACAACTGCCTACTTGTACAGATAGTAACCACTGCCTACTTGTACAGACTACTACTGCCTACTTGTGCAGACGGCAACCACTGCCTACCTGTACAGACGGCAACCACTGCCTACTTGTACAGATAGTAACCACTGCCTACTTGTACAGACGACAACCACTGCCTACTTGTACAGACGGCAACCACTGCCTACCTGTACAGACGGCAACCACTGCCTACTTGTACAGATAGTAACCACTGCCTACTTGTACAGACGGCAACCACTGCCTACTTGTACAGACGGCAACCACTGCCTACTTGTACAGACGGCAACCACTGCCTACTTGTACAGACGGCAACAACTGCCTACTTGTACAGACGGCAACCACTGCCTACTTGTACAGACGGCAACAACTGCCTACTTGTACAGACGACAACCACTGCCTACTTGTACAGACGACAACCACTGCCTACTTGTACAGACGACAACCACTGCCTACTTGTACAGACGACAACCACTGCCTACTTGTACAGACGGCAACAACTGCCTACTTGTACAGACGGCAACCACTGCCTACTTGTACAGACGGCAGCCACTGCCTACTTGTACAGACGGCAACCACTGCCTACTTGTACAGACGGCAACCACTGCCTACTTGTACAGACGGCAACCACTGCCTACTTGTACAGACGGCAACCACTGCCTACTTGTACAGATAGTAACCACTGCCTACTTGTACAGACTACTACTGCCTACTTGTGCAGACGGCAACCACTGCCTACCTGTACAGACGGCAACCACTGCCTACTTGTACAGATAGTAACCACTGCCTACTTGTACAGACGACAACCACTGCCTACTTGTACAGACGGCAACCACTGCCTACCTGTACAGACGGCAACCACTGCCTACTTGTACAGATAGTAACCACTGCCTACTTGTACAGACGGCAACCACTGCCTACTTGTACAGACGGCAACCACTGCCTACTTGTACAGACGGCAACCACTGCCTACTTGTACAGACGGCAACAACTGCCTACTTGTACAGACGGCAACAACTGCCTACTTGTACAGACGGCAACCACTGCCTACTTGTACAGACGGCAACAACTGCCTACTTGTACAGACGACAACCACTGCCTACTTGTACAGACGACAACCACTGCCTACTTGTACAGACGGCAACCACTGCCTACTTGTACAGACGGCAACCACTGCCTACTTGTACAGACGGCAACCACTGCCTACTTGTACAGACGGCAACCACTGACTACTTGTACAGACGGCAACCACTGACTACTTGTACAGACGGCAACCACTAACTACTTGTACAGACGGCAACCACTGACTACTTGTACAGACGGCAACCACTGACTACTTGTACAGACGGCAACCACTGCCTACTTGTACAGACGGCAACCACTGCCTACTTGTACAGACGGCAACCACTGCCTACTTGTACAGACGGCAACCACTGCCTACTTGTACAGACAACCACTGCCTACTTGTACAGACAACCACTGCCTACTTGTACAGACGGCAACCACTGCCTACTTGTACAGAGAACTACTGCCTACTTGTACAGACGGCAACCACTGCCTACTTGTACAGACGGCAACCACTGCCTACTTGTACAGACGGCAACCACTGCCTACTTGTACAGACGGCAACCACTGCCTACTTGTACAGACAACTACTGCCTACTTGTACAGACGGCAACCACTGCCTACTTGTACATATGGCAACCACTGCCTACTTGTACAGACAACTACTGCCTACTTGTACAGACGGCAACCACTGCCTACTTGTACAGACGGCAACCACTGCCTACTTGTACAGACAACTACTGCCTACTTGTACAGACGGCAACCACTGCCTACTTGTACAGACGGCAACCACTGCCTACTTGTACAGACGGCAACCACTGCCTACTTGTACAGACGGTAACCACTGCCTACTTGTACAGACAACTACTGCCTACTTGTACAGACGGCAACCACTGCCTACTTGTACATACGGCAACCACTGCCTACTTGTACAGACGGCAACCACTGCCTACTTGTACAGACGGCAACCACTGCCTACTTGTACAGACGGCAACCACTGCCTACTTGTACAGACGGCAACCACTGCCTACTTGTACAGACGACAACTGCAGACATATCTACTGCATATGTCTGACTGCTTTTACGGAATTCTACTTTGTTGATTATTCAAATAATCTTTCGCAATACTTATATATAGATAATTATCACTGATCATTACAGTGAAAAAGACAATAATTAATTGATGAAATTATTATTTTTTAGTATTCTTTGAGTTTATACATTATTGCATTGTTTAATAATATACATAAATAATTATCACTGGTCATTGCAGTTAAAAAAAATTAGTTAATTAATGGAATTATTATTTTTTACTATTCTTTGAGTTTATACATTTACTGCTTTTTTTTAAAAATATTATAACATTGTCCTATTGAGTGTTGTTAAGGTTGTCAGTTATTTTGAACTAGCTTAGTAACTGGCTGAGTGATTCACATGTCATTTGTATTCATGAAGGAAACATTGACTACACATAGCAGTGGAATAGAGTCAGTCAGTGGATAAGAATTAACCCTTGCATAGATGGTGAGAATATAGTATACATAATGGCAGATTCAAATTGTTGGACACGTTGGTGTTGCTGTAGGCATAAAGATGTCTCTGAGCTAGAAGAATCCACAGAGTTTTGGGATGATATTAGGTAATACAAACATTTACTGTTCGAGGTCAAAAAGGTTGCTTTCATGTGTCTGTGTTATCTTCACATCAAACTCGTGTTTCATAAATTATATGACAATTAGTGGTTATTATACATGTAACATCACTATAATTGTGTATATTATGAGTTTTCGTAATTACCAATATATTGATCTATTGAATTTGTGCTTAATAATTAGTAGTAATTTTAGCAATTAAAATTACATCATAGAACAAGTTAAATTTGTTCAATTTAACCTGTGTTGATTAATAATGGGAAGCTTTCAGAATATTATAGCAATATATTATGTTATTCTGGTTTTGTAAAGCCGTCTTTGAGCAGTGTTAGAAAGCAAGTACATTTACTAAAGAGAATACTCCTGCCTAATGAGGTTACGCAACTTGGGAGAAAACACTGGATTGATATGTGTAGACAACTCTAATGGGGAACTCTAAGGGAGTAAATGGTTGAATAATGTATAGGATGATAACATGTAACTGTCTGTCACATGGTGATGACAAATCCCTTACACAATTTTATGATAATGTACAGTTACGTCGAATATATGTGAATATATTCCCTGACAAATACACCTGGCCACAGTGCCAAGTGATACCAAAAACAAATTCCATCCCATCACATTCCCTGACAAATGCATCTGGCCACAGTGCCAAGTGGTATCAAAAACAAATTTCAGCCAATCACATTCCCTGACAAATACACCTGACCACAATGCCAAGTGGTATCAAAAACAAATTTCAGCCAATCACATTCCCTGACAAATACACCTGGCCACAATGCCAAATGGTACCAAAAACAAATTCCATCCCATGACATTCCCTGACAAATACACCAGATCACAATGCCAAATGGTACCAAAAACAAATTTCAGCCAATCACATTCCCTGACAAATACACCTGGCCACAATGCCAAATGGTACCAAAAACAAATTTCATCCCATCACATTCCCTGACAAATACATCTGGCCACAGTGCCAAATGGTACCAAAAACAAATTTCATTCCATCATATTCCCTGATAAATACACCTGGCCACAATGCCAAATGGTATCAAAAACAAATTTCATCCCATCATATTCCCTGACAAATACATCTGGCCACAGTGCCAAATGGAACCTAAAACAAATTTTATTCCATCATATTCCCTGACAAATACATCTGGCCACAGTGCCAAATGGAACCTAAAACAAATTTTATTCCATCACATTCCCTGACAAATACATCTGGCCACAGTGCCAAATGGAACCCAAAACAAATTTTATTCCATCACATTCCCTGACAAATACATCTGGCCATAGTGCCAAGTGGTACCAAAAACAAATTTCATTCCATCACATTCCCTGACAAATACACCTGGCCACAATGCCAAATGGTATAAAAAACAAATTTTATTCCATCACATTCCCTGACAAATACATCTGGCCACAGTGCCAAGTGGTACCAAAAACAAATTTCATTCCATCACATTCCCTGACAAATACACCTGGCCACAATGCCAAATGGTATCAAAAACAAATTTTATTCCATCACATTCCCTGACAAATACACCTGGCCACAATGCCAAATGGTACCAAAAACAAATTTCATTCCATCACATTCCCTGACAAATACACCTGACCACAATGCCAAATGGTATCAAAAACAAATTTCATCCCATCACATTCCCTGACAAATACACCTGACCACAATGCCAAATGGTATTAAAAACAAATTTCATTCCATCACATTCCCTGACAAATACACCTGACCACAGTGCCAAATGGTATCAAAAACAAATTTCATTCCATCACATTCCCTGACAAATACACCTGGCCACAATGCCAAATGGTACCAAAAACAAATTTCATCCCATCATATTCCCTGACAAATACACCTGGCCGCAATGCCAAGTGGTACCTAAAACAAATTTTATTCCATCACATTCCCTGACAAATACACCTGGCCACAATGCCAAGTGGTATCAAAAACAAATTTCATTCCATCACATTCCCTGACAAATACACCTGGCCACAATGCCAAGTGGTACCTAAAACAAATTTCAGCCAATCACATTCCCTGAAAAATACACCTGGCCGCAATGCCAAATGGTACCAAAAACAAATTCCATCCCATCACATTCCCCAACAAATACACCTGGCCACAGTGCCAAGTGGTATCAAAAACAAATTTCATTCCATCACATTCCCTGACAAATACACCTGGCCACAATGCCAAGTGGTACCTAAAACAAATTTCAGCCAATCACATTCCCTGACAAATACACCTGGCCACAGTGCCAAGTGGTACCAAAAACAAATTTCATCCCATCATATTCCCTGACAAATACACCAGACCACAATGCCAAATGGTACCAAAAACAAATTTTATTCCATCACATTCCCTGACAAATACACCTGGCCACAGTGCCAAATGGTACCAAAAACAAATTTTATTCCATCATATTCCCTGACAAATACACCTGGCCACAGTGCCAAATGGTACCTAAAACAAATTTCATTCCATCACATTCCCTGACAAATACACCTGGCCACAATGCCAAATGGTACCAAAAACAAATTTTATTCCATCACATTCCCTGACAAATACACCTGGCCACAGTGTCAAATGGTACCAAAAACAAATTTTATTCCATCACATTCCCTGACAAATACACCTGGCCACAGTGTCAAATGGTACCAAAAACAAATTTCATTCCATCACATTCCCTGACAAATACACCTGGCCACAATGCCAAATGGTACCAAAAACAAATTTCATCCCATCACATTCCCTGACAAATACACCTGGCCACAATGCCAAGTGGTACCTAAAACAAATTTCAGCCAATCACATTCCCCGACAAATACATCTGGCCACAGTGCCAAGTGGTACCAAAAACAAATTTCATCCCATCATATTCCCTGACAAATACACCTGGCCGCAATGCCAAGTGGTACCTAAAACAAATTTCAGCCAATCACATTCCCTGACAAATACACCTGGCCACAGTGCCAAGTGGTACCAAAAACAAATTTCATTCCATCACATTCCCTGACAAATACACCTGGCCACAATGCCAAGTGGTACCTAAAACAAATTTCAGCCAATCACATTCCCTGACAAATACACCTGGCCACAGTGCCAAGTGGTATACCGTTGAATGATTCTAATCTACCAGTGTCGCCACCACACCACTGATATTTAAACGCTGTCGTCACACTGCATCATAACAATTATGTTCTCAATGAATTAACCTCCAACTGTTTCTAGTACTGACATACATACCATGCTATTATAATCCCAACAATAAAATGCAACGTATGTGTGTCAGCAGCAGCAGCAGTGGTCGGTGTATGTCTGACTGACACACAGACATTTCTATATTACAATTTAAACTCCTGTGAGTGCTGTGTTATCCAAAGTAGACTGTACATTTGAGTTGGCTTATGCACTGATCTACTGATATGTCATGGAGGTTAGTTCTTTCACTTAAATACTGTGAATCACTTATTTATTTTATATAACGTCTGCTAGGCATGTACTGTTTTATACACTCAGTGCACACGATCACAGTTTTCTATTGAACATATATCAGTAATTTTTACTCGTTTTTTTCTTTTCATTTAAACATTTTTATTGTAGAAACTAAAATGTTTAGAGATTTTTCTGCACAATTTTATCAATGTTGTTTGAAATTGTTTGTGTAGTTGATTTTTATGCATGAATTAAGCAGCCAATATCATTATAGTTTTATGTGTGAGTACACAGCTGTTACAACTTTATATTGCCTCGTTTATGACCTACTAGTTCAAACTTGTGCAGTTTTATTTGCCTGCTTTAATATTTTCAGTTACTCCTACTAACATTGTTGTCATACAAAATATCTTCTGATTGTCCCTGCCCTTTTGCACTCTCATTATATCAGACTTTTTAGTGTCCATTTGGAATCTACCATTTTACTGGAGGGGTGGCAGCATTGTAGTCTGCCACTGTGCACACTGTGACGCTGAACACATAAGAGTTAAGAACCAACTCTCCAGATTCTAGAATTTTGTTGCATTTAAAAACTACCAATCAGGATAACATGATGCAAACTCCTAATTTCCGCAGGTAAAGTTGATTTTATTCTTTTGTGTCTAGTTTCATGATTTTCTGTTTATATCTGACTGTGCATGGTTATACTTTGATTCAATGCCTAGTGAATGGGAACATCTGTCCGCCTCACATCCTTTCACGATACACAATCATAATTCATGTATTCTTAATCATATAAATAGTTTAATGATTGCATAAAATACAATCTTTTTCATTAAAAGCATAGTGGATTTCGTCACATGGTTTTGGTCACTCCTCTTCTTCTGCTGGTTGTTTCAAAAAATAATTCTATTTTTAAATTAATTTCTGAGTTGTGTTATAATGTAAATATTATACATACCTCAACAATATAACCACATGTCACATGTGTTTGATTTGCAAATGATAATGTTCATGCATATTATGGGAATGGACTCCAAAACACCAAGTATTATTCATTACTAATTAAAAAGTGAAAATGTGAATCATAAATTGAAGTATTAATAGTCTTCATTATTATATCTATAATGAAATATTCTTTTTTTATTTTTCACTTCATAGATGTTAGATATTTCTTGCCATTCTGCAAGAGTTATATTGCAAAGCATGGTTTATGTAAACTGTAACCACTAAACCAATGTTTTCTCTGTACATTTGTGGGCAAATCCTTCATTTAACATATGAACTTATCCATTCATCAAATTCAGTATTTACATTTGTGTTATCCATTCACCAAATTATAACCATTCTTTATATAAGTGTATAGGTACTCTTACATACACACTCTTAAAATTTAACAGAATACATTGGACAAAGGTTGGTGACCGAAAATGTCTCTACTGTAAGGACATGTACCTATTTGATGGCTGTATAGTAATCTCAGAAAAGAAATTTGCCAAGTTATTGACTACATTATGGATTAGGAATGAAAATGATTGTTGAACTCAACAGAAATGATTACCACCAAGATTTCTGTAGTTTTGAATCATAGATTCAGTGCAGTCAAGTCTTGCTTACAATATTCAATAATTTAAAAAGAAAATAATAAACATGTTCCAATTATGCATGTTGTTTTGTTAATAGCAACTACTTCATGTAAAGTAGCAACCAAATGCTCCCATAGCAACCACATTCACTCATGGTAAGCACATGCTCCCATAGCAACCAAATTAACTTCATATTATATATTCACACTAAAAATGAAATTAATTTTCCCTATCTTACCTAATGAGTAATTTATTAAAACATCCAGACTCAACCAGGGTTCAGGAAAACTTATTTGCATAATATTAGGTAGTACTTAAAAAGTAATGGATCTATTCTTATTATAGAAATATTTTTGCTTTTGGTAACAAATCTATTATTCATGACATGTGATCCAATTTAAAATGACTAACACAGTCGATGTAAAAATCAATTAAACATCATTATTCACAAAGTAGACTAGAAAACTATAGAATTATAGATGAGACACACTGTTTTGTATAATGTACATAACATAGCATACTGTGTTCCCTCAGCAGTTAATATCAGATATGCAGTAATAAGTGAGTTTAAGACTTTATAATCATAGTGCTCACTAGATATGTACATGTGTAGTGTTTGACTTTCTTACTTTGATATGTGTCATTAGTTTTTCTGACAACCTTGGATTGATACGCAACTAGTTTCTCCCTACAATTACAATCTCCTATATCTGCTGGTGCAAATATTGTCACTTCTCAAACTGAAGATCATGTTAAATTTGTTTCAAATTTAAATTGTCATATTTCTATATACTCCACACATCCCCATGGCTTTAGTACTGTATGCTAGGTAGATTTTTGTGAATTTAATCTCATCTCATCTTTGTATTATGCATGACAGGTAATCTCTCATTGTGTTTCTGGGCAGGATTTAATCAGTACATTTTATGGGATATAGTCTAGTTTTCACATGCATGAGATGGATTGCTTCGCATGACTGCTTTGAACAAGCTATGTCATCATCATTGTTATATTGAAACAGAAAAAAAAAATGTTATTGATTAAAGTCATCTTGATGAGTGCATAGAAAATAGCAAGCTGAAAACATGTACATGTTTGTGGGTGGTCGATGTGATTGCAGTTCTACAGTGTGATGTATAGAGGTTAAAATCATGTGCATTATAAGGTGGCTCAATAGGCAGCTCATTTGATCTATTCTAGTGACTAATTACAAGTACATGCTTTCAATACAGTTTTATATAATTAGTTGCAAACTACTTGGATTTTGAGCATTTCTCTCTGCTAGGATTGCCTTTAAAACTCTTTTGTGAGTGTGTGCGCATATGTGTGTGTGTGTGTGTGTGTGTGTGTGTGTGTGTGTGTGTGTGTGTGTGTGATTTCCAGTGTTTTCATGTACATGTATTAATTCGAATGAAAATTTTTTTGGTTTGGCTGATTTCATTCAAACTTGGCAGGCAGGTTACACTTTCACTCTTGTTGAGTGGTAAAATCTGAAAAAATTCTGGTCTACCGTTGCCATGGCAACAGCCCAAAAACTTTTAATGTAATAGCAGTGTTCAAATGATCATGCTTTTTATTTTGGCTAAAGCCCCTTTCACAATTGTTGCCAAACAGACTACAACGGCTTGCGACTCGAAATTTTTCCAGTTGTACGACTCGTTGTAGCCGTTGTACCACTTATTGTACGATCCAGATGCGACAAAATGGTCGCATCTCAGTCGGGAAAAAAAACCGTGCTGCTCCGATATTTTGAGCGACTGACGCGATGAAAAATAATTGCACGACAGGCAGTACGAGTGTTGTGCGACTTTGCATGCACTCGTAAGACCCCGAACGAGTGTTGCACGAGTATTTTCATGTCGTACGATGATGCGTCCTGTCGTACGAGTCCGTTGTACCACCCTAAGACCTGTCTTGCCCCCTTTGCAACGTTGTACGATTTTTTTCACCCCCAATATAAGCTCGAGAACTCCTGAGCTTTCACCCCAAATGTCTGGACCATCCATACTGTAAACATGGCTGCTGCTCGACCAATAGCTCCTGGGAGGCTCTTGCATTTGCTAAGTCTGAGAAGGCAAATCCAAAACGTTCAAGACAGACATGTCATATTGATGGCCTTACTCATCCGTAGACGTCAAAGACATGCAAGGCAAAGAAGAAGGTGGTGGGTCAAACCCTGGATTGAGAAACGTGTGCTGTTTGGACAGTATGATAATCTGATGCCGATGCTTGTATTTTGGTTGTGTCTTGTTCACTATAGCAGCGTCTCGTCAGGCATCAGCGGTTGTAATGAAGAAAGTCGCATCGCGTGTCGTATAGGCCAACACCTCGCGCGACAGGTGGTGCGGTGTGTCGCACAATGGGTCGTAGCCGTGTACGATCGGTTGTAGTAGTCGTACAACGGGTCGCTAAGTCGCGCGACATATGGTGCTACAAAACGCATATGTCGTGCGACTTGGTCGCATCATCGTTCAACCGTTGCAGCCGTTGTACGACTGTTGCACCCGGAAACATGAAAATAATCGCACGATTACGTCTCACGACTGTTGTATCCTGGTGCAGTGGTCGTTCACCTCTTGTACGATTTTATATATTGCTTGCGACTCAAAGACAACACTTCTACAACAGGCCGGAAAAAATATTTTCGAAAAAAAAAATTATCGCACGAGTGAGGCGCTAATTGTGAAAGGGGCTTTAGTTGCCAAAGACAAGAGATCACCGGCGCCTACATTGTAACACTGTATCAACGTAATCCCAATGCAACTTTGAACTTTAAATGAACTATAAATGCTGCATTTGAATCTAGAAAATAGAATTGCAAAACGGTCGGAAATAATAATTTAACAACAAAATATGTGCTAGTAATAAAGTAAAGTTACTTCTAAAAACTTAATGTTTTTGCAAACTTTGTATACCGGGCCCGGTTTTAGTTACTGACATTCACGTTAATGTCCTACGATTGCAACAGCCGAAAACATGTTGTTTGTTTTTTGAGTGGAGCGGATTGCTAACTAGCTTACCAACTTGTTTTAGTATTTACTGTACACATGAGTGTAGATATAATAGCAATCAAGTCTGGAATAATTGACTTGTTTTTTGCCTTGGGGTATCTTCTGCTCAGCTATGTATAATTTAACTCAACGTTCACAACAAGCACCAATTAACTTGATGGAACAGTTGAAGACATACAATTGTAGCTTGCTTGTAAATTGGATTCCTTAGGATTGATGTTTTTGCAGATTTCATGTTTAAATGGACCCCTTATGATAAGTTTTTTTAGCAGATTCCATGTTAAATGGTCCCCTTAGGGTTGGTGTTTTACAGATTTCATGTTAAATGGACCCCTTAGGATTGGTGTTTTTGCAGATTTCATGTTTAAATGGACCCCTTATGATTAGTTTTTTTAGCAGATTCCATGTTAAATGGTCCCCTTAGGGTTGGTGTTTTACAGATTTCATGTTAAATGGACCCCTTAGGATTGGTGTTTTTGCAGATTCCATGTTAAATGGAACCCTTATAATTCTATTTGAATATTGAGAGTGAATTTATATAAATGCATGTTCACAGATTAGGTAGCTTTGTCAGTCTTTAGACATATGGAAAGTTTGCTACTGATGTACAAAGTAAAGTCTTTGAACTTACCCTATGGTTTTGGATAATATGCTGTAGTTTTGTGTGAAATATTTGCATAATATATAGCAAATTTCCATATTAATTAAATAATTTGTTCAAATAATGTATGTGAATAGGTTGTATCAAACATGAGTGTATTGTCTTGATTGATTGGAACTGGTGGTTTTAACTATTTTCCCTTCACCAACACAAGCCACACATTTCATATTGATGACATGTATTTGCCAAGAGTATCTGATATCACTTCCTGACTAGTATATCTCATAGTTCATCAATCATTCATTCATTGCTCAGATTTTTATTTCTTTCATGTATGGCTATAGGGCCATTAAGGTACATGGTATTTGCAATCGCAAATATAAAGTTGTCTGCGAACTCGCAGCTTCACTTGCATGACCTGGATTTTGTCAAATTCACATATCTCTGGTTCTATACTGATGGTTAAATGAGCTATAATAAAACCAAGTCTTTTTTTACAATATTACTAAACTAATCTGTGAGAGCCTTGATATTTCAACTTACAATGATATTTATAGGGTTAACCCTTATGTAGTCATGTCAGAGTAATAGAACATACATGTAGGACTGACAACATTAGGGTTTTATTATAAAGTTGTTGTCCTCATTAGTGGCTCATATCAAGAATTATCATCCCCAAGCCGAATGCTGAGGTCAATAACGACCACTTGGCATTGATAATTCTTGATATTTTCCAAAGCCAGAAACAATAACCTTCTTATTATCCTAAAAGTAACTAATGAGGCACTACGTGAGGTTAAAACTGTGAGCCAAAACTCAAACTTTTAAAATTACCAGTAGCCCCCAATGGATAAATGTGCCATCTAATTTTATATTGTCTGTAACAATCTTAAGTGTTCCCAATACTAATACATCAGAGGCCAGTAACACACAGAATGACATTAAAGGCAAGAAATGCTATGAAATGATCATGTAACCGCTTTTAACCAATGACACTTGTCTGCCTCGTACTTAATAATAGTAATTTTGCTTATTGTTAAATTGAAACTTAGTGATTATACAAGGTGATCCATAAAAAAGTATTGTTTCCATTTAATTAAAATCAAGTGAATATATCTGGAAAATGCAATCCACTAAATTAAACGCAGTGAATTTTTCTGTTTTCACATTATTACTACACTAATCCGTGGGACCCTTGGTATTTCTACTTACATTGATTGAAAACCTTTCCATTGCTTGTATAATCATAACAGTCACGGATTCTCTTGTCAGCTCAGTAGTCATCAATAATAGTAAGGATTTAAAAGAGGGTATACAACTGTGTTACATGTGATAAAAGTCCTATATTTTAAGTCGCATGAATTGATAACAAAGTTTTGAGTTATATGAGTTTCTGCTTCCTTAAACATTGAAATGTCCTGTCAAGAATGTAACTAGAGCATGCTTTATGTAAAAGCACTGCTATAAATTAATGTGTTGAGTAATGTTATTATGTGTACATTTATCATTCAATTATGATTATCTAATTTCAACACCTGAACAGATAAATTATTAAAATAATAAAATTATATTATTAGATATTATTGAAGTAATTAATGAATAGTTGTACTTAAATAAGTAACATACACTCCTTTCATGACGTTGCCAAAAAAAAAAAAAAGAGTATGCAATAAAGATAATTAAGATTATTATTATTAAAAAAAATAATAAAATTATATTCTCACAAATATATACATCATATTATTTTGAGCCCACAAATTTTGAAATGTATTTTGTCTTGGATTTACAGGAGAATATTTTATTTATTGTTTTGGAAATCATGGGAAAATATATTAGTGATTAATAGTGCTGTTGTGAGATAGAGAAGTACTAGATCTGAGTTAATTTATACAGATAACAAAGCTTTTTCTTTTCCCCATCTGATTTAATTCAAAGTTTTATTTGTATTTTTAGAAATATTACCTCTTCTTGTATAGCGTCTTTCTCTGTTTCACAAATTTATTAGTTTAATATGGAAAGTTTTACTTGCTGCCTTTGGATTTTCTCTTCAACTATTGCATTTTAAAAGCAAGGATGGAAATTGGATATCGTTAAATAATAAAAAAATAGGATCACTGATAAAATAACATAGGTGAAATTACACTACACTTGATAAACTACAATTTACAATTTTTACACTATACCTGATACACTATGTCAGTTACACTACACCTGATACACTACTCCTGATACACTACTCCTGATACACTACACCTGATACACTACCCTGATACACTACACCTGATACACTACCCTGGATACACTACCCTGATGCACTATACCTGTTGCACTACACCTGTTGCACTACACCTGATACACTACACCTGATACACTACACCTGATACACTACACCTGATACACTACACCTGATACACTACACCTGATACACTACACCTGTTACACTACACCTGTTACACTACACCTGTTACACTATTCCTGTTACATCATACTGTTTACAGTATTCATTATACACTACAACTAATAAATGGTATACTCCACCCTATGCATTGAAATGAGTCAAACTTCATATACTTGCATATTCACAGTTCACTCTATGCTTCCTTGATTGGTCATTATTGGCGTTGCAGTGTACAATTTAATTTAAATAAGTTAGTCTTGTTGCTAATAAAGAAAGGTTTCCAGTTCAAGCTTTAAATCTGACATTTAACAAATTTAATGAGTCTCTGCCAGACGGGTTTTGATTTATTACTGTGTAGATTGAGTGTTATCACCATTTAATATCACAGTACATTGAAGTAATGCAGGCTTGTAATGACTAAAGGTGAAGCTAAGTGAGTACATAAAATGGATTGTGTGTAATGATACATGTACATTGCACACAAATATTTCAAACAATATATTTCTGATATTAAAACCAAAAGCCTTCATGATCTAGATAGATGCAGCTTATACTATTTTCACTAGTCCAGTGTGATTAAATATGGTCTGATATGCACTTACATGTAGGTAATGTCAACTCAGTTTCACATAACACATACATTCAGCATTAGTGTGACATGCTTTTAAGATAACCTTAGTAAGATTTCAGACTTCATGGATTTCTTGCTGTCACCTGACACAAGGAATCAACTCACAATTTGTGTCTACTGATCAGTGATGACATACCCAAATGTAATAGACAGATTTTGTCTAACCCTTTAACACTGATATGTTTTAAAAATATTTTGACGGTTGATTTCCATCATAATTTTTGAATCCAGATATGTAGTCTTATTTGTACCCCCGAACACATTTCTTTATAGACTAGTATTCTAGTGTTTTATGAACAATATTTTAAATTATTACTGATGGATGGATCATATGTCTACATGCCCTTCTTACTACATTCACTCATGTTGACTGGACTCCCAGTGATAATAATAACTATATTGTCTCCATGTAAAAAAAAAAAAGATTTACATAGTACAGCAATAAAAAGTTTTAAAATAATAACAAGATATATGTAAGAATTGTATAAAAGAACTTAACTAGTATTTAAATGTTAAATAAATCTTTTTGTTGTGTAAATATAATTGGAAAGTTCTGTAATTATGCCATGCTTGAGAGTATATATGTGAACTGTATATTTTTTATTGTTGGATGAAATTAGTGTCATAATTTTTTGGATGAAGATTTCCCTGTGTGTGTTATATTTTGGCCAATTCAATAACAAATGTTCATCTTCAATTGAATTTGTGTCAATTTGATATTATGGAAAGCTTTTCAATTACACCTGGCAAAGGAAGATAATCAGATATTTACTTCTTTATCTCAACTGATCATCCTATGCCATTCATTTATTTATAAACACTGAAAGTTAAAAGTTAAAAAAAAAAATAAGATTATTAGAAAGAAAATGTTATTTTACACATCAATAATGCAAGTAAAATGAAGAACTAATAAAAACAAACACAATTAAAATAGAGTGGAATTGTAACCAACTGTTATTATAATGCTCTCGTTCTCATAGCAACACATACATTTTGCCATTGCCACTGAAATGTTTAGCATAATTTAATACCTTATATCTTCAATTTTATTCACAGGAATTATGCCACACTTCATTCCTTGAAAAAAATCGTCAGTTCTTAAAATACAATTTCATTGTTTTAAGATTCTATACAAAATGTACATGCATTTGTTTTAACATTTCTCACAAAATTTTAATGTATTCTGTCCTTCTGTTCATTAGACATCAATTGGATCAGTACAAAAAGTACATAATTTATAATTAGATGACTGGTGACCATTATGACTTACTGGTGGGTCATTATGGCTACCTGGTGGGTCATTATGGCCAACTGGTGAGTCATTATGGCAAATTGGTGGCCACTATGATGTCTAGTGGCCATCAGATCATCCTGGCCATGTCTAGCATAATCTGATTGGCTATGGCTAAATTCAGTTAAAATAATTTACTCTCCTGTGTATTGAAATTGATCTGTGAACACTAACTTCTTTTATTGTTCTTTTTTTTCCTCTTGTGCTCATATTTGAGATGTTATATATAACCCTATGATATTTTCTCTTATAATTTTTAGCTTGATACCAGAATGTTACAATTAGGTGATTTCTTTCGTGTCAATTTGAACCAAACTAAACCCTAAACTATCCCATGTATATTTCAATAGTCTAAAATGATGGTCTGTTTGAATGTAGAACTGAAGTAAATTGTTTACATAAATGTGTTCCATTGCCCATAAATATTGGCAGTCTATGATTTTAAATCTCACCTGGATTGTTAGAGTAATTGAATAATATAATGTACTATTTAATATGTTTATCATATTTCCTAGTTATCAGATCATATCAGGTCAAGCTGAGTGTTATTGATCTGTTCTATCGGTATATTACACAACACTTTGGAGATACATATTATGCATGTGAAATATCTGTTCTACCGGTATATTACACAACACTTTGGAGATACACATTATGCATGTGAAATATCTGTTCTACCGGTATATTACACAACACTTTGGAGATACACATATTATGCATGTGAAATATCTGTTCTACCGGTATATTACACATCACTTTGGAGATACACATATTATGCATGTGAAATATCTGTTCTACCAGTATATTACACAACACTTTGAAGATACACATATTATGCCTGTGAAATATCTGTTCTACCGATATATTACACAACACTTTGGAGATACACATTATGCATGTGAAATATCTGTTCTACCGGTATATTACACAACACTTTGGAGATACACATATGTCGTCTTTTATTTTTAATGTATTTAGCAATATATCGATGTAATGACAGCTCCAAGGCTCGCTGCCTTTTTCTTCCAGTCTCCTCGTCTTTCGAGCCGACCGTACAGTGGTTTATTCAGAATTTACCAGCATAGAACCCGCATCCGAGATACTTTGCCGTGGCTACGTGTGGGTTTCGGGGTTTTTTGCGTGAAAGCGTGTTATTTTTTTTTCACTGCAGTTCTGAGGCCTGAGATTTTCTTTCAGAGCCATCAAAATCACTGACACTGACCGCATCACAGCAAGGTCGCGCGTCCAGTAAACAAATTGGTTAAAGTGAGTTGCGTGTTTTGCATGAGTGGAAAGTCCTCACGCTCGGCTACCGGTACTTCATGTACCGGGACGTCGAGTAAGAGGCCCGACGGCGGAGGTACCGATATTCTCGGTCTCCCCCGCTGATCGGAGGGCATCCTCACAGTCTGTTTTTTCAGGCGGTGTTCTTACCCGATTTTACTGGCTGCAGTGAGGCTGTGCCCCTGGAGGCTTTCCTCCTATGGGGCCTGTTGCGGGTCTCTTCGTGGACCCTTCCTCGCACGGCGGCGAGTTTGCCTCTGAGTTGAGGTCTTTGGTCGAAGGACTGTTGGGGCAATTGCGTCCCTGGCAGACCGGGTAGATCAGATGCAGGCAAGCAGGAAGAGACACGAAAGCATGTTTGCATTCAAACACGTCTCTTCCGGGGAACCCCCGTTCCACGGCACGGCTCTCCCACTATTTTGGGGGGTGGCCAAGGCCCAGGCTAATTGCCCCGGTCCTTCTCTGGATCCTCGGGCACTGAATGCCAACGGGGTGCTGGCAGCCAAGTCTCCGATCTCGGGGCAGGGCTTTCAGGGCAGGGCACACGCTGACCCCCCTACTTTCAGCCAGCTAGGGTTCGTCACGCGATAACGGTACAACGGTAACGAGTTTTTCCTTGTGTCCGGTCCCCGCTGTGGGTTTTGCCTCTTTTCTTACCGACCCACGGGCGTCCCCAGAGGGAACCGACCCTGTCATGAGACGCACAGTCGAACACGCTCCCTCTCACATATTTAAAGTGAAAGGAGATGCAGTTCGCTCGCGTCGGATACAGCCGGTATTCCGGGCGTTCCCTCAGAGTCATCCATCTGTATGACTCGGTGAGCCACGCTTTTGGGGTGAGGCGGAGTATCATCGATCCCAGTGATACGATGTACATTTTGTTTGTATCACCCTTGATCCTAAAGCAACCACCTAAGGTTGCTTCAACGCTTATGGGATCATGGGCGTCGGGATCCAAAGCAACCCCGTCGGGAAGTCTCTCCCTGTCCGCCTGAGTGCAGAGTGGGGCGCAGAGCATGCAAACGGTGTTGATGGACGGCGTTGGTCAGCCGTGGAGGATGTAATGCTTAAGGCCCCCGGGTGGGGATAACATTAGGCAACACTTCCCACTGGACCAAACGCTACCCGGTCGGTGTGGTTTCGGGATCAGACCCCATAGCGTGGGATGAGACCAAAACGCCCCCAACCGGATTCCAAGGCTCCTTCCCCAGACCCCGGTACCACGAATTTGGCAAACCGGGCAAAGGGGGATAGCCGCGTTCCATGGGTGTCCTTTCCAATTGACACCCAATTTCGCCGACAAGCGGTCCCCGCCTCAGTGACGCAGACTGGACTTCCTCCACTCTCTTTGTTCAGGGAATGGTGGGTACCGTCTCGGAGCTTCGGAGTGCAATGAACCGGAGGGTTCAGTTTGAATCCGCTAGCCAGTTGGTCCTGCCATGGGCAATCGGAGGGCACCCCAAGCATAGAAAACACAACGCCCTAGGGCGTTGTCCGCTAGCTGGAGTCAGCCAGGAGGCAAGCGCTCATACCCTTCCATGGGAGAGGAGGGTAGTGGCACGCCCCCAGGGAGGTAAGAGCCAGGTGGTGGCTCCTCACCCTCCCTGGGCAGACGTCTACCCGGCAGCAGGGGAGGCATGTTTGACGCTCACCTCTGCAACGGGGGGGGGGGGGGGGGGAACAGGCACGTGTTCGGTGAATGGCCAGGTCACAACTTAGTGACGACTTCAGGCCTTGGGGAACTCACCTCATGGGGGAAGGAAGCACACCCCCCCTCGCAACTGCCGAACACATGGCCACATATCCCTGTCAACACAGATTGCGCCGGTGTAGTCCGGTTTGGAGACAACGGGTGGCCGATCCCTGGACCTTTCCAGGTGGTGACAGCAGTTTACGGGATACCGCTGAAATCTCCTTTTCCCCCCGTCAGTGTCTCCCCTGTTGGGCACTGCCAGGGGACTCCCGCAAGGCGGAGGCAATCAGACAGGAAGTAGCAGTTTGCTGGGGAAAGACGCCATACACAGGGTACATCAGCCAGAGCTAAGGCCAGGCTTCTGCCCAAATGGGTTCGTAGTACCAAATCTACAAATGGCAGGCGTCCAGTTTTGGACCTAGGCAGACTGAATCAGTACGTGCTCCTCGATTGGTTCCACATGGAGACACCATTCAGGGTTCTTCTCTTCATACACCATTTTGACTGGCTAGCCCCGCTAGACTTAAGCGGGGCCTACCTGCACGTACCGATGCACCCAGCGAGTTGCCATCTCCTTTGAATCGCCCAGCTGGGCCAAGTATTCGAATCTCGGGTGCCTCCCCGTTCGGGTTAGGCACAGCGCCCTACGTGTTCACCAGAGTGATGAAACAGGTAGTGCTGCTGCTTCACCAGATGTCGGTACACCTCAATCCGTACCCAGGCTTCCGGTTACCAACAACCCGGGCAAGGGGTAATAGCCAAACGCGTCAGGCTAACACGGGATTTACTTCACCAGTTGGGCTCATTGGTAAATTGACAAGTCCCACCTCGACCCAACGTGCAGTTGGTGTCCCTGGGCATGGAGTTGTGACACAGAGGTATGCTTGGCTTATCTATTTCAAGCGTATTGCTTATCGCTCGGCAGCCTAGCCGAATGCCTAGTCAGCGTTCCCTCTGTGTCCCTCCGCGAACTAACACGGATCATCGAAATGATGACCTTGGTTCGAAGGGTCGTTCCCCAGGCCGCAGTACGCAGCCGCCCAGTATAACGCTTGTTATAGCGCCGAGCTCTCCTATGGGAACTAGATAGGCGGGTTTCGATCTCGGACCAAGTGAAGGAGGCCCTGCCCTGGTGGTCGTCACTGGCCAACCTCGGACAGGGGAGCCCCTTGGGCCTGCTCGCCGCAGGTATGACTCTGGTAACAGATACCTCCCCCTAGGGTTGGGGAGCGCATCTATTGGGCCAATGAGCCCAAGGATATGGCCCCCGCATTAGTTTCGGGACTACCATATCAACCGGCTCGAACTGAGAGCAGTGTACTTAGCACTACCACGCTTTCTACCCGTAGTTCGAGACTACAGAGTCCTGCTCCGCACAGGCAACACAGCGGTGGTCTCCTTCAAGAAGGAGGGGGGGACGCATTCCCCATCGTTGTCAGTCCTAGCAAGGCCTAGTATCCACTTCTGTTGGGAAGGCTAGTCGAAGCGCCAGCAGTGCTTCCGGACTTACCGGACCTGCCGTCCCAACCAGACGGCGCACTACCAACGAGCCCAGCAGGTATCACTTACACGCATATAGGCTCTCAGTAGACCCGCACATATGAAAGCCTTATCTGAGCGGGCTGCCAACGTCCTGGCCAGGGCGAACAAGGATTCCACCTACGCGGCCTACATTTCTAGGCTGTAAGCATACACTGATTGGTGTAGCGGAAGGGAGATTGATCCATAACATCCCTCTATTGGCTAGGTAGCAGGCTCCTTCGTCCACCTGTTTGACGAAGTGGGTTTGTTCTACGCAGCGAGCGTTGGCTACAGGTCGGTCTTGTCCCCCACCACTCAGAACGTACGGGAACAAGACTAGCCGATTGTCCTATTTTTAGGAGACTATTTACTGCTTTCTAGACGCCAAGACCTCATACAAGGGAGCCGCCCAACTGGAACTCGTCGGCTGTGTTGTCTGCTCTAAGCAGACTGCCTTTTGAGCCTCTCCAATCAGCACCACTCAAATTTTTGATGTGGAAAATAGTCTTCCTACTGGCCCTCGCCTCAGGTAGGCGCCGGTCAAAGCTAGGCGCGCACTATCCTTTGCGGACGGTCGTGCCGCTTTTATGGACGATAAAGTTGTACTAAGACACTAATCTGGTTCTCGCCAAGAACCAAATCCCAGGACACGATCCTCAACCGATTGTCATCCCCCGGCTGGCAAATATTGTCAGTCCGGAGGATCAGGAGGAATTGCTTCTCTGCCCGGTCCGAGCGCTGAGTTGCTACGAGAACCGTACCAGGTTTTCTAGACGGGGAACCAAACACATGTTTTTGTGTTACGGCCCTGGCAAGCGGGATAAGCCGGTTTCCCCAACTTCCATCCCCAGGTGGATTACTGCGACTGTACTGGAGGTCTATAATACACTATGCTCCTCAACACAGACCTTGCAGAGACACCAAGTACAAGAACATGAGGTCCGTGCGATTGCTAACTCACTAGCGCTAGCGTCAGGTTCCCCCCTCAAACACATTCTGAGGGCAGGCTTCTGGAAAACGCAGAACGTCTTCATCAACTACTACCTTGGAGACACCCAATCTATTGAACAGGGTCTCTTCAGGTTAGGCCCTGTCGTAGCGGGTCAGGCCTTGTTTGCTGACCCAGCCCGAACGACTGCAGGGGCCTCTGCGCATAGGCGATAATTCAGTCTCTGCATTTTTGCGGGCAGATTGTCTGTTCCACTAGCACTTCCTGGAAGCTCCCAGGTTTCGCTTCTGTTGACCTACGCCCTCATGCGAACTGTTTCGGTCCTACTTCAAGCTTATCACCCCCGAATTCGGCTTGGGTCTAGCTTTCTCGGGCACACCGAACCCTGTCACCACAGCATCATTGGCTTCTTGCTTCTGGGACAGCACAGGCAAGGTAAGACACCACCCTTCTTGGGTCTTAACTTAGGTTTTTGGGTTTGTTTTTCATCCCGGACTGGGGGAAAGTCTTTCATCATTCTCCTTTTTTTTCTGTTTGCTCGGAAAAACCCGCCACCTATCGGTGTCTGACTCTGCCTACAGTTCAAAATAGTCATTTTGACTGACCGGAGTCTATGGTGGGTAATTGAACGTAGTGAATTTAGGCGAGGGTTCTCCAAACCCGCCTATTCACATAGTACATACCCACCATAGACTCTGGGTCCCCCCCAACCTCCCCACTCTTTCCGTCGCGTGGTTTAAGTCCTCGAGGCGGAGAGAAAGGAACCAGAGTGAAGGACGGCTACCTGTGGCGCTGCCAGGTGGCCTCGGTCATGTGGGTTCGTGACGTAAGGGGTAAAAGAATCTTGAGGTCATGGGGCTTCCCCTGACCTGGATTCTATCTCTCCGTCACCGGCAGAATCGCTGATTAATGCCTACAGTTCAAAATAGTCATTTTGACTGACCAGAGTCTATGGTGGGTATGAACTATGTGAATAGGCGGGTTCTGAGAACCCTCGCCTAATTTTGGAGATACACATTATGCATGTGAAATATCTGTTCTACCATACAACACTTTGAAGATACACATATTAATCATGTGAAATATCTATTCTACCAGTATATTACACAACACTTTGGAGATACACATATTATGCATGTGAAATATCTGTTCTATTGTTATAGTACACAACACTTTGGAGATACACATATTATGCATGTGAAATATCTGTTCTACCGGTATACTACACAACACTATGGAGATATACATATTATGCATGTGAAATATCTGTTCTACCAGTATATTACACAACACTTTGGAAATACACATATTATGCATGTGAAATATCTGTTCTACAGGTATATTACACAACACTTTGGAGATACACATATTATGCATGTGAAATATCTGTTCTACCAGTATATTACACAACACTTTGGAGATACACATATTAATCATGTGAAATATCTGTTAATTCTACCGGTATATTACACAACACTATGGAGATATACATATTATGCATGTGAAATATCTGTTCTACCGGTATATTACACAACACTTTGGAGATACACATATTAATCATGTGAAATATCTGTTAATTCTACCTGTATATTACACAACACTTTGGAGATACACATATTATGCATGTGAAATATCTGTTCTACCGGTATATTACACAACACTTTGGAGATACACATATTATGCATGTGAAATATCTGTTCTACTGGTACATGTATATTACACAACATTTTGGAGATACACATATTATACATGTGAAATATCTGTTCTACCGGTATATTACACAACACTTTGGAAATACACATGTTATGCATGTGAAATATTTGTTCTACCAGTATAATACACAACACTTTGGAGATACACATATTATGCATATGAAATATCTGTTCTACCGGATTACACAACACTTTGGAAATACACATATTATTAATGTGAAATAATGTAATGAAGGATTACTAATTGCATGTAATTTATTGATTATATATTAACTTGGTTTTAAAATGTTTTGTGATCTTATTGTTAATCATGCAAATTTACTGGATTTTAATTTAGCTATCTGAAAATTAATATGGTTCTTTGTCTTTTAGCTCCACTGTCATCAAAGTTGACAAAGCATGCAGAGATGTTTATGTAGGTGATTGGCCGTAACAATTGTAATTTTTGACTCTTTCTACTAGCAAGATTGCTTTGATATGTTATACTTTGAGTGGGCCTCTATAAGATTTATTCATTTTGGACAACATTATTATTTCTCTATTTTTAGCAAATATTTTTGTCATTTTTGGTAAAAGATTTTTGACTTCTTCTTGAAAACTACCAGCCCGATTACTTTGATACATTATATCTAGGTACCTTTGGTGGACCTCTATCAGATTTGTTCATTTGATGATGATATTATTAATTTTTAGCAACATTTCTTTGGGTTAAAATGAAATTTACGACTTCTTTAAAACTACCAGCCCAATTGCTTTGATATATTTGAGTTGTACTTAATTTTTGTGAACAATATGTTGATGAAATTAGGTTGGCATGTTCTTATCAGTCAGAACCAGTGGATCTACATGTATTTTGATTGCCAGGTCGCTTGTACTAATATATTCTCTACTCCATGGTTTCAGAAGAGGTTGAATAAATCAAAATGAATTCTCCACAGATGCATACACATGTCATAGGGGTTGTGAGAGATGCTATTGTACCATGTATAAATAATTGCAATTTCACTGTGATGTTAATCACCAAAGACATTTCTTGAATTATGTATTCATACAAGATATACCACTGATTAGATCTTTTCAATTCATCCAAGGAATTATATTACTCTCTATACATGCTATGAATCTTAAGCTTGATGCAATCACAGTATAATGTGTAGGCTATAATAGCTCACTATCTTGGCTCCTGCATTTTGTGGATTGTGCTCTATCTATTCATTTGGTTTTTCAGACAGTTATTTTACAAATCTGAATAGCCAACTTGACAGCATTATGTTTGTTTTTTTTCAAAAAAGAGCAATATATCTGATATGTCTGAACTGGTTAACTTCTAACTTTGCACATAAAATATTGCGGATACATAATCAGTTGTGTTGTTATTAATTTCAAAATTGAGGCCCGATAGTCATTTCAGTTGTGCCAATCTATCAAAATCCACTTTTGATCTTGGATCTTTCAGGCATTCAAGCTTGGTACATATATAGCACCTTGCTTGGGTCTCAGATTCAGAGTGAGTAGTAGAGATATGACAAGATGACTAAAATCTTGGTGCTGGTTTACCTTCATTCTCATTAAAATTGCTTTAATGAGACCAATTGATGCAAATTATGTCCAGGGTGCTCTCCTGACATGATTTAATTTGTTATCCAATTATACTGTGCCTTACAAGAGAGCTGTATGTAACATTAGTTCTGATTGGTAGTTTGGCAAATTTATAGTTTTTAGGCCACCTGCATGCACATGATATTATCGTGCTGGCCCTGCTTGCTGTAATTGAAAACCTGACTAGAAGGAGGCGATCTCATTTCATCCATGGATTTGTGTGTGCTATGGCAGGAAAGGTGACTGGGGTCTCTCACTCTACAGACATGTCATGACACAGTAATACAATAATATATATTCCACTGTGAGGGAAGAGAAATTTACAACCATTGACAACTGGGAACTATTTTTAGAAAATAATCAAGGTTTACGTATGCCCTGCAGCATATCAAAGAGTAAAGCCTGTGCTTCTCTGCTCCTCTGATGAGTTATTAGTACCGGTAGGTTAGAAATGTCATTGGTTTCTTGCATGTGACTGATAGATTGTACAGGCTTTAATTACAAGACATTGGTACTTTATGTTATATTATAATCTTTACTTCAATTCTCACATCGCTTTTGTTAATCAAATTTAAAAAAAAAAAGTGCTTTCACGATCCCATTCGCCAGTTATTAAGATATAGTTGCAAGTTAAATTACTTGTTTCCCCTTATGACATGTCATTTATGACAAATCAGTGACATTGTATTACAATGTGTCAACCCAAATTCATTTTTTTTCATCAAGAATGAAATCCAGTGAACATGAAGTAATCCACAGTAACCTAGCTGCATATCACCATCTAATGAACAGAAAGTAATCCACAGTAACCTGCATATCACCATCTAGTGAACATAATGTAATCCACAGTAACCTGCACATGACCATCTAGTGAACATATTGTAATCCACAGTAACCTGCATATCACCATTTAGTGAACATAAAGTAATCCACAGTAACCTGCACATGACCATCTAGTGAACATATTGTAATCCACAGTAACCTGCATATCACCATTTAGTGAACATAAAGTAATCCACAGTAACCTGCATATGACCATCTAGTGAACATAATATAATCCACAGTAACCTGCATATCACCATCTAGTGAACATAATATAATCCACAGTAACCTGCATATCACCATCTAGTGAACATAATGTAATCCACAGTAACCTGCATATGACCATCTAGTGAACATAATGTAATCCACAGTAACCTGCATATCACCATCCAGTGAACATAAATTAATCCTTCATTAAAGAAAACTAAAATGCACCGAAGTCACAGTGCCCCCATGATTATTAAGGTGACAATTTCTTTGCTGCATAACACAAAATTTGCTTGTACTACATTTATGCAAATGATATTGTGCAAATATTGGAACACTGACACAAAATGATTCTTAAATGCTCTCTGCAAATATAAAAGTCAACAACTACTTCCTGTTAGCAGAATGTGTTCATGTTTTGAATATAATGCTGCTTAGTTTTTGAGTCTTTGTGAGTGCTGATGATTGTTTAGTTTTGTCATATTTGAATGATTCATACCATGGCAGTACAGTGAATTTCATGAGATCAGATAGCATTTCTGCAAATAATCTGAATATGCTAAGTATTCATCTATACAGTCATGGGTTTTGTCAGCATGTATGGTTACTATGGATACGGCTTTCCACCATTATCACATTTCAATGAAACTTGGTACATAGATGCTCTGTGTGGATATCTTATCAGTTTTATGTTTGAAACTGTACATATTAATGACCTGATTTGCATAATAATTAGTCTGTTTTCAGCTATTCCATCAATGTCTCAAGTTCTGATCATCTTATTTCAAAGAAACTTGGTACATATATACTCAAAGACAGTGTAATGACCTAATTTAAATACATAATAATTTACTTTTTGGCTTTCCATAAATTTGGAATCATCAATTCAAATTAACTTGATATATATGTGCCTGGGACAAAGCACAGACCTGATTAGTTTTGTGTTGAAATCCATGACATGCGTAATAAGTAACCAATTTTGCATTTGTATCTCAAAAACCAATGCAGCATTTCAGTAAGACATGATATACAAGTGCCTGGAAACAATTTTAAAGACATGACTAGTTTTGGTTGAAATTCAAGCATACTAATTGCCTAATTTGCATAATATGCATAACCATCACATTTCATTGTAATTTGGTTCATAGATGCTCTGGGGTAATCCACGATTAGTTTAATGTTAAAAAACATGGACATTGATTATCTACTTAATATTAACCAATTTCTGGTATCTCAAAAAATCAGATTTAAATTGAACTTGTCATAGAGGTGTTCTGGAATAAATTAGACTGCAAACCTCAGATGTACAATCAAATTTATTTTCTGTGAGTATTACAAACTTCAATAATATGGATCACATTGTTTTAATATTGTGAATCTCAAATAGCAGACAAATATTAGTTAATTTTTTGATTTACATGCATTTAAAGAGGTATGTTAAGGCATTTATCATTTGTTTTTTTCGGTCAAAAAAAAATATTTAAAATAAACTGGTTTTCATAAAATTCTCTACAGATCTGTATCACTAAAACTTACAGATGCACATCAATTTGTTTTGTACATGCTATGGTTTTGGGGTCAAAACGTGTCATTTTTTGGTAAAAAAAATAGGGGGAAAATGATTCCATTCAAACTGCACATACATGTATAAGTAATTCAAAATACATTAGACACAAATTCACAATCAAATTGTATTAAAAAGTGTTGCTGCCTACCTGTACACCTGATTGGAATAGCTTTCCAGTTGGGCTGGCAAACATTAAAACTACATGCCAAGGGTCTGGTAACATTTGTTGCATGTTCTACTACAATAAAATTGTAACTATTAGAGTCTAGATGAAACACTAACATCATTCAGATAACTATTGTGACTGTCTACTGCTCTTGCTGTGCTTGAAATTATTCGAAAATAATCTTTTATGCAGCACAGCAAATTTGTGGCAGGGCTAGTGAAGTTTAAAAGTTAGCTGCCTTGGTATCTGGTACACAAATGTCTGGCAGGCCTAGTGAAGTTTAAAAGTTAGCTGCCTTGGTATCTGGTACACAAATTTCTGGCAGGGCTAGTGAAGTTTAAAAGTTAGCTGCCTTGGTATCTGGTACACAAATTTCTGGCAGGGCTAGTGAAGTTTAAAAGGTAGCTGCCTTGGTATCTGGTACACTATTTTCTGGCAGGGCTAGTGAAGTTTAAAAGTTAGCTGCCTTGGTATCTGGTACACAAATTTCTGGCAGGGCTAGTGAAGTTTAAAAGGTAGCTGCCTTGGTATCTGGTACACAATTTTCTGGCAGGGCTAGTGAAGTTTAAAAGTTAGCTGCCTTGGTATCTGGTACACAAATTTCTGGCAGGGCTAGTGAAGTTTAAAAGTTAGCTGCCTTGGTATCTGGTACACAAATTTCTGGCAGGGCTAGTGAAGTTTAAAAGTTAGCTGCCTTGGTATCTGGTACACAATTTTCTGGCAGGGCTAGTGAAGTTTAAAAGTTAGCTGCCTTGGTATCTGGTACACAATTTTCTGGCAGGGCTAGTGAAGATTAAAAGTTAGCTGCCTTGGTATCTGGTACACAAATGTCTGGCAGGGCTAGTGAAGTTTAAAAGTTAGCTGCCTTGGTATCTGGTACACAAATTTCTGGCAGGGCTAGTGAAGTTTAAAAGTTAGCTGCCTTGGTATCTGGTACACAAATTTCTGGCAGGGCTAGTGAAGTTTAAAAGTTAGCTGCCTTGGTATCTGGTACACAATTTTCTGGCAGGGCTAGTGAAGTTTAAAAGTTAGCTGCCTTGGTATCTGGTACACAATTTTCTGGCAGGGCTAGTGAAGATTAAAAGTTAGCTGCCTTGGTATCTGGTACACAAATGTCTGGCAGGGCTAGTGAAGTTTAAAAGTTAGCTGCCTTGGTATCTGGTACACAAATTTCTGGCAGGGCTAGTGAAGTTTAAAAGTTAGCTGCCTTGGTATCTGGTACACAAATTTCTGGCAGGGCTAGTGAAGTTTAAAAGTTAGCTGCCTTGGTATCTGGTACACAAATTTCTGGCAGGGCTAGTGAAGTTTAAAAGTTAGCTGCCTTGGTATCTGGTACACAAATTTCTGGCAGGGCTAGTGAAGCTTAAAAGTTAGCTGCCTTGGTATCTGGTACACAATTTTGAAAAAATAGGATGAATCATCCTAGCATTGATCTGTGTCATTAATTGTGTGTTATTTTACCTTTTTGTTGAATCACCATGATCTTTGTAATTCTTCATGTTTAATAAAGATCTCACACCACATACCTGTGTATTAGATATTTGTTGACACCCAATTTCAATGTGAAGCTTCATTGGTCTTTAAACCCCCCTCCTCAAAACTTGTTCTTCTAATACAATATTTTATACCATAATACTATAAAACTATTTATTTTCAAAAGGCATACAATTTCTGTATTTTGATGTTTTGAGCATTTTCACTGGATTTAAATTCACAAAGTTGGCAGGGAAGCAATGATATAGTTCTATTGATATTCTACATGTTCACTGGGATTTAATTTAGCGAATTTTACAAAATGAGAAGTGAATAATTAATTAATGTGTTTACAGTAGAAGTAATCCTCTTTGTATTGTTTGCAGTGCAATAGACCCATATGGCTTTGAACGACCAGAAGATTTTGACTACCAGACATATGAAGAATTCATGACACATTACCTAGCAGTGTTAGCTAGACGAGCGGGTAAATGGAGCTCCCTACTCTCAGCAAGAACCAAGGTTGAAAGATCTCGTAAAGGTATTATCTATTGTATAAGCTCTATCAAAATTCAAAAGTCTTGAAAACTTAACGCCAAGAAATAAGAAATTAAACAAAATTTTTAAGTTAAAAGTATTAATTTTGTTGCCTCTTCGAATTTTTGCAGTTAACCAGTCCGTTTATTATTACCATAGACTTACAGAATTAGTTTTAATATTGTTGAAATTTGTGCATATAGATTGTCTAATTTTAATTAGCCAATTCTCAAAAAATCAGATTTAAATTAAACTTATGGTGGAGGTTCTTTTGAATAAATTAGACTACAAACCACTGATGTATAATTAAATTAACATTCTGTAAATAATATAAATTTCAATACTATGTATCACATTTTTTTCATCTTGTGCATCTCAAATAGCACACCCATGTTAGTCACCAAGCTTCTTATTTCAAAGGCTAATCTAAAATTTATATATTCCTCCAATACTCTCAGCACACAGAAGTTCTTTCTAAGCATTCTTTGATTTAAATAAATATGAACTGTGCATTTTAATATTGTTTTGTTTATAATGCCTCTATTATCAAATTCTGGATATACTTTGTTTTTGTCAGCTTTTCTGTCATCGTTTGGACATGTGCTGTTATTATGAGTGATGCTATAGAGAAAGGACTGGAAAAGCTGTTTAGACAGGTTTCTGTTAGTCCAGGGTTTGATTTATGCAAGATTTACAGTTACATTCATGTCCTATTTGATTCATCTGTCAGTCACTGTTATATCCTGTGTTCTGTTGTTCTTGTTTTCAAGTGAAGAGATATTGTCGGAAAGGCATTCCTGGTGAGCATCGTGGTATGGTATGGATGCATATCAGTGGAGCACAGAAACGAATGGAAGATAATCCAGGGTTGTACGAAAAACTTATGGCAGGACCATTTGACCAAAGGCTGCTTGAAACAATCAATACAGGTACCGTACTCGTCATCACTTTTCCTTCTACAGACAGTACTCCTAATCTGGGATAGTCTATCCTACGAGGGTTCTAAAATCACATTCTGCTCTCATAACCAACATCAAAATATTATTATAATATTGACTTCAAAATGCATGTACAAGCAACAAGAAGCCATAGGCTAACTCTAAATGTAAATATCAAACAATGGAAAATTATTATAGTGGCAAAATAGTTTCATTTCCACTCAAAATGTATCGTGATGTTATCTTGACAATCATTGTTCAATAACAGATGCCTATTTGTTATTCATATATTCAGTAAATGGCAAGATTTTGTAGCTTCACAGATTGGACTCGTAAGGGATATGTAAATGACCCTTTTAGAGTGAAAAATAATTTTTTTTTTGCCAATGATGGATTATAACATGTGATTTGTGTTTGCAGATATCCACAGAACATTTCCAGAGAATATCTACTTTAAGGAGGGAGCAGAAGAAGGCAAGAGAAAACCACTGTATAATGTACTTGTAGCATATGGACATCATAACTCTGGAGTTGGATATTGTCAGGGTCTAAATTTCATCACTGGTCTACTTCTACTTGTTGTAAAAGATGAGGAAATGACATTCTTTTTACTAGATATATTGCTTGACAAACTGCTACCAGGTACAGTATAGCCATCCAACAAATGATGGGGAAAGAAAATATTTTTTCTTTTACTTAAAAAACATGGCAGTTTGAACCATATTATGGCACATCTCTTGTGGAACCCGTCAATTAGCAAATACAATGTATGCTGTCTGAACCAAGTCACTTCGCAGCACTTGTGTAGCTTTTATTTCAATTATACGTTGCAAAAATTAAAGGCAATATGTTCTAGATACCAGAAACAGAGTAGAATTATAGAGTGTTCTTATAATTTGTTCAACTCAAAAGTTGTCCACTTGTGGGAAAAATGATTTGAAAATCGAGCACTTCTGCCATTCTGGAAGTCTAATTCTAATCCATCTCATATTTAAGTGTGCTTTAATCAACACAAGTTTTGTTCAGATATCTCATAATTCATATCAGATTAATACTAAATTATGACAAACAGTTAAATTATTATGAAGAGATAAAATCCTATATGTAAGCACTTACATGTACATTGCTGTTTGAGATAAGGTTTGAAATTTGATTTGGGTTTCAGATTACTACACTCAAGACATGATAGGCTTAAAAACAGATCAAGAGGTTTTAGGGGAACTAGTTCGGATTAAATTACCTAATTTACATGCTCATGTTGAAGCAGAAGGTGTGCCATGGTCTCTACCAACAACAAAATGGTTTATATGCTTATACCTTGAAGTCTTGCCATTAGAAGTAAGTATTTTCTTTCTCATACTGGTGAAGCTAGCAATGATTGTCATTGTTCCAGCATTCTTGGAGGCCAGTGCCCTCTGTTGACAGGTTATGAATGAAATTATTCTGTGACAATATAGGATCAAAGAAATTACTGTAAATGATGTGATTCTGTGACACAGCAGGGTGAAAGGCAGCGATGTGAAAAGTAAATCTGCAAAATACCAGTGTATAGACATCTTTTCACCAGTGTAAGTCACTGAAGATCTTCATCACTACTCTGATTATTTATTTATTTTACTGCAGTTCTGTGTTTCTTTCATTTAAATTTTCTTCTTGGTGTCACTTGCGACAATTCTTACAAATGTTTAGACCACTGACATATTTTCTGATTTCCTTCTACAGACAGTACTCCGAATCTGGGATAGTCTATTTTACGAGGGTTCTAAAATCATATTCCGTGTAGCTCTCACAATGCTCAACCAGCATCAAAATATTATACTGACTTCCAAAAGCTTTCCTAATGTTGTGGAAGCATTCAAGAGAATGACCACTGACAGTAGCAATGTAGACTGTCATATATTTATGCAGGTATTTAAATTACTTCACAATATGCACTCAGTACCTTGTCTAAGTAGATGAACCTTTAACAGAACAGTCACATTTGTCATGTTCTGACTTGGTGTAATTATACCAGACATCAATATCTACTTCTGCCATTCTTTGTAGCATGCACCCAATAATACAAACTTGTTTATCTATAAATTACTCACAAATTTGTTTTCTTTTTATTCACAGAATGTTTTTTCAGTCCCAGGATCACTGTCCATGTCAATGATTAAAAAGTTAAGAGCAGAGTTCCGTGCAAAATGTGTATGACAAAATGCTTCACGCCAGGTTTATGTTCTGCCAGTTGTTTTAGTTTCGTCTGATGAATAACCAGTGCTTGCTGCATTACTATGTACTGTAAAATATTTGGATTAATTTATAATAATCTCAAATTTAAGTCAATTTTTAGTTTTATTGATTTAATCTGGTACTTTGTTTCTTTATTATTATGGTTTCACATAGAAGAAGAAATTGTATAAGGGTCCTGTGTTCATATGTTTTATCCATACAGTCTCCTGGTGTTCAAACATGTGTTCAAACTGGGTAATCATGCATATGTAAAGTCTAAAGCAATGATACCCATCTGTTGCTTTTTGTGGACGTGCACAATTTGTATACATTTATGTAACATTTTAAAACCATTCCTAAGTGTTTGTGTATGCATGTGTCTCTGTGTGTGTATGCACGTGTGTGTGTGTGTGTGTGTGTGTGTGTGTGTGTGTGTGTGTGTGTGTGTAATGATGTTATGCAGATATACCATTATTGGTCCCCCAATTGGTCATTTAGTCCATCATTGGGATTGTGTCATTTAGTCCATCATTGGGATTGTGTCATTTAGTCCATCATTGGGATTGTGTCATTTAGTCCATCATTGGGATTGTGTCATTTAGTTCATCATTGGGATTGCGTCATTTGGTCCATCATTGGGATTGCATCATTTGGTCCATCATTGGGATTGTGTCATTTAGTTCATCATTGGTATTGCGTCATTTGGTCCATCATTGGGATTGTCTCATTTGGTCCATCATTGGTATTGTGTCATTTGGTCCATCATTGTGATTGTGTCATTTGGTCCATCATTGTGATTGTGTCATTTGGTCCATCATTTGGATTGTGTCATTTGGTCCATCATTGGCATTGTGTTATTTGGACCCTTTTTGGAATTGTGTCATTTGGTCCATCATTGGGATTGTGTCATTTGGTCCATCATTGGCATTGTGTTATTTGGACCCTTATTGGGATTATGTTCATTTGGTCCATCATTGGGATTGTGTTATTTGGACCCTTTTTGGAATCGTGTCATTTGGTCCATCATTGGGATTGCGTCATTTAGTGTGTCATTTGGTCCATCATTGGCATTGTGTTATTTGGACCCTTATTGGGATTATGTTCATTTGGTCCATCATTGGGATTGTGTTATTTGGACCCTTTTTGGAATCGTGTCATTTGGTCCATCATTGGGATTGCGTCATTTAGTGTGTCATTTGGTCCATCATTGGCATTGTGTTATTTGGACCCTTATTGGGATTATGTTCATTTGGTCCATCATTGGGATTGTGTCATTTGGACCCTTTTTGGAATTGCGTCATTTGGTCCATCATTGGGATTGCATCATTTGGTCCATCATTGGGATTGCGTCATTTGATTCATCTTTGGATTGTGTCATTTGGTCCATCATTGGCGTTGTGTCATTTGGTCCATCATTGGATTGTGTCATTTGGTCCATCATTGGCGTTGTGTCATTTGGTCCCCCATTGGGATTGCGTCATTTGGTCTCTCATTGGGATTGCATCATTTGGTCCATCATTGGGATTGCGTCATTTGATCCATCATTGGCATTGCGTCATTTGAACCATCATTGGGATTGTGTCATCTGGTCCATCATTGTGATTGTGTCATTTGGTCCATCATTGTGATTGTGTCATTTGGTCCATCATTGGGATTGTGTCATTTGGTCCATCATTGGCGTTGTGTCATTTGGACCCTTTTTGGAATTGTGTCATTTGGTCCATCATTGGGATTGTGTCATTTGGTCCATCATTGGCATTGTGTTATTTGGACCCTTTTTGGAATTGTGTCATTTGGTCCATCATTGGGATTGTGTCATTTGGTCCATCATTGGCATTGTGTTATTTGGACCCTTATTGGGATTATGTTCATTTGGTCCATCATTGGGATTGTGTTATTTGGACCCTTTTTGGAATCGTGTCATTTGGTCCATCATTGGGATTGCGTCATTTAGTGTGTCATTTGGTCCATCATTGGCATTGTGTTATTTGGACCCTTATTGGGATTATGTTCATTTGGTCCATCATTGGGATTGTGTCATTTGGACCCTTTTTGGAATTGCGTCATTTGGTCCATCATTGGGATTGCATCATTTGGTCCATCATTGGGATTGCGTCATTTGATTCATCTTTGGATTGTGTCATTTGGTCCATCATTGGCGTTGTGTCATTTGGTCCATCATTGGATTGTGTCATTTGGTCCATCATTGGCGTTGTGTCATTTGGTCCCCCATTGGGATTGCGTCATTTGGTCTCTCATTGGGATTGCATCATTTGGTCCATCATTGGGATTGCGTCATTTGATCCATCATTGGCATTGCGTCATTTGAACCATCATTGGGATTGTGTCATCTGGTCCATCATTGTGATTGTGTCATTTGGTCCATCATTGTGATTGTGTCATTTGGTCCATCATTGGGATTGTGTCATTTGGTCCATCATTGGCGTTGTGTCATTTGGTCCATCATTGGCGTTGTGTCATTTGGTCCATCATTGGGATTGTGTCATTTGGACCGTTTTTGGAATTGTGTCATTTGGTCCATCATTGGGATTGCGTCATTTGGTCCATCACTTGAATTGTGTCATTTGGTCCATTATTGGCATTGTGTTATTTGGACCCTTATTGTGATTATGTCATTTGGACCCGTTTTGGAATTGTGTCATTTGGTCCATCATTGGGATTGCGTCATTTGGTCCATCATTGGGATTGCATCATTTGGTCATCATTGGGATTGCGTCATTTGATCCATCATTGGATTGTGTCATTTGGTCCATAATTGGCGTTGTCATTTAGTCCATCATTGGTGTTGTGTCATTTTGTCCATCATTGGGATTGCGTCATTTGGTCCATCATTTGGATTGTTTGATTTGAACCATCATTGGGATTGTGTCATTTGGACCCTTTTTGGAATTGTGTCATTTGGACCCTTTTTGGAATTGTGTCATTTGGTCCATCATTGGGATTGCGTCATTTGGTCCATCATTTGAATTGTGTCATTTGGTCCATCATTTGAATTGTGTCATTTGGTCCATCATTGGTATTGTGTTATTTGGATCCTTATTGGGATTATGTCATTTGGTCCATCATTGGGATTGTCTCATTTGGACCCTTTTTGGAAATGTGTCATTTGGTCCATCATTGGGATTGCGTCATTTGGTCCATCATTGGGATTGCATCATTTGGTCATCATTGGGATTGCGTCATTTGATCCATCATTGGATTGCGTCATTTGATTCATCTTTGGATTGTGTCATTTGGTCCATCATTGGCGTTGTGTCATTTGGTCCATCATTGGATTGTGTCATTTGGTCCATCATTGGCGTTGTGTCATTTGGTCCCCCATTGGGATTGCGTCATTTGGTCTCTCATTGGGATTGCATCATTTGGTCCATCATTGGGATTGCGTCATTTGATCCATCATTGGCATTGCGTCATTTGAACCATCATTGGGATTGTGTCATCTGGTCCATCATTGTGATTGTGTCATTTGGTCCATCATTGTGATTGTGTCATTTGGTCCATCATTGGGATTGTGTCATTTGGTCCATCATTGGCGTTGTGTCATTTGGTCCATCATTGGCGTTGTGTCATTTGGTCCATCATTGGGATTGTGTCATTTGGACCGTTTTTGGAATTGTGTCATTTGGTCCATCATTGGGATTGCGTCATTTGGTCCATCACTTGAATTGTGTCATTTGGTCCATTATTGGCATTGTGTTATTTGGACCCTTATTGTGATTATGTCATTTGGACCCGTTTTGGAATTGTGTCATTTGGTCCATCATTGGGATTGCGTCATTTGGTCCATCATTGGGATTGCATCATTTGGTCATCATTGGGATTGCGTCATTTGATCCATCATTGGATTGTGTCATTTGGTCCATAATTGGCGTTGTCATTTAGTCCATCATTGGTGTTGTGTCATTTTGTCCATCATTGGGATTGCGTCATTTGGTCCATCATTTGGATTGTTTGATTTGAACCATCATTGGGATTGTGTCATTTGGACCCTTTTTGGAATTGTGTCATTTGGACCCTTTTTGGAATTGTGTCATTTGGTCCATCATTGGGATTGCGTCATTTGGTCCATCATTTGAATTGTGTCATTTGGTCCATCATTTGAATTGTGTCATTTGGTCCATCATTGGTATTGTGTTATTTGGATCCTTATTGGGATTATGTCATTTGGTCCATCATTGGGATTGTCTCATTTGGACCCTTTTTGGAAATGTGTCATTTGGTCCATCATTGGGATTGCGTCATTTGGTCCATCATTGGGATTGCATCATTTGGTCATCATTGGGATTGCGTCATTTGATCCATCATTGGATTGTGTCATTTGGTCCATCATTGGGATTGCATCATTTGGTCATCATTGGGATTGAGTCATTTGATCCATCATTGGATTGAGTCATTTGATCCATCATTGGATTGTGTCATTTGGTCCATCATTGGCATTGTCATTTGGTCCATCATTGGCTTTGTGTCATTTGAACCATTATTGGGATTGCATCATTTGGTCCATCATTGGGATTGCGTCATTTAGTGTGTCATTTGGTCCATCATTGGCATTGTGTTATTTGGACCCTTATTGGGATTATGTTCATTTGGTCCATCATTGTGATTGTGTCATTTGGTCCATCATTGGCATTGTGTTATTTGGACCCTTATTGGGATTGTGTCATTTGGTCCATCATTGGGATTGCATCATTTGGTCATCATTGGGATTGCGTCATTTGATCCATCATTGGATTGTGTCATTTGGTCCATCATTGGATTGTGTCATTTGGTCCATCATTGGGATTGCATCATTTGGTCATCATTGGGATTGAGTCATTTGATCCATCATTGGATTGAGTCATTTGATCCATCATTGGATTGTGTCATTTGGTCCATCATTGGCGTTGTCATTTGGTCCATCATTGGCTTTGTGTCATTTGAACCATTATTGGGATTGCATCATTTGGTCCCCCATTGGGATTGCATCATTTGGTCCCCCATTGGGATTGCGTCATTTGGTCTCTCATTGGGATTGCGTCATTTGAACCATCATTGGGATTATGTCATTTGGTCCATCATTGTGATTGTGTCATTTGGTCCATCATTGTGATTGTGTCATTTGGTCCATCATTGGGATTGCGACATTTGGTCCATCATTGGATTGCATCATTTGGTCTCTCATTGGGATTGCGTCATTTGGTCTCTTATTGGGATTGCGTCATTTGAACCATCATTGGGATTATGTCATTTGGTCCATCATTGGGATTGCGTCATTTAGTCCATCATTGGGATTGCGTCATTTGGTCCATCATTGGGATTGCATCATTTGATCCATCATTGGCATTGTGTCATTTGAACCATCATTGAATCATTATGATAGACAGGTGCAATACAGGATATTATGGTCAATGACAACATATGCAAGTTTGTATTTTTATTTCAAACTTCTCATTAGTTGAGGGCGCTTGTTTGTGCAGGGTAGGATAATATGTACATTACTTTGTAGCAGATAAAATCTTTAAGTAGTGAACATTCAGTATAGTTCTTTTTTCAGAATTTATCTGCTAATTATATAATATTTATATTAATTTTGAATTGTATTTTACGACTAGTATCTTCTTGATTCATTCCATATAGAGAGTAAAACCTGTTTAAACTGATTCCACTTTATAGGGTTTTTATAGAGGAAAGGAAGGTAGGTATCTGGTTTAGACTGGTTCTACTCTATCTATGCAAGTCATTAGTTTTATTTACTTAAATAAGAACTTTGTTTACTGTTCCTATTTTGTTTTTTTATTGTCTCCAATGTCCAGTACCACTTACAATGTAATCATGCAAATAAATTATGACTTACTGTTGAAATTACTGAGACTCATTTATGGCGCAGTCACACCATGACGTTCTGGCTAGCGTTCTCTGGCGTTTGAGGAAACGTTGGTAGTCGCCCAAGGTCGCTGGGACAGCGCCAGAAGAGCGCCGTGAGAACGCTAGTGAATGTCGGTAATCATTGCTGATTGTCGGGAATCGGCGGAGAACGCTGATCCAAAAAATAAGTTTTGAACATGCACAAAAGTTCTCATTTGAGACCAGTGTTCTTCAACATTTATTTTTAAACACTGTTAAACATTAAATAACGTTCTTAGATCGTTTTGCTAATGTTTGACGCGTTCGACAATCGTTAGTCAGTCGTTGCTCTAGCGTTACTTACTTGTTACCAATCGCTCGCTTTGCAGTGAACAACTCACTAGCGACCTGTCAACGACTGCTGAACGTACCCCTAGCGCACATAAAGCGTGCGACTAAAATTAAATTAACGACCTAATGTTAAATACACGCTCAACACGCTCACTTAACGTTTAAAAGTCGTTCGTCGCGCGCTAGTGACACATTAGCACACGTCAATGATTTTCAGGGGTATTTCACTTGGTCGCTCATTACACGCTCCTCGTGCATTAGGAACGCTCGGAAATTGGACGATTGGAACGTTCAGAGAACGCTGAGCAAAACGTTATGGTGTGACGGGGCTATTAGCTGTATTACAGTCACAACTGATGTCAGCAAATTTGAATGTCTATGTGACAACACTATATCAGTGAACCTAAAACATTCCTATAACATTCCTTAAAATAATGCAATGTATTTGGACACATTTGTTCAAACTCAAAATAAACTGCATTAAAATTGCATTTCTGTAACTTTGTGTAAACTGTCTTTATCTCTCAGGTTGCCATGGTATTTTAGGCTGACCAAACTGAACAATTTTAAGTCATACTATTTTTTTTCTTTTATGCAAATTACTATATATTGAAAGCAAATAAAACGTTATTTATAATTGTCCACAATTATTACCTTGATTGGAGCAATATATTGAGATCTGATTCTGCAATGAATATTTTGTACATGCAATACATTTGTACATGTATTGTGTTTTGAAGTGTAATATGCATTACATGTATTGTGTTTTGAAGTGTAATATGCAGTACATGTATTGTATTTTGAAGTGTAATATGCAGTACATGTATTGTATTTTGAAGTGTAATATGTAATACATGTATTGTGTTTTGAAGTGTAATATGCAGTACATGTATTGTATTTTGAAGTGTAATATGTAATACATGTATTGTGTTTTGAAGTGTAATATGCAGTACATGTATTGTATTTTGAAGTGTAATATGTAATACATGTATTGTGTTTTGAAGTGTAATATGCAGTACATGTATTATGTTTTCAATTGTAATATGCAATACATGTATTGTGTTTTCAAGTGTAATGTGTAATACATGTATTGCGTTTTCAAGTGTAATATGCAGTACATGTATTATGTTTTGAAGTGTAATGTGTAATACATGTATTGTGTTTTCAAGTGTAATATGCAGTACATGTATTGTGTTTTCAAGTGTAATATGTAATACATGTATTGTGTTTTCAAGTGTAATATGCAATACATGTATTGTGTTTTCAAGTGCAATATGCAGTGCATGTATTGTGTTTTCAAGTGTAATATGTAATACATGTATTGTGTTTTCAAGTGTAATATGTAATACATGTATTGTGTTTTCAAGTGTAATATGTAATACATGTATTGTGTTTTCAAGTGTAATATGCAGTACATGTATTGTGTTTTCAAGTGTAATATGCAGTACATGCAATACATGTATTGTGTTTTGAAGTTTAATATTTTGTAATGTTGTACAAATGGAATAATATTACACTCACTGTCCTAAAACACTGATTGTACAGGGTTCTTCAAATCTTTGCATATTTCGGCTACTTGGGAAGAAATAATTTTCCTGATTTCAGTGTAATTTATTGTGACTTGCCATTTTCTACATTACAGACACTACATCTTTGGCTATTCATTCACATTTGTACATTGGGCCAAGAAACAGTCCATCAAACTTAGGATTTTATTTCTACTCAACTTAAAATTCATGATTGTCACATTGTATATAACATATATAGATGTTTCGAGTATGCAAGTATTGTAACCATTGTAAGATATGTCACTATATTTTATGATTTCATTATGTTATGTAAATTTCTAGGTTATATTGGTTCTTGTTTGTAGTTTTGTATCATGGATCAATATTTGTATTTGTTCCATTAACAAATCACATTCCACTGTCTTTAGACATTCATATTATTTGCATTACAGTAGTGCTAGTATTCTTGTAGACTAGACTTTTATTCCTTCATAATGTGTTAATGTTTCTAATAACTTTGTATATTTGTGTTTGTTTAATTCTTGTAAATATATAATAACTTTAATTGTTATCAAAATGTACAGTGTTATGTTAATAACGCCACTTCATTGTGTGTTTGTTCATGTTACTCTTATATTTTGCTGGAGCACAATTTAGTTATGTGTATTTCATTGTGTTTTTGTATTCCTCTTATATTACCCTTATTACACTTGACTGGCACTGACTTAACACTATCCTCACTTGAAATTATACAATGTTTTTATTGTCATGATTATTATGTTTGTTTGTAATGTTTGTATGTTTGCCATAGATTGAGGTTGTAGTCTTGCGGTTGCAGCATGTCATGCCAATTTGCAGAAAGTACAGTAGTACTTGTACATGCCATTCCAAACTACAGAAAGTCATGTCAACTTGCAATAAGTCCTGTCTACTTACATAACGGTTAGATATAAATTTGTCACACAGTACTCATACAAACTATTAAGCAACATTCTTGATATCCAATATTTATGTATTTCAACCTAATTGTTCAATAATATAATTATTTTTTCTCAGTGAGGATTACCTTCCATATATCATTGGTGTATTTTAAAATGTACATTGTCTATTCTTAACTCTTGTAGATTGAGATGTGATATTCACTTTGTTGCTGTACTTTGGTTGCCATAGTGACCATACCTGTAATGACTAAATTAAATAATACTGAACAAAACTCTTAAATGTTTTATTTTGTATTTTAAACTCCTTTCCTGTCTTTCATTTTAGCTTATCCTTTACTCAATACTGTTGGGCAATGAAATTAATTGATATTGAAGCATATTTTTTCTGCATTAACCATATATTGTATAAGGAGATTAATTAGAATTACTAGCAAAGCTGTCTATTTGTTAGTTAAATGCAGGTAATACAAACATGTAAGCTATTGGCCACTGGGGCAGGGTCATTTATTAATGGTAATCTGCATGTCCAGTTATGGTTTTTGTATGTTTTGTTTCTGCTGGTAAGAGCTTCTCAACGCCATTAAAATCTGCTAGTAGAAGTGATAAGTTTGCATGTAGTCTGTGCCAACACTAATGCCAGTCGCTTTAAGAACCCCTAGGTTGGTCTACTTTATGTCATAGTCTACTCAGCATACGGTATATTAATAAGTCAACATGGGTCTTGAACACTGAAGCTGATTCAATCATCAACAGGGTGATTTACTGGGAATCTGTCATAGTAACTACCCTAGCTGAGTCTGCTTATCCAATCAACAAGAGCCTGACAACGCTATAGTTTGCTGATTCAATCATCAACAGAAATAGGGCCACCAACACTGGTGTTCTGCCATAGCAGCTACCCTAGCTGAGTCTGCTTCCCCAATCAACAAGAGCCTGACAACGCTAGAGTTTGCTGATTCAATCATCAACAGAAATAAGCAAATAACACCGAATAAACGGCAAGGTAAAGACTATGTCTAATTATAGTAAATACGTACTGCGTGCGTGACTCGAACCGGCGCTCGCGTACGGCACCTAATCGCCTAGCTTCACGCCACTACACGTCTTCCCCTCGGCCACCGGGCATCCCCAAAAAAGGATGCTTAATAACCGAGCTTATTACGTGCAGAGAACGTGAAACCCGTCCACGCGATACGCGCCACACAGCATGGCCAGAATGCGGCAAAGGCCTTCAGATCTGGCTGTAGTAGGATGGTGAAAGTAATGGTACAGCATTTTAACAGTGAATAAGTACTGAGAAATAATTTTTTTTAAACTCATAGTTGCTGTCGACATAGGAAGTAAAGTAAGCAAATAACACCGAATAAACGGCAAGGTAAAGACTATGTCTAATTATAGTAAATACGTACTGCGTGCGTGACTCGAACCGGCGCTCGCGTACGGCACCTAATCGCCTAGCTTCACGCCACCATGCTGTGTGGCGCGTATCGCGTGGACGGGTTTCACGTTCTCTGCACGTAATAAGCTCGGTTATTAAGCATCCTTTTTTGGGGATGCCCGGTGGCCGAGGGGAAGACGTGTAGTGGCGTGAAGCTAGGCGATTAGGTGCCGTACGCGAGCGCCGGTTCGAGTCACGCACGCAGTACGTATTTACTATAATTAGACATAGTCTTTACCTTGCCGTTTATTCGGTGTTATTTGCTTACTTTACTTCCTATGTCGACAGCAACTATGAGTTTAAAAAAAATTATTTCTCAGTACTTTATCAACAGAAATAGGGCCGCCAGCACTGGTGTTCTGCCATAGCAGCTACCCTAGCTGAGTCTGCTTATCCAATCAACAAGAGCCTGACAACGCTATAGTTTGCTGATTCAATCATCAGCAGAAATAGGGCCGCCAGCACTGGTGTTCTGCCATAGCAGCTACCCTAGCTGAGTCTGCTTATCCAATCACCAAGAGCCTGACAACGCTATAGTTTGCTGATTCAATCATCAACAGAAATAGGGCCGCCAGCACTGGTGTTCTGCCATAGCAGCTACCCTAGCTGAGTCTGCTTACCCAATCAACAAGAACCTGACAACGCTATAGTTTGCTAATTCAATCATTAACAGAAATAGCGCCACCAACACTGGTGTTCTGCCATAGCAGCTACCCTAGCTGAGTCTGCTTACCCAATCGACAAGAGCCTGACAACGCTATAGTTTGATGATTCAATCATCAACAGAAATAGGGCCGCCAACACTTGTGTTCTGCCATAGCAGCTACCCTAGCTGAGTCTGCTTACCCAATCAACAAGAGCCTGACAACGCTATAGTTTGCTAATTCAATCATTAACAGAAATAGCGCCACCAACACTGGTGTTCTGCCATAGCAGCTACCCTAGCTGAGTCTGCTTACCCAATCAACAAGAGCCTGACAACGCTATAGTTTGCAGATTCAATCATCAACAGAAATAGGGCCGCCAGCACTGGTGTTCTGCCATAGCAGCTACCCTAGCTGAGTGTGCTTACCCAATCAACAAGAGCCTGACAACGCTATAGTTTGCTGATTCAATCATTAACAGAAATTGCGCCACCAACACTGGTGTTCTGCCATAGCAGCTACCCTAGCTGAGTCTGTTTACCCAATCAACAAGAGCCTGACAACGCTATAGTTTGCTAATTCAATCATTAACAGAAATAGCGCCACCAACACTAGTGTTCTGCCATAGCAGCTACCGTAGCTGAGTCTGCTTACCCAATCAACAAGAGCCTGACAACGCTATAGTTTGCTGATTCAATCATCAACAGAAATAGGGCCGCCAGCACTGGTGTTCTGTCATAGCAGCTACCCTAGCTGAGTCTGCTTATCCAATCAACAAGAGCCTGACAACGCTATAGTTTGCTGATTCAATCATCAACAGAAATATGGCCGCCAGCACTGGTGTTCTGCCATAGCAGCTACCCTAGCTGAGTCTGCTTACCCAATCAACAAGAGCCTGACAACGCTATAGTTTGCTGATTCAATCATCAACAGAAATAGGGCCGCCAACACTGGTGTTCTGCCATAGCAGCTACCCCAGCTGAGTCTGCTTACCCAATCAACAAGAGCCTGACAACGCTATAGTTTGCTAATTCAATCATTAACAGAAATAGCGCCACCAACACTGGTGTTCTGCCATAGCAGCTACCCTAGCTGAGTCTGCTTACCCAATCAACAAGAGCCTGACAACGCTATAGTTTGCTGATTCAATCATCAACAGAAATAGGGCCGCCAGCACTGGTATTCTGCCATAGCAGCTACCCTAGCTGAGTCTGCTTATCCAATCAACAAGAGCCTGACAACGCTATAGTTTGCTGATTCAATCAACAGAAATAGGGCCGCCAGCACTGGTGTTCTGCCATAGCAGCTACCCTAGCTGAGTCTGCTTATCCAATCAACAAGAGCCTGACAACGCTATAGTTTGCTGATTCAATCATCAACAGAAATAGGGCCGCCAGCACTGGTGTTCTGCCATAGCAGCTACCCTTGCTGAGTCTGCTTACCCAATCAACAAGAGCCTGACAACGCTATAGTTTGCTAATTCAATCATTAACAGAAATAGCGCCACCAACACTGGTGTTCTGCCATATCAGCTACCCTAGCTGAGTCTGCTTACCCAATCAACAAGAGCCTGACAACGCTATAGTTTGCTAATTCAATCATTAACAGAAATAGCGCCACCAACACTGGTGTTCTGCCATAGCAGCTACCCTAGCTGAGTCTGCTTATCCAATCAACAAGAGCCTGACAACGCTATAGTTTGCTAATTCAATCATTAACAGAAATAGCGCCACCAACACTGGTGTTCTGCCATAGCAGCTACCCTAGCTGAGTCTGCTTATCCAATCAACAAGAGCCTGACAACGCTATAGTTTGCTGATTCAATCATCAACAGAAATAGGGCCGCCAGCACTGGTGTTCTGCCATAGCAGCTACCCTAGCTGAGTCTGCTTACCCAATCAACAAGAGCCTGACAACGCTATAGTTTGCTAATTCAATCATTAACAGAAATAGCGCCACCAACACTGGTGTTCTGCCACAGCAGCTACCCTAGCTGAGTCTGCTTACCCAATCGACAAGAGCCTGACAACGCTATAGTTTGACGATTCAATCATCAACAGAAATAGGGCCGCCAACACTGGTGTTCTGCCATAGCAGCTACCCCAGCTGAGTCTGCTTACCCAATCAACAAGAGCCTGACAACGCTATAGTTTGCTAATTCAATCATTAACAGAAATAGCGCCACCAACACTGGTGTTCTGCCATAGCAGCTACCCTAGCTGAGTCTGCTTATCCAATCAACAAGAGCCTGACAACGCTATAGTTTGCTAATTCAATCATTAACAGAAATAGCGCCACCAACACTGGTGTTCTGCCATAGCAGCTACCCTAGCTGAGTCTGCTTATCCAATCAACAAGAGCCTGACAACGCTATAGTTTGCTGATTCAATCATCAACAGAAATAGGGCTGCCAGCACTGGTGTTCTGCCATAGCAGCTACCCTAGCTGAGTCTGCTTACCCAATCAACAAGAGCCTGACAACGCTATAGTTTGCTGATTCAATCATCAACAGAAATAGGGCCGCCAGCACTGGTGTTCTGCCATAGCAGCTCCCCTAGCTGAGTCTGCTTACCCAATCAACAAGAGCCTGACAACGCTATAGTTTGCTGATTCAATCATCAACAGAAATAGGGCCGCCAACACTGGTGTTCTGCCATAGCAGCTCCCCTAGCTGAGTCTGCTTACCCAATCAACAAGAGCCTGACAACGCTATAGTTTGCTGATTCAATCATCAACAGAAATAGGGCCGCCAACACTGGTGTTCTGCCATAGCAGCTACCCTAGCTGAGTTTGCTTACCCAATCAACAAGAGCCTGACAACGCTATAGTTTGATGATTCAATCATCAACAGAAATAGGGCCGCCAACACTGGTGTTCTGCCATAGCAGCTACCCTAGCTGAGTCTGCTTACCCAAACAACAAGAGCCTGACAACGCTATAGTTTGCTGATTCAATCATCAACAGAAATAGGGCCGCCAGCACTGGTGTTCTGCCATAGCAGCTACCCTAGCTGAGTCTGCTTACCCAATCAACAAGAGTCTGACAATGCTATAGTTTGCTGATTCAATCATCAACATAAATAGGGCCGCCAGCACTGGTGTTCTGCCATAGCAGCTACCCTAGCTGAGTCTGCTTATTCAATCACAAGAGCCTGACAACGCTATAGTTTGCTAATTCAATCATCAACAGAAATAGGGCCGCCAGCACTGGTGTTCTGCCATAGCAGCTACCCTAGCTGAGTCTGCTTACCCAATCAACAAGAGCCTGACAACGCTATAGTTTGCTAATTCAATCATCAACAGAAATAGGGCCGCCAGCACTGGTGTTCTGCCATAGCAGCTACCCTAGCTGAGTCTGCTTACCCAATCAGCAAGAGCCTGACAACGCTATAGTTTGCTGATTCAATCATCAACAGAAATAGGGCCGCCAGCACTGGTGTTCTGCCATAGCAGCTACCCTAGCTGAGTCTGCTTATCCAATCAACAAGAGCCTGACAACGCTATAGTTTGCTGATTCTATCATCAACAGAAATAGGGCTGCCAGCACTGGTGTTCTGCCATAGCAGCTTCCCTAGCTGAGTCTGCTTACCCAAACAACAAGAGCCTGACAACGCTATAGTTTGCTGATTCAATCATCAACAGAAATAGGGCCGCCAACACTGGTGTTCTGCCATAGCAGCTACCCTAGCTGAGTCTGCTTACCCAATCAACAAGAGCCTGACAACGCTATAGTTTGCTGATTCAATCATCAACAGAAATAGGGCCGCCAGCACTGGTGTTCTGCCATAGCAGCTCCCCTAGCTGAGTCTGCTTATCCAATCAACAAGAGCCT